>NC_142115.1:37165000-37473333 GCF_056152115.1 Neolamprologus brichardi
GTCTTTCTTTGCTTTTCCCAACCAACATTCGCATGTGTAGCCGAAGGGTGATTGGAGGGGGTGGAGCCTTTCAGAGCTGTCACCAGGTGACACACCTGTCTGCACCTGCACAAACTCAGGGGCTTCTTGCTGTGAGGGGGCGGTGCTAACCGCTGCGCCGGTGACGACGCGACTCCACCTGTCTGTCACCTACCGGGAGGTTTGGAGTTGACGGGCGAGTTGGGGTGCCGGGCCGCGTTGGTCATGCGCGTCCTCCTCCTCCTGAAGAAGCTGCGCAGGATGCCGCACTTCAGAGACTCCAGCAGCGTGCTCTTCCCGGCTCCCGAGTGTCCGAAGAGCTTGAGTTTGATCCGGGGCTGCACCGTCTGAGTGGGCCGCAGCTGCTGGATGTAGCTCAGCTTGTGGTTGTCCTGACACAAAAACACACCACAGAAGAAGACGAGCGTTTATTAAGAACGACATCGACAGCTCAGGTCACACCTGTACACGACCCAAAAATCACATGACACATTTCAACTAATCAGATTTTGTGCTGCTGCTTCAAACTGCAGAAAAGCTTATTTAAAAATACAAATCAGCGTATTGTGTTGAGGAGATATCAGCTGATGTGGAACCAGAGCTGAGCTGTACTTTAGCTCAGCGCCACAGGCAGCAGTGTCAGCTCCATCCAACAAGTTCAGTTCATTCAGTTTTATTTACACAGCATCAAATCACAACAACACTCGCCTCAAGATGCTTTAAATTGTACGGTAGACCCTACAACAATCATATGACCCCCTATGAGCAGCACTTTGGTGACAGTGGGAAGGAAAAACTCCCTTATAACAGGAAGAAACCTCCAGCAGAACCAGGCTCAGGGAGGGGCGGGGCCATCTGCTGTGATTGGTTGGGGTGAGAGAATCAAAATCACTAAATCGAGCTAAATGTTGCCACTTAGCTCCGCGGGTGAAACTCTGCCCCCTGGTGGTGACAGAGAAATGTTTCATGCACAGGTTAGCTCACAGCTGAGCAGGTGAACCATAAACTGAGGATTTGAGCTCCGCCTGCAGGCATCTGTTTACCATTCATTGGACAGAGTGGTTAAAAACAACGCAGGAAGCTTAAATGCTTTTATTTTGGCGGATGAACAGGACAGTAGCTGTGCTATAAGACTTCCTGTGTCTCAAACAAAACGTTCCACATCTTATGTGTCTATAAATACTTCAGTTATAAAACATTTAAATGTGACAGCATTAAAACGCCGTGGCTGTGAGCGCCGTTACAGGAGATGCTTTCTTCAAAACAGGTTTTTAAAATTGCTCTTAATGTTCTTGTAAAAATGAAACAGTGACTCAGCTGCAGGACGTTTTAAGACGTTTAAGACGTTTTTCTAACCATCCAATGAGTCACGCATCAGAAGTGGCCCCAAACGCTGCGAGCGGATACGTGGGATGCGAACGCGCTCCTAATCCCACCTGGGTTATGCTAACGTGTCGAAAAATAATTCATTTCCAATTTCAAAAAGCGTGATTCACAGAAAACGAGCGAGTTCTCGTTTCAAGCCGCCGGGTTTCTCCCCCTCTTGGTTCTCGACACGTCTGAAATGAGCCCAGCATATGCAGGAGCGACGGTTTTCACAGCTGCTGCTTCATGTTTTCACCGATTCTCAGCAGGTTTCTAGAAAAAGAGACGTCGGCATCACGCAGCTTTAGACGAGGAGTCTGAGTGCGTCCTGGTAGCTGTGGAGGGTGAAGCTGATCGTCATGGAGATGAAAGGTTTGGCTTTGGTATCAGAACTCCTCTCACCTGCACGTGTCGAGCAAACTGCGGCCCTAAAGTCTAAAAACGGCGCTAAAACACCTCCCGTCTTCCCGAGACGTCTCTCTCCACACCTCTGCACCGAAATAGACCAAGTGTGACGACTGTGCCTCATCACCCCCACCATCATCATCATCAACTGCACTTCCTAAACCGCGCTCGCAGCATCACATCCTTTATTTTTATAGCCTCGTTCTTCAAACAAGCTCAGCTGACACACTTGGTTCAACACATCAGTCCAACACGAGCCTTTTTCTTCCTCTTTACCTTTTTAAGTTTCCCCAGCAGTGACACGACGTGCTCGTGATGTTCGGCCGAAGCCAAATCCTCCGCCGTCTTTCCATCCTGCAGGAGGAAAACAAGTCAGTTCTTTAGTAAACATCACATCTCCTCTGGAGCTCGAGCACAAAAAAGACACGTCTGTAAATAACTTCCTGTTAAACCAGTTCAGCAGACGCTGCTTTTACTTTAACTGAGCGTTTCCCCCAAAATTACCATCATGTGTTCAACCAGTTTAGATCAGAACCAGCAGATTAGATACACAAATGATTTATATTTGTTTATTTATTTACTTGTTCATCCATAACAGGAAATTCAGCAGATATTTTGTTCTGTTTTCGATCGACACTGTTAGTGTTTTATGAGTCAGCTGTTTGCTACATTTGATCTTCTCCAAAAACATCGACGTGCCTGAAGTGACCTTTATTTGTTATGACAGTTATTCCTCATCATGCATCGTCTCTCAGCTGATGTCAGTGGATTACAGCTGCAGCTTCATGTATCTGTCACTGTCCGGCTCGGCTGACGCTCCGCTGGGAAAACCTGCACAGACGCCTGAAACGCCCACAGAGCGCCGCCTCCCAAACAGCTCGTCTGTGATGAAGAGGAAGCTCGATACAGCGTGCTCACTGTTCGAATGGAAAGCTTTAATAAAATCATTTCTCCTTCTTTCACGAGCACGACTCGTGTGGCGATCGGACTTCGCCATCATCGACCTCCCGAGCCGACTGGATTGGGTAAATGAAGTCTGAGCATTTAGACGCGCGGACGCTCTCGCGGCGCTCGGCTCACACAGATGGCCGGGTGTCACGATTATTACTACTGATGGCAGGGACAGATGAACGGCTGGCGTTATGTGAGGAATATTAGATCATCCACAGCATTTCCAGCCCAGACTAAATATCTGCTGAATCGGAAGCTCGGGAACGACGAGGAACGATGAAATCGGCAGAGGCTGGAATGATTTGGAAGAATATTTCAGCCTCCACAGAAAAACCAAGATCACAGAGGCACCGTGGAAGGTCGTCCTCCCGACACTGAATTATACATCCCAGTGTGCGCTTAAACATGCACAGCACATCAGCCGCCATACAATATTAACATCCCGGGAACGCAGAGCGGGAAAAACCTCAGCGCTGCTGCTGGAACCAGATTTAATGAAATGCATGAAAAAAAGAACAGAGCGCATTAATTCATAACGCATCAGGACTCGAGCAGAATTAGATCTGAGAGGAGTTTCAATGACAGACAAAAACACGTTACTTCTGATATCGAGGAAGGCCGGCGGAGGACGCCGGAAACATCTGGAAATCATATCTGAACAGGCTGAAAACATCTGCACAATAACAGCTGAGGTCATGTTGGGAGCTGGCAGGAGAAGCAGGGAGGCGCCCGCGATGGAGGCGCCGACCCTGACGTACTCTCCAGGTTTGCTGAAGGTCATCTTGAGTCCAGTTCTTGTACCGAACATTTGACACGAGTGTTTTTGTTTGTTACACTTCAAACGATCAAAATTAACATTTACATGAATGAAATTTTAGCTCGTGACGTAACTCGTTCAATTACGTTTGATTTATAAAATCACGATAACAGTTCTTCATAAACACATAAAACAACTTGGATCCTGGACGCGGCTCAGGTGAAGTCATCTCCTGGCCTTCGGCGTGGAGAAGCATCAGCTCAGAGCGCCGAGCTTTGAACGAGGAATAAAATCCTTTTAGATCTAAAATGATCGGACATGAACTCCCACTTATCCGTGAAGTCAAACCCACTCAGGGCTGAATGTGGAGCCTGCTCCATTTGATCCCGAGCGCTTGGATAAAAGCTCTCAGCTGCTGAAGCCTTTAACGCCTCACCTGCCGCGCCGACTCGGCACAAACGTCTCTGTGCAGTCACAAAATCCACGTTTGTCATCTGCACAATAACGAAGCCGTTTCTCCTGCTCACTTTCTTCTGCCTTGTACAGCAAACAGCTGAAAAACAGGAGTCTTGCTGCACAATCTAATGACCCCACAGACTTAAACTACAGGAAACGTCTTTGGAAATTAAACAGTCTTGAAGTTATGCTCACAGTTTTTTACTTCTTGGACTTTCAAAGAGAAATTTCAAAGCCTCCAAACATGTTAATAACCCATGTTTAAAATCCTCGGCAGCTCTTAAACGGCCAGCTGGGATTTAAATATTCTAATAAGAGTTTAAGAGACTCAGACTGTGAGGTGAGTGGACGGGACACTGCAAGAAAACGTATCAGGGTTCAAGAGGTCGAAAGAACTTCAGTAACGTGAAGAAAGAAGAAACATGGAGAAGGTTTCGCCTTGAAAACCTCTGAGAGGATGAGATTATTAAAAACAAACAGGTGGTGCAGCTGAGGTGGGCGGAGACGAGGGCGGAGACGAGGGCGGAGACGAGGGCGGAGGTGAGGGAACGATGCCAGAAGAATTTCACAGTTTTACTGAGAATTCGTGAGCAGCGACGTCGTCTGCAGCCCAAGCAGAAAATTAACAATCTGCATGCAAACGATACCTGGACAAGCACGGGACGACGTTTCAATTTACATACTATATGAGGCGTGTCGGCGTGGACACGCCCCCACCACACTCGAGCAAAGTGCAGCAGCTTCACGTGTGAACACAGCGTGTGACCAAAGGGCTGCACTGGGTTTGTCAGAGTCACGATGATGGTGCTGCTACACCCGCCCGAGCGGTAAAACAGAGAGGTGCCTTACGTTGGTGACGGCGTCGATGTTCGCTCCGGCCAGGCAGAGATGGCGGACGACCTCGAGGCTCCCGTTGTTCGCCGCCAGGTGGAGTGGAGTTCTGCCGGACTGTGACGCACAGAGGAGAGAAAGCAGCTTTCAGCAAACGACACTTACAGGTTATTCTCAATAACTGATGTTGCCGAGCAGATATGAGGCAGAAATGCTCGAATAAGGATTCCTGAAAACGCCAAAACCTTCTGAGCGCGCTCAGTTTAAATGTTGAGGCAGAAGCGTTTTTAAGAAGCTCACATTCAAACACCGCCAATCTGTGTGATGTCATACAGAGCAGATATCTTATGGTTTTCTCAGGTACACATCTCTCTATGAGAAGCCCCGCCCACTTCCTGTTAATGAGGAGCAGCCAATCAGAAGAAAGCTGGCACAAATAAAACGTGGCCCTCTTTAACCTGCCGTCACTGTGGAAGGAAAAGAGTGACACAAACACTGAAATCAACATTTATCACATTTTCTAAACAAACACTGAACGGCGTTTTCCCCTCTCGCCTCGCGCTAACTCGGCCTAATTAAGCGCACGGTCGCGCCTCGGCGGGCTGATCGGCTGCTCGCTGTTCCCGCTGCGTCGCTCGGCCTGAAGAATAAAACTGCTGATTAGAGCAGGAACACAGCGCCCTGAAAACAAAGCTAATTACTGTAAACACCATGTAATTGCCATCAATTTCATACGACAATATCTGTTAAATCAGAACAGTTCGATGTTGATGTCGTACAGTAAAAGCTTTGGGATCAGAGCTCAGTGACGGGGGCATTTCAGTCTGTTCTCCTTTGCAGCAGTTTGAAAGAACAAAGAACATCCACCATGTTTTTGTTATGCTGCAAACTGAGCTGGAGTTTCAATCCCAGCCTCTGATTTCTCTGCTCGGCGTCTGCAGCTGACAGCAAAGAGTCAGCGGCCTGTGATTCGCTGCTTCACTCGAGCTTAAAAGAAACAAACTAATGCATAAACCACGACGTCTCTGGCAGCGCTGTCTGCTCCCGATGCACATCACCTCCCTGTGCGAGGCTGAAAACAGGTTTCTGCAGAAAAAGCCGAGAAAAGCTTCCCCGTCGCAGAATCTATTTAAATGTACGGTGTCGAAATAGAAAGTAGAATCGGCGCAGACAGAAACGTGGGAGACGAGAGGACGAGAGCTTTAGAGGTGTGTGAGGAGGACGGGAGATATGAGGAGAAAGACGATTTTAAAATATGTCAGCAAAAAGCACGTACCTCTGTAAACCCTACACTGCGTTATATTCTACTTCCTGTGTTTTCATCCCTGTGATTCGGCCTCATTTAGCTCAGCTGCAAAGCAACGATCTAAAACACTCATTTAAACTCGTCTGATTCTTCTTGAGCTACATTTGCTCTGCAGCAGCTCTCAGTTCAAACTCCTTCACCTATGACATAGTTTCCTCTCATTGGCCGTTCCTCACAAACCGAGCAGCAGGTGGGTGGAGCTCTGTGCTCACACAAGTGAGGCGACCATATTAGTCTGTGAGAGCAGGGATTACTGACAGACACTGACCTCATCGTCTGAAACTGTGCTCATGTTTAAGATCAACACTGGCTGATAATGTTGACACATGAGACATGAGGTTTGATTTAAAGGAGTCTTCTTCGTGAGGAAGGTTACTTCATGGATCTTATTTCCTGCAGAGCATCAAGCTGAGTGTGCTTCGGTTAGCTGTCGTTAACTTCTGCTCTTCTTGTGCTTCTAAGACTCCTGTGACAGATAGTGATGCAAAACACGCTACAGTCCATCTACAGCACGATCGCTGCAGATTCAGAGCGAACAGAGCGCAGGGTGAAAGGCTGCAGCGCCGAGGCTGCAGCGCCGAGGCTGCAGCGCCGAGGCTGCAGCGCCGAGGCTGCAGCGCCGAGGCTGCTAGCTCAATCATTCAGGTGCTGTTGGTCATGCAGAGCGTGTTTTATAAGACAGACACGTTTGGCCTGACTCATCAACACATCACATAACAGCAGCATCGCTGAGCTGAAGTGCTTTCAGATTATGTAAGAGGAGAGTAAAACAGAAAGCGTGTTCATGCTAATGACATCGGGACGGCTCCCGCAGGCGAGGACTGAAAAATAAAAACCCCACACATTAACATCAGTGTCTGAATATGAGGGAGGGGGCGGAGCGCAGAGTTAGGAGGAGGTCCTTCACCTCCACCTTCGCTCTCAGGAGGACAGCTGTGTCGGTCTGGGAACGCCTCAGGGAGCGTCTCCGGGCCGTCTGGGGGGGAAATGCTTGCGCTCACCTTGTTGGGGAGGTCGAGGCTGGCCTTAGCATTGCAGATCGCCATGACGACGGGCAGGTTTCCATCCTTGCAGGCGATGTGGAGCGGCGTGTTTCCGTGGCGGTCCTGCTGATCCACTTGGCAGCGGTGTCTGAGGAGGCAGCGGACCACCTCCACCTGACAGCGACGCACAGCCAGGTGGAGAGCCGTGTGTCCTTCCTGGAGACACAAACACAGACTGGTCAGTGTCTGTGACCTGCACAGGTGGAGGCTGGACAGAGGGTCATTCAACGAGGCCGTGACGTCAGCGTCAGCGTGCTGTGAGACCTGTTAGTCGCACAAAAACACTTAAAAGTAAAATGTGCCAAAATAAATCAGACTCTGGTCACCTTGTCGCTGGTTTCCAGCTCGGCTCCGTGCTCCACCAGGCACTCCACGATGTCCACGAAGCCGCGGGCAGAGGCCGTCAGCAGCGGGCTCTCCCCTTCGCGGTTCTTGGCGTCCACGTGGCAGCCTGCCTGGCACAGAGCTCGGGCTACCGGAGAGTAGCCGTGCCAGGCGGCGCAGTGCAGCGGCGTCTCCTGCTCCTGCAGACAGAAACGTGGAACAAAGATAAAACCCCGCGGCCCTCCAACAACCCCTCGGTCATTATCCCGATACTGTCGCTGCGCTCGCTCACCCTGTCCGTCAGGTCCGGGTTGGCTCGGATGCTGCACAGGTAGCTCACCACATCCACGTTGCCATAGCGAGCAGCCACGTGTAGCGCCGTCTCGCCGGACTGGAGGTGATCAACAGCCAACATGTTAATAACAAAGCAGCAGATTAAACGAGCAGTGAGCTATAAATGATACAACTGTGTCATAAAAGTCAAACAAAAGAACAAAACAAGCGACTGTGTGTCTGTCGCTCACACCCACACGTGACATGTGACACGTCTGTGACACGTCTGTGACATGTCGGACAGTTCAGATAAAAACGGTTCCTATGAAATCTCAGAGTAAAAGTATAAACGCAGTGTCAGAGCTGAAGCTCTGCTGGTGTCCGGAGGATTCCCTGGAAAAATGGAGAACCTTCCTTTCAGCTTCAGGAAGTGAAATGTTTATTATTCCAGGCGCTGGTTGATTGCACGAGCTGCTAGACGGTGATGAGAGACGATTGAAACGCGTGCAAATTTTCTCTTGCGTGACAAAAACAATGAAAGACTGGAGGAGACGACACGCGGCACAGCCTCTGCTTCCATCTTCACCTGAGAGCAGCGACCGAAAGAACAAGCAGCGGGAAAGAGCTTCCTCAGAGGGCGGTCCTCCATCACCCTTAGAGACGGGTGAGAGCTCCACATCAGTGTCCCCCAGAGGAGCAGGGGGAGGTAGCCACCTCTGTGATCCTGACACCATAAGTGGGAATGCTGTCTCCAGTTTAGATTTTGTAGTTTGGTCAGACATCCCAGATTTTCCGTATAGTAGCCAAAACCTCCAGTTGATGTTAACACAACACAGTGCCAAATGTTTGCACTGCATGCACAGACCACGCACAGACCACGCACAGACCACGAACAGACCACGCACAGACCACGAACAGACCACGAACAGACCACGCACAGACCACGAACAGACCACGAACAGACCACGAACAGACCACGAACAGACCACGAACAGACCACGCACAGACCACGAACAGACCACGAACAGACCACGAACAGACCACGAACAGACCACGAACAGACCACGAACAGACCACGCACAGACCACAAACAGACGACGAACAGACCACGCACAGACCACGCACAGACCACGCACAGACCACGCACAGACCACGCACAGACCACGAACAGACCACGAACAGACCACGAACAGACCACGCACAGACCACAAACAGACGACGAACAGACCACGCACAGACCACGCACAGACCACGCACAGACCACGCACAGACCACGAACAGACGACGAACAGACGACGAACAGACCACGCACAGACCACAAACAGACCACGAACAGACCACGAACAGACCACGAACAGACCACAAACAGACCACGAACAGACCACGAACAGACCACGAACAGACCACGAACAGACCACGCACAGACCACGCACAGACCACGCACAGACCACGCACACCAAGCGTGGACGCTGTGGATGCTGACTCTGACTTCAGATTCTTCTGTTTTCGTTAAAAACTGACCCACGAGTTTCAGACTTGGGGCTGGCAGTCAGCGTAAACGCTCGTTAGCGAGACGACGTGTTTACTTGTTACTTAGAGACTGAGTCACTCTGAAAAAAAGGAAAAACCCTCAAAGAGCGGTTTAATTTGGCGAATTACATAAAAACCCGCCGCAGATTCACCTTGTTGTGATAAACCTGAGAGGTCCTTCGGCTTCTCTGTTCTCACAAGCCAATTATCTAGTCCCACACAAACGCCTCGGCTTGTGATTTGGGGTTTATTGTGTAATAAAGAAAGATGAAACTTTAACGACGCCTGCACGGCAGCTGGATAGTAATCAGCAGAGCGCGTGCGGCGCAGATTAGGCTCCGCCTCAGCATTCGCAGACAGGAAAGGACACCTCGTGAAGATCGGAGAGACTGGAAAACGCTTCTGGGATTTTGGACGCCCAGGAAAGCTCTGTGATGGAGGCCACACTAGCATCGAAAGCACACACACACACACACACACACACACACACACACACACACACACACACACAAATCCCATCTCTCCCTGCAAGGCCTGTTTCCATAGCAACAGCAAATAAGCTGATAAAATGCCAGAGTAACTGGTTTCTCCACAGGTGTGGAAATGTGTGTGTGTGTGTGTGTGTGTGTGTGTGTGTGTGTGTGTGTGTGTGTGTGTGTGTGTGTGTGTGTGTGTGTTTCTGGGCATTTCAAAGTAATGCCTCTCGAGGGGTTTGTGGGCAGGAGGCAGTGAGTAATTGCTGACAGATAACAGAGGATGATGAGTAGTAGTAAGTGTGTGTTTTTCCATGTGAGTGTGAGACGTGCAGAGAGGAAGGACCTGCTTTGCTACCTTATCTTGCACATCCAGGGGGCATTTCTTCTCATGGAGGAACCTCAGGGTCTCCACGTGGCCGTGTCTCGCCGCGTAGTAGATGGCGTTGGCTCCGCTCTGAGGGTTGGAGAGAGAACAGCGTTGCAGGATTTATCCCTGACCTTTAGTAAAGAGTCTGCAGCCACACGATAGGAAAATACTGCGCCGTGCTCTTTAACACGGGATCGTTCTGAGGATGTGCTCGGATGTTGAAGCTGTGGTTTCTAACGGTGTCTGAAACACGTTCTTCCATTGTTTCTTTATAAATTCATAACGTCTCTATATGAATCTCCTGAACTCGCTGCACTGATGAAACGTTTATTTAATGGCAGCCTGATGCTGTAGGTCAGTCTGTGCAGCATTAACCCGATTTCATGTGTGGCACTGAAATCAAATCAAAAACAACGAGATCGCTGCGTCCAGAGTTCAGAGACGTAACGTCGACCCTGGTGTGGGTCGGCAGCTCCAGACGTCTCAGGACGGACCTGCAGCTCGGTGTAAGCAGAGCGTGACTGCACAATGAAGGAAGTTTGTCAGGGAGAAGCTGCGGATGTTCAGCTGCTCACAGAGAACCTCCAGGAGCTGTCGGCTATCGGGAAACGATTTCAGGCTCTGCTAAAGTCTTCCTCGTCTCTAACGCTTCACTGATGAAGATGCAGCTGTGACAAAGAGTTGTAGCAGCGGCACAGGTTTTGTGTTTGATGCACTTTGTTGGTTCTGAACAATCTTAAGCAACTTCATAAGTTTCAAAGAAATAAATCAGCTGTCACATGTGGGCTCTGCCCGCAGGGCTAAACTCAACCCTCACGTCTACATTAGCTGCTGATTTTTCTAAAGAAGAAGAAGAAGAAGAAGAAATCTCACACGTTTTCTTATTTCAAATTAAAATGTGTTTATAAGATATGATAGAAAACCTCTGAGGCACCACGACAGCATCAGTGCACGCAGAGCAAAGTCCATCCCAGCATTACGCACTGCGGATGAAACAGCCAATCAGCAAAGAGGAGTGGCTCTGATCACTCGACTGTGTTTGATATTTGTTTTGACCATTTCTGTCATTACACAGGCCCAAATATTCACAATCATGAGCACCTTCATTATGCAACGTTGAAGCAGGCATTGATTTTGTGATATTTGATTTTTTTAAAAAGTTTGCTGTTAGTATCTGAAGCTGTCCTGGTTCACAGCAGGGTCAAAGGTCAGCTGTTATGCGTCTTGCAGCTCCTTCGTGCACGGCTCTTACCTTGTCGTGGGCCCGGATCTCGGCTCCTTTCCTCATCAGGACCTCGATGATCTGAATGTTTCCACAGCCGGCTGCGATCAGCAGGGGAGGAGTCCCGTGCTGCAACACACACACACACGCGTGTTACACTTCCTGTTTATGTGTGAACGCTGCATCTTTCATTTGTGCGGTAAAGCTCAATCTGACAGCGTGTAGTTACACAGACAACGTGGCGAGGAAGTAAACGAGACTGAGCCGACGAGTCTGTCAGTTACCGCCTCGACCTCTGGTTGTTCATCCTCCTCATTTCTTTCCTCTTTATTTCTATTTTCTTACACTTCACTGAGTTTAACGGCTTCTCGTCCTCTCGCCCGTCAGCTGTCAGCAAACAGCATCTCCTTCCTATCGAAGCCGAATGGAGATGAGACCGTAGTTAAGTCCTGACATGTACCCGACCATCAGGCTGCGCGGTGTAAAAACAAGTGTTTTAGTTTCTAGCTGTGTTCATGCCCAGCTGTGCTCTGATTTATAAAAGACGCTCCCTCGGTGCCACAAACTGGACGTGAACTCTCCTCCCTAACGCGCTGCACCACGAGCACATCCTCCATCCACGTCCACTGATGTTCTTTAATGAAGACGTGACGATGCTTCACAATAACACTTCAAACCTGCAGATTTCACCTGTTTACACTGCAAAGGTCTGCAGGTGGCAGATGAGCCTGGACGCGACTGTGGGAACTGTGGAAACACGCTCTGTGGGAACATGCTCTGTGGGAACACGCTCTGTGGGAACACGCCCTGTGGGAACACGCTCTGTGGGAACACGCTCTGTGGGAACGCGCTCTGTGGGAACACGCTCTGTGGGAACGCGCTCTGTGGGAACACGCTCTGTGGGAACGCGCTCTGTGGGAACACGCTCTGTGGGAACACGCTCTGTGGGAACGCGCTCTGTGGGAACACGCTCTGTGGGAACACGCTCTGTGGGAACACGCTCTGTGGGAACGCGCTCTGTGGGAACGCGCTCTGTGGGAACGCGCTCTGTGGGAACGCGTTCTGTGGAAACGCGTTCTGTGGAAACACGCTCTGTGGGAACACGCTCTGTGGGAACACGCTCTGTGGGAACACGCTCTGTGGGAACTTGCTCTGTGGGAACTTGCTCTGTGGGAACACGTTCTGTGGGAACACGCTCTGTGGGAACTTGCTCTGTGGGAACACGCTCTGTGGGAACTTGCTCTGTGGGAACACGCTCTGTGGGAACACGCTCTGTGGGAACACGCTCTGTGGAAACACGCTCTGTGGGAACACGCTCTGTGGAAACACGCTCTGTGGGAACATGCTCTGTGGGAACACGCTCTGTGGGAACATGCTCTGTGGGAACATGCTCTGTGGGAACACGCTCTGTGGGAACACGCTCTGTGGGAACACGCTCTGTGGGAACTTGCTCTGTGGGAACTTGCTCTGTGGGAACACGTTCTGTGGGAACACGCTCTGTGGGAACACGCTCTGTGGGAACACGCTCTGTGGGAACACGCTCTGTGGGAACTTGCTCTGTGGGAACACGCTCTGTGGGAACACGCTCTGTGGGAACATGTTCTGTGGGAACATGCTCTGTGGGAACACGCTCTGTGGGAACATGTTCTGTGGGAACACGCTCTGTGGGAACACGCTCTGTGGAAACATGTTCTGTGGGAACATGCTCTGTGGGAACACGCTCTGTGGGAACATGTTCTGTGGGAACATGCTCTGTGGGAACACGCTCTGTGGGAACATGCTCTGTGGGAACACGCTCTGTGGGAACATGTTCTGTGGGAACACGCTCTGTGGGAACATGTTCTGTGGGAACATGTTCTGTGGGAACATGCTCTGTGGGAACACGCTCTGTGGGAACATGTTCTGTGGGAACACGCTCTGTGGGAACACGCTCTGTGGGAACACGCTCTGTGGGAACATGCTCTGTGGAACGTCAGCATTTAAAACGTCAGGCTGGCATTTTTCCTGTTTTTCTTCTGTTGTGTTTGGAGGACGGGACGACCTAGTTTCTGGGATGCTGGCAGCTTTAAATAAATATGGAAAAGACACAAAGATTTTTATGGAGCTCTTTGAAACAACATCCAAGATTCAAGCTTTCAATTTATTTTTAATTCAACTTTTAATCTGTCAGGATTTTGTAGGCGTTGGGGGTTTGTTGGATCAGCGGTTAATAAAGTCGAGGGATGTTTGTGTCAGGGACATTCCTGGATGTATATTTCACTTTGCTACGTTTTGCCCTGGATGTGAAAGCAGGATTCCCGTCCACACAGTGTGGAGCACAGCTCAGACATGTAACTCTGACAGCCAATCGGCTCTCTGAGCAGAGCTGGATCAAACATCATCACAAACATCATTATGCAACACGAGGCTGCACAACAACTGAATAATTTCTCAAATTATTTGCATGATTCATCTGAATCTGGAGCACAGCGGTGCAATCCAGCCCACTGTGAGACGTACCTGCAGTGGAATAACTGACATCTTCAGTTTTTAATGAAAGCTGCTCGAAATGCCCGAAAAGGGAAAATTATTCCCTGATTTTCACAATTTCTTTGGATCATTAAGAATAAACAAGTTATTTAGTTATAATAATTGTGACGTTTTATGAGCTTTTATCTGTTTGAATGGTTACTTTGTTGTGTAACAAATGTGAACGTTTAAAGAAACGCTGCTCACGCTCGTGTGAGTCTGACCTGTTTCCCAACCTAACCAAAGCTAACTCCGAGTCTTCACCTGGTCCCAACTCAGCGTCTAAAACTCAGAGAAAGGTGGAGGCAGCACACCCACAGCTCCACACACTCGGGGTGGCGCCTGCTTCACTTCGATGTATTCAGTTTTGAATAAAGACGCTGACAGAGGTGCTTCTGTGTCACTGCTTCTGATTGGTTCAGCAGGGACGAGCTGAGCGTGTCTGTGCGTCACCTTGTTGGGCTGGTTCACGTCGTAGTTGTTCAGCGAGCCGAGGAGATGCTGCAGACCCGGCACGTTGTCGTCATTTATGGCGTGGATGATGGCCTTCATCACAAAGGAGTCTTCCTCGTCCTAAACAGGCGAGAAACACGGTTAAAGACATTTAATCCTCTGGACGATCTAAACCAAGAGTCCAGCGACTCTGTCAGCGACACGTGACCCGGTCACCTTCAGCCAGAGTCAGCCGTGCAGCGCGGGAACCGGCCGTGCCGCCTCGCTGCACAAAGAGACGACGATGAGCGAGGCAGCGAGAGAGCGAGGCTGATGTGGCGTTTGCTCAGCCAAGCTCGACTCTTTGGCCGCATTCCTCAACATAACCTCCCTGCTGGGCGAGCCGTGACTAAAGCACCTCGGAGAGCTGCAAACAGCACAGACATGTACGAGCAGCGAGGCGCCTGCTGGGAGCTCCACGCCGACCTCGTTCGCACACACGTGAAAAAACACTGCAGACCTCCGGCTCTCGTTGTGACCCCCAAAATACAAAGAAATGATTTAATAACTGCAGTAAGAAGAAGCGGCCTTCTGACTGCGACGGTAACCACACTCATCCATTTATTCATCGAGCGCTGATGCGAGCAGACGCTCAGCAAGAACGAGGTCTCATCAAGTTCTGCTTCACAAGTTCAAATGTTTTTCACATATTTCTGGCATTTAAGGTTTTGGAAGCTGAAATGTTTTTATCTAAACTGCAGAACAAATACCTGAATGTGAGATTAAAAAAACAAGAAAGTCAACAATCAAAAGGTTCATTTAAGGAAGAAACATCTTCAGTGAAAACCAAAACAGTCTGCAGGAGCATGCAGGAATAATGAGCTATCTGAACTCCCGGAGCTGAACTCGGTAACATGAGCTGAACACATGTAAACACTGCAGCGTCTGTGAGAAACTTAATTATTCACAAAGCCGTCCCAGCAGGCCGGGCTGCTCTCAGAGAGCTCCATCAGAGAGCTTGTGTTTGTTACCCTGAACCACAGGGGGCGCTGTGACCTCACCGTGCCCAGTGCTACCTGTCAGGTCACCTGTGAGGGGAGGAAGCTGCTGTGCTTTGATGACGTAACAGGGCCGGCCTTGGCTGCTCACAGAAGCTGCAGTGTTTACATCTGTGCAGCTTATCGGTGTCGACTGGAAACGGACGCGCTAACAACGTAAAAGCCTCCGTGTGTCCGAACAAGCCGACTCATCATTTTACTGCACACAGACGCACGCCGGAGCACACACACACGTTGGGTATTCATGACTTGTGGGGACATTTCAATGCTTTCCCTGGACCCTAACCATGAAAAATGAATTCCTAAACCTCAGCCGAAACCTTACCAAACTGTAACTAACACTGAAACCACACTTTGAATCTCAAAAATGGCTTCAAACTTGTGGGGACCAGGGTTTTGGTCTCCAAAAGGGCTGACGGTCCCATGAGTACAGTAAACCTCCCAACAAAGATATAAATAAAAACACACACACACGTCTATAAACTTGCAGCAGGAATGAGGAAAAGATGGTTTTCTGCAGTCTGTCAGGCACAAATACCTGAGCTGTAACTGAACATTCAGTCAAACTGAAAGCGTCTCTGCTGTTACTCAGTTACTCTAATTCTTGGCTGCAGATACTGGACTGACTTCAGAGCTGGAACAAGCTGCAAATCCAGTCGGTGCATGAAGCTGAATGCATGTATGTGTGAGGTGTGAGGCCCTGCGTCTTACCAGCGTGTCGTCGCTGCGGGCCACGCTGATGTTGCTCCGGGACAGGAAGGAGCGGGACAGGCGGTTACATAAGGAGATGAGTCGGACCGATTGCTGGAAGAGACAAACAGAGGAGAAACGAGGTCGGTGAATGTGCAGAAGCAGGACAAGCTCACGTCACGTCACGTTAAGGATCCTCGCCGACAGGCAGGAGAGCGATTTTCTGCTCTGGTTCTTTGCTCCGATTCCTCCCTCGTAACCCGCTGACCCGCACGCGGAGCGACGTGACCTCACACGTCTACAAATGTTCGAGCTTCACGTCGATGTTACAGATTATATTTGTATTTACTGACACATATCAATCATCATCACCAGAGAGCGAGCTGATGACCTCAAATGATCTCTGAGCATTTACTCAGTTTAATAAACACACAATGATTTTGTCCAATTAATAAAATTCATTCATTAAAACGAGTTTTCTTTGTGTCGCTGCAGTTTTTTATTCTTCCCTCTGGATTTGGAGATGAGCTGCATTTAATGTTTGTGTGTTTTGGAGGTTTTTTTGTATCAAACATAAATAAAAAAGTCAGATGAAGGTCGCTGCAAAGCCAGGAGCTGCTGTGAGTCACAAACAGAAACAGAAACATGGCGACAGCAGCGCCGCAGGTTCAAACACCGCTGCGTCGTGTTGGCTGGGAGCGTCGCCGGGTCAGCTGTGACGAACCGAAGCCGACAGTAAAGAAGTGCCGGCGGTGAATCCGATGGCTGCGGCGATCAGCAGTGACAGCGAAGCACCAATGAGGAGACTTTGTAGCAAGCAGCCTTCAGAGTGCATCATGGGAAATGTATTTTATTGCTCCTGAAGCTCCAGCGTGAGCGGAGAAACCAGTGAGATGGAAAACTCTCACCTTCCACTTTCTTCTGGCTGCAAACTTCTTGAACTTCTCCATGTTGACGGCCGACTCCTTCCTGCTCAGAGCCTGCTGAGTGTCCTTTGGCTGATTATAGGAAACAAAACCAGATAAATGTTAAAGTTAGAAAAGCTCAGACAACAACATCCAGACGCTGACATCAGTCCCACCTTGATCCAGGGGTGCTGCAGGCTGTCCTGGATGGTCATTCGCTTTCTGCGGACAGAAAAGAAACTCGATGATTTTCAGCTGCTGCGGTTCAGCTTCAGTCTTTTTCTTTGTGCATTAATGCTGATTATTATTATTATTTTCTGTTTTACAAAGGAAACAAACAGGAGCTCGTGGTGGAAATTCAATGAAACATTGCTGCACCGACGAGTCGCCCCGACACGCAGCGAATCACGATACAGGAAGTTTATTTGTAACGATGCGTCTCACACGCTGCAGATTTGTAGGTTTCACAAACAAGAGCAGAACTCTGTGTCCAAACATCCAAACCTCCTGCTCACACTGAGAGTTTTAGAAAGTTTAATGTTGGATTACTGAACGCAGAATCATTTTAGTGAGCCTTAAACCCAGAAAGAGTCGAGAAGCATCAACTGTTTGTTACAGATGTGCAAGAAAACATCCAACCTGTGCGAACGTCAGCGCTGAGATCACAGATCACTTTAACGACACGGCGGAGTTTATGCTCTGTTCATGATCACATTCAGCCCACGATGTCCAGTTTATCATTATCACTATGACGATGGGTTCTTGTATTGAGACACGAAGCCTGACAGCAGCAGGACTTTCATTTATTTAGTTGCTTTAATCTGAGGGAGTTACAGGTTATACTAGAGCTGCACGATTAATTGTTAGAAAATCGCGATCTCGATTCATACTTATGTGCGATCTCATTTCCAAATGACAACGACTTAAAAAAAAAAAAAAAAAAAAAAGACGACGATTGTACCGCATTTTGATCCGGGACGTAATCTGCATGAAAACAAGCGCTCACTCTTCCTGCTCAACAAATGACGAGGGCGGAGCCTTATACCACGTGATACAGAAGCTATCTGGCAGGGAAAAAACAACGGAGAGCACGTCAGGGATGACGAGAAAGTGACAGGAGAAAATCCGTCCCGGTCAACCACCCAAACATCAATAACGGGAACCTTATACAGCGCTTCCCTATACCCGTCGAACTCCCGCAGGCACAAAGAAATTACGGAGGCTGTTACTTATCACCTGACCAAAGATATGGCTCCATCAACACTGTGCAAAACGAGGGATTTAGGAAAATGATCAACACCCTAGACAAACGCTACACAGCGCCGTCCCGCAACTATTTTTCTATTGTTGCACTACCTGCTCTACACACGCAGCGTCGAGCAACGGCGGAGACGCAATTTCAAGCAGTACAACATTTTGTTGTTTTTATGATTATTTATTGTTTTTATGTTCAGTCTCAACTGTTACGAAGTTGATGTGCAGTTAATAAGTGCAATAAATATTTATACTGGAAAAGAAAATCGTGAGAGAATCGTGATTCTCATTTTATGCAAAATCGTGCAGCCCTAGGTTATAGATATATTTTTGGTTTTATTTGTAAAATGTTTCGTGTGCTGTGAATCTGCTGCCCTCTGTTTGAACCTGCAGGGCTTCCTGTGTGGGTTTACTTCCTCCCACAGTCCACAGACGCCCACATCGGGCGAGTGTAACCTGGCTGTAGGTGTGCGAGCCTCGTGTCAGCGGCTGCCTCGGCCACGTCTCTGTGTGTGTTTTAATAATCGCTCGCTGATATTACACAGCTGATCTGTCTCTCTGCACCTAATGAGCAATAAAAATAAAACTGTTCTGTGAATCAGGGCGACAGCTGCTCTTTGTTAACCTGAATGTTCAGTTTCCTCTTTCGATACTTCTCTACGTGGCGTCTCATGAAAGGCGGTACCGAGAAACCTCGGCGTGGTCGTCTGAGTAAAGGGAACAAATCTACGCGATGCACTTTGGTGCTACTTCCTGAGACAGACGACAGTTTGGAGGATTTTAAAACGCTCACGTTTCATCCAAACAAAGCAGAAGTTAAACAGAGTAACGCACAAACATTAATGATTAATATTTAAGCTCGATGTGAGTGAGGCTGCTGTGCAAACAAAAGTCAAACAACAGCCCATTGTTCAGGAAAGCTTTCCGTGCGTCCTACATCGACTTTGGGGAACCTGGCGAAGGCGTCGCTTCCTCTTGGCTCGGCCCGATCGCCGCCACATCCCCGTTTCAGCCGCGGCGACTGCATTCACACAAACCACGCAGGTCCCCAGACTTCCAGGCCTTTGCTGGCGCAGCTTTAACTTCATAACAGCATCTCTTCATTATCTTCCTGCCGCCCGAGTGAACGCAAACCTCGACGCAGATCAATTAAAAGCCGTTCCATTACGAAGCTCTCGGCCTGTCATCTCTGAAAGCCCCATTAGTGACGCTGGTAAAGTCTCCCTCTCTGTTTACAGTAGCGCACGCCCACCCTCCACCGTCTCCTCTCTGACTTAAGGTCATCCAAATGAAATTATCCTCACACCTACAATTAATCACCCCTGTTAGCCCCCTCGTTCTCACGCCGTTGTTTTGAAAGGAGCTGGCATGATTACGAGCAGAAAAGAGCTTCGACGGCGGTAACCGTCCTCCAGCACAGCTGCAGCCATTCAGCTGTTGCTAGAGCAACTCTGTAACGAGGGAACAGTCCAAACAATTTTAGGAGCCGGCGCCAAAAGGCACGGCGCTGAGCGAGGAGGCAGGCGTAGCTGGAATATCTGCAGAAAGCACCTATTCAATTTTCCTGTCAGCTTTTTAAAAGCGACTAAACGAGACCAATCGAAGAGATTATTTAGTCAACACGTCGTTTAAACGCTGCTACAGCCGAGATTCAGAGCTGAAGATTAAATGTGTTCGTTTGTTGTTCAGCTGACTGGAGGAGGAAGGCCTCAAAGCAGAAACGTGTGTCTGAAGGAGTCAACCTGCAGCTATGCATGGAAACATGTTTTTATTTCTCGTGATTAACTCTTTAAGACCTACCATAGAACCAAGTCCACCAGAGCTTATATTATATGTTTACATGCTGTGGAGCCATTTTTGGGAGCATTTCAAGTTGCTATACATCAATACAACCATTACAGCCTAAATTTTAATAATATGTCTGCATTAAGTGCATAGTAATTACATAAATTGCAAAAAAGTGCAATAAACTACAAAAAAATTGAAAATCGTTTTTGTTTTTTTAACATATATTTCTAGTTAGAGAAATTTAAGAGGCTTATCCCTCAAAACTGTAAATACAAAAAAGTTGCACAAAATAGTTTCCCACCACAGGAAATTTATTTTGAGTGTCTTCATAGTTTTATTTTTGAAATACACCAATTTTTATACACTGCAGGAAAAACGAAAATAAATATTATAATGCAAATTAGCAAAAAAAGCAGCATATGCATCAAAATAAACTATTTCCAGCAGTGCAATATGAGTCCTAAGCATCCCAGAAACCACACAGAAAGTCATAAAGTCAAACATAACTTTTAAAAACACCAGTATAGGCTCATGAGGCCCTGATGGTAAAAAATTAAATTTTCGCGAAAATGACGTCACTTCCGTGACTTCCAGGTAATGGCGGACATGTGAAAGTTCGCGCTGACGTCTATTCCAACGTAGGAAGTGTTACAAACAGCTGATCGGATCGGCAAAGCGTGTTTCTGGAATATTATGTTTTTGTTGCTGCAAGTGCTTTTTATGCAGTTTTTGCAAAGCTATATGTGGAAGGAAACTGTGACCGAGGACAAGCTGATGGCATAAGATGTAAGTACAACTCCTCCGGTTTCATATGCAAAAACAATTATTGCGCTAGCTCACGTGGTTGCAGAGCTACCGGGATTTAAAAATAGTTACGCAAAACAGAGCGTGCCCGCTCTGACCGGCTTTAAAGGGTTAAAGCAGCTCCTGCTCTGATGTGACTCTAAGGCCGCTTTGACTCGTCTCAAATACAGGAAACAGAACGTACTTTGGATCTTTGACGAGCAGCCTCGCTATGAAGTCTTTGGCCAGCATGCTGGTGTTGCTGAAGAACTCCTCGTCGAAGGTGTAGTCCACCGCCGACACGTTGGCCAGAGTCTCCTGCTTGTTGTCGCCCAGGAAAGGAGAAGCTCCGCTCAGGCTGCAGGACGAGAAAGGTTAACGCAGAGGTCAGAAACGTGCAGGCTGGCGGGTTTTCATCTTTGTGTGAGGACAAACCAGCTCTGGTGTGATCTTCTCTGACTACAGCTCAGCTGTCTTGTAATCAGGAAGAGGAATTCTGATTTTAGTCCAAACACTGAAGAGCTTCAGCCCCTGAAATTGAAACTACAACCTTACAACGCTCTGCTGAGTGAATGTGAGTCATTAGTGAAGCGTTGCTATCAAACGCTCTCACAGGGAAACCAGCTGGACCGCTCTCGGTTCGAGTGCAGGAATTTTAATGCACGCACACACAAAGCAGATGCACTGCGGCGCAGGAGGGACGCACGTTTTAATGGACAAACCACGGCACAGCGCACGCAGGGCTGAGCATGAGCATGTTAACGAGGGCTCAGCCTCCCGACAAACCCGGCCTCCCCTCCTGCTCCGACTCCTGCATCCCGTCACCAGCTGCTAATTAGCATGTGATCTGGGGGAGGCGTGGTGCAGGTCGAGCTCAGGCTGAGTGGAAATGTATGAATTTATCGAGTGTATAAAGGTGCAGCTGCTCACAACAAACAGGTCATTTTGGCGGCTCGTTACGAGGCCAGGCGATGAAATCGGCAGGAAAGTGTGACGTCGGGACTCCTGGTGACATTTTACCTCCTGGTTCTCCAAAATACTCGTGCACTGAGCACCAGGCCGAAATCAAGCCATGTGACCAGCCTGAAAGCCAGACTGGGGCGTCAGCAGAGCCGAGAGGCGCCACTCACTGATTCACCACGAATATGATTCCAGTGGTGGCGTACGGCACGCCAGGCCTGATGAAAGAGGAAATAACAGCGTGTTTCATTACCCAGAGCAGAGTTTCTGATTCTGTGGTCATCGTGTCACGCTCATCCAACGCTCCCACACACACACACACACACACACACACACACACACACACACACACTATACATTACATTTGCCAGTGCGAGATGAAGAGTCAGCGCACCTCTCTGTTGCTCTGCTGTGATAAGAAGCTGAGAACAATCTATTTTCTACCTTGCCAGGCTGAGCTGTGACAGCTGTGTGGGCGGACGCCACGAACAGGGATGTGTGAGTGTGCGTTTGTATTCATGTCTTTATGGGGACTGTCCCCACAAGACATCAATACCCAACGTGTGTGTGTGATGCAAACTAAAAAGCTTGTATTGTTTGCAGCTGCTTATTATTTAATATTCTGAGGTTGGCGTTTGGCATTTACCCCTTCTCTCTCTCTCTCTCTCTGTCTTGTTTTGTTTGGCACGCTCGGCGTGTTTGTGTAGGCAAACACAACTAATGTGCGATTTGTTTTTTGGACAAATTGGTGTGGGTGTCACTTTGAAGGATAAAGGTGCGCAGGAGCTCAGGAAGCCTTCAGCTGAGTACACAGAGAGGCGACGGGATCATCGAGAGCCGACAGCAGTCGACCGGCGGGTCAGCGAGGACGTGAACTTTACTTTTGCTGGTGAATTAAACTGTGCTGACACGTCTGCAGGCGACCGCTTCACTAACACAAACAGCTGTCTGCAGAACGGCTGCTTTAAAGACCAAACTAAGTGAATTCAGGAGAATTTGTTGGATCTAATCAGACTGCTGCGACCCTCTGAGCTGAGCTCCTTTATCAACCCGACGCTGATAAGATCAAAGCCGACTTGGCAGAGCAGGAGAAAGTCCAGAGTCAATTAGCTTAAGCAGACTAGCCTCAAACAGGCACAACAGTGCACGTTAGCGCTAATATTTAAGAATCAGAGCAAAGTAAAAGAAAAGTTTTCAAATATTAAAAACAGCTTAACGTGCGAGTTACATGCAGAGATGATCAGGATCGGGAAAATCCCGTTTGTGGCTCAGAGGCAAAGATCCGATCTTTTAAATATTGTGACGAGCTTCGGCTCATTTACGTTCCAGTGTGCGCATCAGGAAAAACAAGCTTTTAATAACAGGCTGTTCAGTGTGTCGGGGTGTAAACATCCTTCTAAAAAGGCCACTTTATTAGAATAAATCAGTTTTATATTAAACAACCTTTTCCGTCAGTGGATAATTGGACGTGTGATGAGAGCGGCTCCCATCACAGCGTGACAGTCAGCCCACAGGAAATGTTTCGGTGACCCTCGGAGCTGTGACGCTTTGTTTGGTGACTGAGGTTAACTCTTCCTCAAATTAAACCACGAAGAACAAAGAAACCAAAGAAACTGACGATGACGTTGGAACAAAACGTTCTTCAGGTGAAAACCAGCCGCTGATCATGGAAATACAGCAGCTGTGGGCTGTCGACAACAACTCGCAGCTGTTTCCTGCTAGCTTGTGATTTTCACAGCTGGGCCGTCACGTTTTATGAGCTTTTGAATTTTTTATTATTTTTTTGCTGCTAATCTCTGATGTTTCAGTGCATTTGAGCTCTCAGGGCCACCGTAGATTCGCCCACCGAGGTCAGAGAGACGCCGCTGAGATCGCCGCGTCTTGGCAAACATGCTGCTGCTCACGCTCAGCGAGTGAAAACACTTTGAGTTTCAGTGAAAACAGCAAAGTGAAACATAAAAACTGGCCCCTCCCATCAGGTGTAAAAGCCTTCAACCTGCATTCTTTCTAATGGCCAAAAGGGGGCGACTCCTCCGGTTGCAATAGAAAAACGAGCTCCATTACTGTCCATCGCTTATATACAGTTTATGCACATTGCTGGGTGTGAGATACTCACAGGATGTAGGTGATCACACCGACGCTCCTGGGCGGAGGCAGGAGAGAGAAACAGAGTTCAGCTTTTCAACATCTCGAACATTAAACACCATGAAAATCCTCGATGTATTTCACAGCTGGGATGAAGCTCTGCGTGTGTTCACTCACCACATGTCGGCCTCCAGGCCCAGAGGTTCATAGTTGACGACTTCAGGAGCTGCGAGGAAACAGAAGCTTGTTAGCATTCAGGTCGACTTCTTCTCCACACTAATTATTCTCAGAGTTTGCTGAGCGTTACTGGAGCGCATGATCGCGTTCAGCCAGGTGTGCTGATTTGTTTGTTCCTTCAGAGGTGTGATTTTCATGGCGCCCGCTAAAGCTGTGATTTCTTTTCTCTCCACTTGTCTGTAAATGTGTGAATAATCAAACACAAATCACTAAATTCATTTCTAATCGTGCTGAAACAAAACTTCACCTGAAAGAATCCACAAAAATCAACGGGATGATTTATGGGCCAATCAAAAGCTTCCAGACTGTAAACAACACGTTTTCAGCCTTTATTAGTTTATTATTGACAATAAATCAGCGAACAGTGTTTCCCACCTGCAGAAGTGTCTTTATATCGGTGTGGTTTTTACATGTGGGTGCAGCGCTGCGTTAGAGTTTTATTACGTCTGTGTGGAGCAATCATGTGTTAAAGGATCTAAACTACCTTAATTTCCTCCATGAGCCGTGCATCAGGGCCTCGCCTCTAACAGCCGACTGTGTTGGTAAACGAGCCAGAACAGCAGGGCGAACTACAACAACTTCCTGTTGCTTTTACAACCCCAGCACGCCGCCGTCAGTATCACACACTCACCTTTTCCAGCTCGCCCTGCAGCGGCCGAGCGCTGCGTTCCCAGCAAAAACTGAGACCCCAGAATGCAAAATGCAAAAGCAAGACCGTGGCTCGGGAAGGGGGGGGGGGGGGGAGAGAGCGCATCTGTAGCCAGAAGGTCGCCGGTTTGATCCTTGTGCTCTCTGTCCTGGTCGTTGTGTCCTTGGGCAAGACACTTCACCTACTGGTGATGGCCAGAGGGGCCGATGGCGCGATATGGCAGCTATATAAATGCAATCCATTATTATTATTCTTGGCATTTACATTTACGGCCATCTGCCATTTAATCTGCTCGCTTCATACCGGAGACGAGACGATCAGAGACGAGCAGGACTCAAGAATCCTGGATTTGAAACAAACAGCCTGCAGGAGCAGCGAGAGCAGCCGTGGAGGGAAAAGCGTTTAAACTTTGACTTTTAACTTTTGATTCAGTTTTTCTGCCTCAGACTTTACTGAAATTTTAAAACTCAGACGAGACCTGCAGAAGGACTTAATTGATTTTGAATCTTATTTTATTACATTGAGCTTTTATTCTTATTTACTGCTTCAACA
This sequence comes from Neolamprologus brichardi, assembly GCF_056152115.1. Classification (NCBI taxonomy): domain Eukaryota; kingdom Metazoa; phylum Chordata; class Actinopteri; order Cichliformes; family Cichlidae; genus Neolamprologus; species Neolamprologus brichardi. The sequence continues at coordinate 37,190,226 of NC_142115.1, forward strand.
CTTTTGTTTTCAGTGCTGAGAACAAATAAAGAAAATGTTATGTTATGGAAAGCATGAATGTTTATGTTTTGCAGCTGACTGGATTCTCCAGCATCGTCTATCCCACACATCGTTTGGCTTTCTTCCACCTGATCTTTATTTACACCATTTGCCCGCTGACACCCGCTGCAGCGGGGACGTGCTCTGGTCTTGGCCTGGATCGCGCTGGTAGTGGGCACTGGCACCAGGCGGAGGGTTGGCTGCTGCCCAGAGAAGAGTAGATGAGGGCAGATGGCACTGGTGTCTCTGCGAGTGTGTGTACTGGTTTAGACATCTTTGTGGGGACCAACAGTCACTTATGAGGACAAAGTGCCCGCCCCCAGACTCAAAACGTGGTTTTAGTGTCAGGGTTAGAATTAGGTTATAGTTAGGCTGAGGCATCATTTTTCATGGTTAGGGCAAGTGGCAAGAGAAAGCATTATGTCAATGAGATGTCCTCACTAAAATATCAAAACAAGAATATGTGTGTGTGTGTGTGCAGGCCTATTATCAGGTCTCTCTCGGTCCCTCCGGTACATTTGGCGCCCATTCTCACAATATGCAACCTCTGGGATGAAGCCAGGAGAACAGGGTGGTGCAGAGTGTGTGTGTGTGTGTGTGTGTGTGTGTGTGTGTGTGTGTGTGTGTGTGTGTGTGTGTCAGAAACACAAAGTGTGCACAGCTGTGGGACACTGACCTACAAACTCTGGAGTTCCAAAGATGTTTTTAAAATCGTTGCCAAAGTCGATCTTGTGGGCGAGTCCAAAGTCGATGATCTTGATGCGCGGGTGAGGCACCGAGCGGTTCAGCAGCATGATGTTCTCCGGCTGCAGAGGAGCAAAGAAAACAGATTCATCAGCCGAACCAGACGGGACCTAGACTTACTCACAGGCTGGACTTATTATTATTTATAATCTAATAATTCCTGAATAATCAGGCCGGTCTCATCTTAAAGAGAACCTGTTATCCAAACAGACACTGTGAGTATTTAACAGTAAATGGGAGGCGGAGCCTTCAGCTGTCAGTGGCTCTCTTATGGACTCAGCTCTACTTCAAACCATCTTTGTTGAGCAAACATGTGCAGCTCTGGACTTCCTGTGATTTTCCATGATGCACACAACACTCCTCCTTTCACTCCACATGTGTTTACATTCAACAGCTGCATGTCATCAACTTTTATCTCCTCTCACACAGTTCAGGTTTTCTCTCTGCGGTTCCTCTGTTGTCCAGACAGAGCTGCTGACACCTGATCATCTCTCATATCGACCTTTCAGGGAACTGTTATGAATCGACTGTAAAAATCAAACTGAAGCGATTAGACAGAGGAGGGAGGGACGTTTCCATAAAGCACGTCCATCTGTCCGCCGTGATTTCAATGAGAAACAGCTCAGACGTCCAGAAACATTCGAGCAGACGTGTGCAGGAAACACAGCGTGTCCTGTGTGTGCAAATAGAGGAGGAGGCAGGAGCACGCAGGAAGAGTCTGGCAGGAAGCAGGCTCATCAGGGATGGAAATCCCATGCAAATGAGTGGAAACCTCTCGAGGAAGTGGGAGAAAGGATAGAAAGCCAAAGACGAGCTTTAGATGAGCCTGCGTCCCCTTCAGGTCTCTTTCAGCACGATTACGAGCCTGGGATTCAGTCCGGGGAGGAACAGGAGCAGATTGGCTGTGGGCAGCACTGACAACAGCTCGCCCGCTCTGTTCTCTGCTCCACTAACAGCGATGTTTATGCTCATGTTCATGCTGGAGTGAAGGAAGATGATCCAGTGTGGGTCACAAGCTGTTCCAGGTCTCCGTCTGCATCATGTGGACACCTTCAACCAGGAGCAAGGCGGCGAACGCAAACACAGATACACGACCGGTAAACAGACAGAGCCGAGTTTTCATTTCATATACTTTCCAGTAAAAGCGCAGGTGACTCTAAATGATTATGACCTGAATGATTATGCAAATCACACGAGTGCACGCAGCATCTGTGGCTGCGAGCAGACGCACCGAGCGCACTCACAGGTCACGTTACTGTCTCTAACAGCTGATTGGAAAAGAAAACATTTGCATTTTCTTATAAAAGCAGCGTAAACAGCCTCCAACTAAACTCACAAAACATCTTATAAGGCGTCACATGACCAGAATACGGGTGGAAATATAAAAGACACCTGACGTGTAGTTTTTAGTGGGATCAGTAAGTCAAGTATATTAAATGAAGTCTGAAGCTGAGCGGTGAATAACGGCGGAGCGGAGGCTGCGTGCTCGGTAAAAGCTCCGGCATCACGAGCAGCTGAGGTCAGAGGTCATCATTACCTGCAGGTCTGAGGCCAGCGTGTCCCAAACTGTGATGTATGAGGACACCAGGAGTGATCAATGATAATGACGAGACACAAACAAAGACACTGGACAGAGCTCGTCCAGCAGGGAGGAAACACGATGTGCCGACTGCTTCCTGACCTCTGCCCTCTGGAAAACTGTCCACACTAACAACAGAGACCTTAAACAACAGATTAGTCATGACTCTGAGCCCAGAGACACAGAGAGAAACCAGAGTGGTCAAACAGACGCCACCGTATCGTTACATCAGCGCTCCCGTCAGCTGACGGTCAGGAGCAGGACACTCCGAAGGTTTCACTGCGACACAAACACACGAGCGTCATCTCCCAAAGTGTTCTTAGAAAACCGTGACAGACGTTTGGTTCTCGTGTTTAAGGACATTAATGAGACGAATCCCTGGAAAACCGAGACAATCAAACTATTAAACATCACACAGCCAGTTAGTTCATGTAAGAAAGTGTATTTGCATGGCGCGCTCACTCAGACACGTGGTTTGTGTCTGAGTGAGTTTCTCAGGGCTCCTTTTTGGTTTTTATATGTACAGTTTTATTTATACTCTAAATGTTAATGATGGTTTCAGTCGTTTTTATCCAAACTAAACATGAACGGATCCGTTTTCATCGTCAATTTTCTCTTTATGTTTGAACATTTGGCGAATCTCCTTCTGTTTCACTGGACAGCCTCACAGTGTAGAGGCAGGAAGTGGAAATCATGTTGAAGCATACATATATTTTCCGACACAGCAATGAGCCAAGATCTGGAAAAACCTGGACAAGCTGTAGGAGACACGGACAGACTGACAGAGTCACGAATGACTCGATTAATCGATTGTTTTTAGATCTTTTTCATTGTGAGTGCACAACATCCTCAGCCCTGCGTGTTATTAATGTGAACTATCGCACAGCTTTTACTTTATCTTTTTTATCAGTGGGTACAACACACACACACACACACACACACACTTTGTTTTTATACCTTTGTGGGGACACTTCATTGACATCATGCTAGCTGCTAGCCGTAGCCCAACTGTAACCCTGACACTGAAACCACATTTTGACTCTCTTTGAACTCGTGGGGACGCACTTGTCCCCAAAAGGGCTGTTGGACCCCACGAGTATACTTCTGATTTCTGGTCCCCACAAAGATATGTAAACACACACGCACACACACGCACGCCGGACTCTGTTTAGCTGCAGATGTACCTTGAGGTCGAAGTGAGCGATCCGCTTGGAGTGCAGGTAGTGGACTCCATCCAGGATCTGCTTGAGGAACTGCGTGGCCTCCTCCTCGCTCAGGGACTCCTTCTCTGCCAGGAAGTCGAAGAGCTCGCCTCCAGCCACCCTGGGCGAGGTGAAAGAAGGACGGGGAGGGGGAGAAAGTGAGATCTCTGAGATCAAAGCCAGCAACAAATCCCAGATTAACACAGCTCAGCTGATGTAATCTAATCATCCTGATGCTTTAGCAGCGACCGATTTACACATCCAGAGGAGCGCTGTTTGCACAAAACCGCTTTACGTCAATGAAACCCTTCAATAAAAACGACCTGTTGGGTTATTTAACAATGGTGCACCATTTCCTGTCTGCATTTCAACAAACAGCTTCAAATGTTCAAGTTCAAAGACGAGCATGAAGGAAGAAATAACACCGGCCAACACTGCAATTACACTCTTTAAATAAATAAAATAAGACTCTGCAGCTTATCTCACCAACCTGCTAAAAACCCGACTGACTTTACTTCATATGAGCTCATTGAACACAAAGATGTTGAGATTCAAAACTTCTTACATATTTTATTCTTCACAGTGAGGAAGAGCAAAGAGAGACGTGAGGATGAAACAGAGGAAAGCTCTGAACAGGGAGAGGACGGAGATTCGTCTCCGTCACGGTGAGATAAAACTATAAAGAGAGTGTGTGTGTACCTGTTTAGACATCTCTGTGGGGCCCACATATTGCTACTATACTTGTGAGTCCTCATGAGTCCGACAGTATTTTTCAGACTCAAAATGTGGTTTTAGTCTCAGGGTTACGATTAGGTTATGGTTAGGGTTAACATTCATTTTTGATGGTTATAGTGAGCAGGGAAAACATGTCAATGACATGTCCTCACTAAGATATGAAAACGAGTTGGGGTGCGGGTAAGTCTAGTTCCAGCTCCTCACATTTATTCACTGCAAGGTAGGAAAAGCACAACAAAGCTGAACTTTCTCAGGAAGCTGCGTCAGAGACTGCTCGTGAACTTCTACCGCTCCACCATCGAGAGCTTTCTGACCTTCTGACTGCTGCACACTCAGGTTCGACTGCTGCACTGTGGAGGACAAGAGGCAGCAGAGGCACCTCACTAACCCCCCTCAGAAACATTTATCCTGGCAGACTTCATCATCAAAGACCCCTCACACCCTGGACACTCACTTTTCCCTCCCCCGGGTAAACGTTACAACTCCATCAGGTCAAAGACAAACAGACAAACACGCCCTACCTCCACCCTGATTGGAGGATAACTGCACTGCCAGCACTCATGGACATCACACTTCATTTATGAACTGTATGTTTATTCATACTTTAATGCAACCAACATTCCTCCCACTTTAAACTGTATTTATTATTTATTATAGTAGCAAATGCACCTCATTGTTCTTGTAACAGTGACAATAAAGATTCTGTTTTCTATTCTTTTCTGTTGATTGTTAGAAATCCTTTTACTTTGATAAGTTGTGTTTACTTTGTTGTAGAAAAACAAAATGACCACAGTTATTTATCCTGAAATAGAAACCAACAAATACACAAATACTCTCTCACACACACACACACACACACACACACACTCCACCCGTTCGAGGGGGAACACCAGACCAGCTGCACAGCTCCACCCACTCTTTACCTCATCATCTGCTTCAGTGGTTCACAGGACGCACACACACACACACACACACACACACACACACACACACACACACACACACACACACACCAGCTCTGTCACGTCTCTGCAGCTCGTAGCTGTGCGTCGTTATCGTGGCTGTATTTACCACGACAGCAACGCAAAGACACAAAAGAGACCCAGAATCAACAAAACACGACATCTCGTCTCTTCGATTTCGCTGCACGAGCCGACTTTGACTATAATCACCAAACTGTACCGACATCAGCTGTTTTTTATTCCACAGGAGTCGTCTGCACAAACAGACGACTCCTGTGGAATAAAAACTGCCGCCGGGACATCAATACACTTCAACACACAACGACAATATTTCATCATCACTGAACACGATTTGTGTGCCGCGTCTGCACAATCTCAGCGCTTCGTCTGAACGTGTCGCTTTACTGACTGTGACATACATCAGGAGGAAGGTGAATATCTGCGGCTGCTGGAACGCTTTAAAAACGGTGGTTTTGCAAATAACGTGTCGCGACTTTAAAACCTTCCAATAATCATCGAGTTGTGTTAAAACCCATTTTTGAAGCTGAAAACTGAAGCGAACGCCTTTAAAATCTGCCTGCATTAAAAATCACGCCTGGGACAAAGGAGGTGTTGGTCTCTATGGACAGCTTCTCCCACGTCACTAAACGGGGCTCCTGCTGGGTGTTTAACGGATTCTGTGCCTGACGTTACGACTGTGGCGCTAACCATGCAGAAAGTGGGCGGTGTCACAGTGGCTTCATCGGTCTTTTATATCGCCTGTGGTTTGCACCGGGGGCTGGTTCTGACCCACAACAGATCAGAGGTTCATTCCAAGTCCAGAGAAGAACATGATGTAGAAATCACACGTTAGCAGATCCAGAAAGCAGCCACACCTGTCAGCAGCACCTCAGACATCAAACCAGCCAATCCAGGAGCTTCAAGCTCTTGTGTAAGATTTAAGCATTTAAAACAAACTTCCTGGTTCACATTTGATCCTCTATCAGCAGCATGCGCCGTGTTGACACGGCAACCTGAACACTGACAGACCTCGTCACCGTCAGCGGATCAAAGTGCGTCATGAAAACGAGACGGATCGAAGACTTCAGGGAAACTTAAGTGTTTCCTGCTGAAATATTTGGCTTGTATGTAAACGCTATACTCCATCAGTCCATCACTTATGGAGGCTTCTGTGGGAGGCTGGTGTGTTTCTCCAGGGTCTCCTCTGAACTCGAAGTTCGAGCTGCAACACCCAACAGAGGAAGCTCGAGGACAGAAACGTCTCCTGCTTCACTCACTCGTTAATAACACCCACAGATAATAGAGGTGGGAATCACCATACATCCCACGATACGATATTATTGCAATTTTTTAAAATATTTTGCGATATTCAGATTCTGAACATAAAGGTAAACTTTATCAATATTCATTTTCTCTAATATCAAAGTCTCACACTCAGTCTTTCTCTCATTTCAGTTTGATTGTTGACAAACTGAACGGTTTGTATTACAGTCTAGTCCAACTTAACTGAATCAACCATCTGGTACAATTATAGCTATTCTGAACTATGCAGTTTATGAAAACTATGCAGCCCCTTCAGCAACTGAAGAATTTGAAAGTAAATTAAAACAAAATATAATTTTACATTAAATGAAAAAGTTTTAAACTTAATTAAAATAAAACATGTCTTAAATTAAAATAAGTAAACTGTCATGTTTATTGCTGCCAAAAACAAGTTAAACACATTTGGACAGTGAAGGAATGTCAGGATTCTTGCTCAGAAAAAGGATCAACATGCTCTGAAGTCAGAGCACAAAAACCTTTTTTGTAACAAAATATCGATTTCTGCTGTCCCTGTATCCATACATTATTAGAAACAAAATATCACCATACTACACAGTATCCATTTTTCCCCCCACCCCTAACAGATAACAGACCTCCACTTCCTCTGAAAGACTCACAATATCTGCACTTCAACAACACAAAGAAAAAAGCAGGAATTTTCCATATTTGTCCTTTATGAGGTTAACAACGCTTCATTATGTAGTGAAAATAAACAATGCTGTGGAAGTGAGCAGTGAACATGTGGGATACTGTGTGTGATGGAGGTAGAGGATCGATGGATGGAGCAGAGGTGGAGGTCTTTAGAATGACTGGAGGGCAAACGTGGTTTAAAGGTTTAAAGATGCGACTTCTTAGAAACTTCTTATAAACTTCTGAGCTTAGACTTAAAAAGGCCTCAGAGATAAACGACTACTTAAGGTGGAGGATTTGAACATGAACCGAGGCGTCACTATTTTTAAATCCATGAATGTTCTCAGTGAACTGATTATATGCTAATGAGAGTTTTTCACTGATTTTACTGCTGAACCTGTAATTTCACAGCCCATGAACAGTCCAATCAGGAGCAGAGAGGCTTCCTGTTTCCTGTTTTGGGAACGAGGAAAAACTAAACAACAGCTACTTCTCCTCCTGCTGTTATTAACATTTTCTAACATCTTTAACAGCCTAAAGAATATCAACAACAGAGATAAACAACATGGAAAAGAGATTATTTGTTGCTATAGTTACGCGGTCTGCCCGCTTACTATCGACGTGGAGACGAGGTCGTGGCGAACCACAACAAACACGGTGCCTTTATTTCAGATGCGATCAGCGCACAGGAATGCCATCGGGCGACTGTCTGCAGCGCGGTGACCTTATTATTGAGGCGCCGCGTTTAGGCTGAATAATGGTGCATAGTTGGAATACAAACACTGCTGATGTTTGAAGTAAGCGCGTAAAACTGGTTTAACTGGTGGGATACAGTTACTGTCACGGTTTTTATCTGTCGTCTGTTTGAAGACGTGTTTGGCTTTTTTTAAATGCTTTAAACTTCTGATGAATGAATCCCTTCGATCTGCTCTTCGTGTGTTTCACTTGGACTGATTTGAATTGTTATGACGCCGAATCTTCTTTATTTTTTTACTTTATTGATGTTTTTGGACTTTTTGTGGTTTTAAATGTATTTTACACATTTTTTTTTGACAAAAAGAAGACAAACAGCCACTCACAGCTCCAGGATCAGGATGACCTCGGCCTTGTTTTCAAAGACTTCGTGCAGCGCGATGACGTTCGGGTGCTGGATCTCTTTCAGGATGTTCACCTCGCGCTCGATGTCCTCCCGCGTCACCCCTCGTCGGCTCGACTTGCTGCGCCGTTTCTTGATGAATTTGGCGGCGAACTCCACACCTGTAGTCCTGTGTCTGCATCTTCTGACCACAGCAAACTGACCGCTGCAGACGGGAGGGAACACAGAGAGCGCTCAGCAAACACTACAACAGCTTATTTCAGACAGAGGATGAAGTCTGAGACAGGTGATAGACAGAAGGATTATTCTGAAGTGTGAATACAAAGCTACTGTAGCAGAGACCTAAGATAGAACATATGGAGCGATATGATGACTGTAGCTGAAAGGGCAGAGAAATCATTCAGAACAAACCTGAGAAAATGAGAAATACACAAAGATGTGTAGCAGCGAGCTGAAAGGAACCTCGGCTGCTCAGCGACCTTAAAAACAGACTTCAGGCTGCATATATGCATCACTGTCAATATGGTAAACACAGACATCTGAGCCAAAGGGAGTGGGAGGGATTATGAGAAGCAAACTGGTGATCAGGAACAGCTTTAATTAATAAGTGCTGGATGAATCACGGCTGAAGCTGAAATAGCAACGCAGGAATAAAGACAGCAGCGTGCATGCTCACACTCACGTCAGCGCAACACGGCGACAACCTGCACGGGTGCAGTCGGGTTATTTCTCATGGCCTTGGTCTCTGATGCAGAACGCTCCCATATCTTTAATAAAAGACTTGTGCACAGAGTGCAAAGGCACACCTTCCTCCACCTTCAGCGGCCCCTCGTAACCAGCTCAGGAACAGTGTGCAAAAAGCAGCACAGCTCTCAGCGTCAGCACCTCGTCCACAGAGCCGATAAACATCCAGACTTAGTCAAACTTTAAACTCTTACTCTGAAACCAGACGTGCACCTCAACAATAATGAACTGCAAATACTCTATGCAGTGTATCCAAACTGGGCCGATGAAAATGAAAAGATCTGTATGTTTTTTACCCATCACACATTAGAGGCGTGTGGTTGTTGTTCTATTATGTTATGTGATAAACACACAGGCTGCGGAAGAACCCACGGATCAATTGGGAAAGTTTTAACTGCTCTTATGTAGAAAAAAAGCCCATAAATCGACTATAAATCTGCCCAGAAATGTTTTATTTTTAAAAAGAATTAAAGATTTCGATGATAAATCCGTGGACGGTCACTCTAACCTGGGCCCTGAACGCAGCGCTTTGCAGTCAATCGGAGCATGCTCAGTGACGCTGAGCTTCACAGTCGGCTTGTTATCGAAACACTGACGATGCTTTACAAAGTGAGTGACACCACAACGACTTCACCAACCGTTGGTGTGTAACTTTGTCTCCTGACATAGTGTAGTCGCCACTAGGGCTGCCACAAACGATTATTTTGATAGTCGACTAATCAGATCATCATCCACTGGACATAAAACATACAGCTTATTGCACCAGCAGCATCTGCTCTTATATAACTATCATTAGCTTACAGCTTTAAGTGTTTAAGGTATGTGCTAACTAAAAATAAAGACAAGATGATAGTTTATTAAATTTTAATGAAATTTGCAGATTGTTTCGGTGAAGTTTAATAAACTCCTTGCTATCTAAAATATAACAGGACACCGGAGTAAATTCTCGAACATCTCACACTTCTGATAATCAGCTGTCTGCTTGATGTTTATTCAGCTGTGTAAAAACTATAACTTTAATCTCAGCCAAACCGATTTACTCAGGAACAAATAAAATACTAAAAAAAAGCCAAACAATAACATTTTTAAGTTATCTAAGTGACTTATATATCATGTTTAACCTGAGTAGCGAAAGACGGCGGTGGGTTTGAAAACGATTAGGAGTCCGGTGTTCTCACGGCTCTAGTGAGCCTAGCCCCCGGCTAGCTATCGAGCTAGTGGCTAACAGACGTCTCCGAAAACGTTAGAGCGCTTTTGAAAATATGTGGTGTCTTGATAAACTGAGCAGATATTTGAGGTTTACACAGCTACATTCTCGCCTGAAAATATGTTAAACGTTTATTCTGTGACCCAGAAAGAATAATAAGAGTAATATTAAAACTAACTAGCTGCCGCCATTGTTGGAAACTGAGCTGGGCTGCGCTATGAATTCTGGGACACAGTTTCTTCTTCTTCGGGGTTTAACGGCAGCTGGCATCCTTGTACATGCAGTGCTGCCATCTTCTGTTTCAGTCCGTTATTACACTCTTAAATCCTACTACTTATTCCTGCGTCTTTTGTGATCTTACAAAGCTTCAAACGACGCGTCGACTATTAAATCAGTCGTCGACGATTTTGATAGTCGATGTAATCGTGACTAGTCGACTAATTGTGGCAGCCCTAGTCGCCACGTAACAGATAATAAGCAAATTTTATCCTCTGAGAGAGGCGACAAACTCAAACTGAAGTTCCTCCGTCACCACATCTGCCCAGATGTTTCCCCCCTTCAAGCCCATCTTTATTATTTGCCGTTGACAGGCTGCAGCAAAAACAATGCTGCTGTTCCCCGCACACATCCTGGTTCCTGAAGGGCACACGTGAGCACTTCTCCCAGATGTGGCGAGCCTGCGTGACATTTTGCTGTGATGATTATTCCATGTATCAACAACACAGAGGCTGTTATGGAAATCGCACCATCGTGTTGCCACGCAGCGCTGTGGTTGATCAGACTGCTGACTCCTCTGCCACTCGACCAAAGCAGCGCCAGAAAAACCACTCGGGGAAGCAGGGACACTTGGCTGAGGGCTGTTCACGCCTCCTCACGGCCCCGGCAATCACGAAGCACTTAGTGTACCGAACGCCCACGGAGGGAGGAAGAGTACAAGGGAGTAGGGGGTGAGAGAAAGAAGAGTGAGCGAAAATGAGAGAGTGCCACATTCTGCCTCTTTTTTTTATTTCCACAGCAAGATTTTCACACAGACTTCCAACAGAGACGATATCTGGCAAACGTCTCCTCTGCTCCGGCCAAAAAAATGGGCAATAAAGTGAGAGTCATCCGACTCCCTGAGCCCTGCCAACCGAGTCGTCAGGAATCAGTAATTCAGCTCTCTGCGTCTCCTGCACATCCTCACCCCACAGTGTGACTGACCCAGTTCGTGTGCATCAGTGTGAGACCGCCAGCTGCAGACGAGCTTGAAGGCAGGATCCGCGACCCCGATGTGACCCGTAACAGCCGTGGCTCTAAAGGGCCAATCGGCAGGGCCTGAAGCCAAGTGGGAAAATAATTGGAAAAACAACAATTTTGGAAGTTTGCTGCCAACAAAAGACATTGTTCAGAAGACTCCATACCCCCTCCCTGTCTCTGTTTCACAAACACGAGCAGCAGCAGAGCGGAGCTGCTCCTCGTTACTGCTGCGCCGGCTGCATGTGGCGCGTACAGCGTTTGGCATCGATCGCAGCCAAATCGCTCGTTTGGTGGTGCTTCGGGAAGTTTATATCCATCCAAAGAAAAGCACTGAACAAATATTCAATCAATCCTGGTGATTCTGTGCAGTAAACGTGTTTTTAATCAAAGGCGAGCTCGATGCTGTCGCCGAGGAGGAACAGGAAGATCCCACAAACCAAAGGAGGCCTGCTCAAAACTGGCAGCAGCATATTTCAGTTACAAAAATTAGACAATTAAACACAGGCAACAACAACACACACACAATTAAATCCAATTAAAATGACACAATCTAGCTGAAACAGTTGTGTGTTATGGAGCTGGCCTCAAAGATTCTTTGTTTAGATTTAAAAGCATTTATAATGAAATGAACTCGTTTCTCAGTCGTTCTGCAGCCAAACAGACAAAAACTCTTTTACCAAGTTCAGTTTGTGCAAATAAACAGAAAGAGAAACACGAGCAGCATGTTTCACTGCAAGCAGGGAGCACGTGCAGGAGCGCAGCAATCCCAGCACGGCCTTATATATAAACCTGTATAAACGAGACGTCCTCTGATTGGCCAAAGCGAGCCGTGCCACCTGACGGTGTAGCTCACAGGGGTCAGTCAGGGCAGAAGGCATCAACCGCTCCAAGACATCGAGCAGAAGCATTCGTATCTCCATAATCCAGAAATGTTGCAGGAACAAGTTGCTTCTTTGTATCAAAAGAAACATCAGATATGACGAGTTCAGAACTAATAATCTGAGCACCGTGCACGGATCCATGTTTGGATCAGTCATTAGTGAATGATTATTTCTAATAAATATGAATCATGTGAGGCTAAATTCATCTCAGTGTTGTCTTCTGTGACAGATTCACGTCTCTTCTGTTTACCGCAGTGAAACAAACCACAGCTTCTGACCAGTGGACAAAGATTTCCTCAGAAACTGAACTGCACGTCTAAGAAGAGCGAACCGTCCTGTGACTGAAGAGGAAGAGAGAGCCGAGGATGAAGGCTTTCTCATGCTAATAGCACTCCCACTCCCACTCAGCCTGACCTCACCCTATTGTTGTTTGCACCTCTGTGACCGAGGCCTCGGAGCAGAAACAAAGACATCAGGATGTGATCTCGTTCATATGGAAGTCAAGTGTTTCACACTGTAAGCGTCCGTGCACACGCACACGTGCACGTGCACAGCTGGAACAGCAGCAGCCGTCGGAACATCTTCCTCAGACGCTCCGCCGCCGCCGGCTCGTGCAGCAGAAACGTGGAATCTGTGAAGTCGCGGACCTGCTGCGAAAATCTCGTCGGGAATGAGAAGGAAAACACGGCTGACTTCCTGTTCCTGATTAAACACCATCTGTGCAGTTCTCGAGACTTTCTGTGACTCCTCAGAAATGAATATTAATTATTCGTTTTCACATTCACAGGAAACGCAGCGACGGCGGTGCGTCTGCATGAGCACCATCATCATGCTGTTTAAGAGAAGCACAAAGGGAAACAACTCCAACACAAACCAGCAGCACACTGGAAACTTCTCCACACGATAAAAACACTTGAAAATATTCTGTGTGACATTTTGGAAGTGCTCTCATCCTGCCTGACAGGCCTCGCATTCAAACAGCACGAGGTGCACTGCTGAGTGTTACTGACGAGGCGCCGCAGCCAATGTGGTCGATGCAAAAGAATGCACCCATCATCAAACACACAGACTGTACACAAAAGACGGACGCTGCGACCATATTTATGCCTATATAAGGCGAGAAGCTTCACCCAAGAACTGCACAGATCCAACACACATCAACTCATTTCTACATCACACATGAATAAAATGTTCAAGTTTCTCTCAGTAAACCTGAAGCACAAACTTTTAAATGCTACATTACAAAAACACAAAGTGGCGAGAGAGAGAATAAAATCCACGCTACGAGACGACCTGCTGCGATTTCCTGCCAGGAGACACGAGCAGAGGCACATCTGCATTCACTCGGGTTAAAATGGTTTTGACTCCTACGATAAACTTGCTTCATGGTTCATCACACAAACCTGGGACAGACGGCAGATTTGATCCCGACATCACCAACAATCGACGTGGAAGGCAGCTGGATGGTTAAACTCGTTTGATACAGAGACAGAAAGAAGAAGAAGAAGAGAGCTTGGAGAAAAGTGAAAAATTTATTTCTCTAACTTGATTCGAGCTGTCAGTTCGCCTGAGTCCTCGCCATCTGATTGGTTCTTACGGGATTATCCACACAGCAAGCCAAAGATTTCAGCAACACAAACACGTCAAAGGCTCCAGATCAGCTCCAGGCACCCACGTCGGGACGCCTGTCAGGAAAAGCAGCCATGACCCTTAAAGCAGGGGTGGGGAACTCTCAGGTAACTCTGCAGGTTTTAGATCTCACCCTGGGTCAACACACCTGAATCACATGATTAGTTTGTTCCCAGTCCTCTGAAGAACTACAAGACATGTTGAGGAGGTCATTTAACATTAAAAACAGCTGTGTTGATCGAGGACACATCTCAAACCTGCAGGACACCGGGCCCTCGAGGCTCAGTGGGGACTAACTCTCCTTTACAGTGCGCCTCTAGAGGCCACTAGAGGAACTGCAGCTTCCCTCAGTGGTGGCATTTGAGCGAATATGAATATTTTCTGAGCTTTGTGTTATTGCATCAGCAAGAAACTGATATTTATTAACGCTCACACACAAAGTAGCACCTTAAGCATAAAAGCTGTTTGCAGGGTGTCAGGTTGCGCACCAACAAAGACCTGCGGTGTGATCTAACAGCAGCTCTGGAGGATTGCTTCATGATGGGAGGGAGCTGAGCTGCAGGCGTATCTCCTCCCAGGTTGGGTAACACGCGGGGCAGACGCAGACTCAGGAAAGCACTGTAATTATAGATGTAGCAACAATAATCATGTGACAGTCCTTAAAGAACAGAGAGCACGAGCAGGCACCAAACTCAGGTATGTACGAGGAGTTTCCTCCACAACAACCACAAACTATCCTCAGGCTTGAAGTTTTCTTCCACTCGCTCCTCACAAAGTAACACAACAACAACAACAACGTAAACTCATTAGCATCAGCGTGTCTGCACTCATAGATGAATAAATTGTTGCACCTAAATTAAACTTTCTACGAGGGGGAATTTCATTTGAATACATGAATGAATTATTACTTCATAATTAACTTAAGGAAGCATGAGCGTGCTCTTTAAGCACACAGAATAAACTGATCTATGCTGCCATCAAAGGAGAAACTCTTAAATCGTCAGATTTGACGTAACAGACACACTGAACATGTGCACAGTCACAGGGCAACGGCTGTGCTTATAACTAGGGCTGCCACAAACGATTATTTTGATAATCGACTAATCAGATCATCATCCATTGGACGTAAAACGTACAGCTTATTGCACCAGCAGCATCTGCTCTTATATAACTATCATTAGCTTACAGCTTTATGTGTGTAAGGTCTGTGCTAACTAAAAATAAAGACAAGATGATAGTTTATTAAATTTTAAGGAAATCTGCAGATTGTTTCGGTGAAGTTTAATAAACTCCTTGCTATCTAAAATATAACAGGACACCGGAGTAAATTCTCCAGCATCTCACACTTCTGATAATCAGCTGTCTGCTTGACGTTTATTCAGCTGTGTAAAAACTATAACTTTAATCTCAGCCAAACCGATTTACTCAGGAACAAATAAAATACTAAAAAAAAGCCAAACAATAACATTTTTAAGTTATCTAAGTGACTTATATATCATGTCTAACCTGAGTAGCGAAAGACGGTGGTGGGTTTGAAAACGATTAGCGGGAGTCCGGTGTTCTCACGGCTCTAGTTAGCCTAGCCCCCGGCTAGCTATCGAGCTAGTGGCTAACAGACGTCTCCAAAAACGTCGGAGCGCTTTTGAAAATATGTGGTGTCTTGATAAACTGAGCAGATATTTGAGGTTTACACAGCTACATTCTCGCCTGAAAATATGTTAAACATTTATTTTGTGACCCAGAAAGAATAATAAGAGTAATATTAAAACTAACTAGCTGCCGCCATTGTTGGAAACTGAGCTGGGCTGCGCTATGAATTCTGGGACACAGCTTCTTCTTCTTCTTCTTCTTCTTCGGGGTTTAACGGCAGCTGGCATCCTTGTACATGCAGTGCTGCCATCTTCTGTTTCAGTCCGTTATTACACTCTTAAATCCTACTACTTATTCCTGCGTCTTTTGGGATCTTACAAAGCTTCAAACGAAGCGTCGACTATTAAATCACGATTTTGATAGTCGACGTAATCGTGACTAGTCGACCAATCGTGGCATCCTTACTTATAACCTGGAGTTAGAAAGTACTACGACTGCAGGAATTCACTTCCTAAATTAAATCCTAACTAATGAAAGTGTTCACGCTCTCGTGTTTCTGTGCACTTCCTCTGATGTTTCCTCTTTTGTCCTAAAGTGACAAAATTATGTAAGAGCCTCGTTAAAACTCTCCTGTGGACACGTGAAAGTTTGCATCACATCTGTCTGCTAAGCTAAGTGGAAACGACAGCATGGCTAAAAAGGAGCACGAGGTAAACACCGACAGGTCGCCTGTGGGAATTAAACCCAAACTTTAACTTGTGTGTTTTTCCACAGCTCTCCCGTGTATGCAATGAAGCGAGGGGAAAGCGAGCCCACCCTTTGTTAACAACACCAGCTGCACACACACACAAACGAGGGGAAAATGGCAGCAGTTCAACTGAACCGTCTTCCCTCGGTGAGGAAAACAAACACAAACAGGCTTTCCCTGGTAGACTTTGTGTTTAACCCGGAGCTACTTTAACGGAGGTTAAAGTGGTGACTCCCTGCTGCACGATGACAGAGCCCTGGTGTTTACGTTGTAGCAGAGCCTGGCAGAGTGAGGAAATCCTTCTCATCTCCAGAGACGTGCAGCGAGAGCGCCGACTTGCACGAATGTTGCTGAGCACAGAGACGGGGCAGAAATAATGAGCAGAGGAAAAACCCTTCCTGGGAATCGCTGACAAACAGAGGCAGGGAGGCAGGTTTTCAAGAGCACCTCTCCCCCCCCCCGGCTCTCTGATAGTCTGCAGGATCAGATTGCTGAGCTCCCTTTGTTGTGCTTGAAGCACAGACAGGGCTTCCCACTTTTGGCCTACTTGTTTCACCAAAGCAGCTGGAAGGGAGGGAAGACGGAGAGGAGCTGGTCGGGAAAGTCGACGACAAGTTTGTTTGTGTCTGTCGGAGCCGCCCGGGAGCTCTTTGCATTACTCAACGCTGCAGGGAGTTTATCTGTGCTTAGATACGCAGCGTAGCTTTAGGTTGATACAGCAGGTCAGAGTGACAGGACTGTCCCACCCAGGTTCACTGTACACGGTCACGCCTGTGGACCGATCCTGCGTCTTACACAGAGCTCAGTCTGTGAAGACAAGTTCATTTTGTGTCTGCGGCCTCTCAGCTCCTGCAGAGAAGCTGCAGAATCCAATAACGTGCTCATTTACCGAGCGCCGTGTCACATACAGGAAGTCTCTCCTGCCTCATGCTACAGCACCGCCGTTTATCTAGTTTTACTCACTGAGCTCTTTGTTTGCTCTGTTGTTGCTTCACTGAACTAGCATTGTTTGTCACGCTGTCCTTATTTCTTCAGCTATTTCCTCAGAGCTTGAATCGAGTGTTTTGGCTGCTGTGACACATCATCATCATTTTTCCAGTGGTGTTAATAATTACAGACAAACCTGTGGATCAGCAGCTCTTATTACAGCTTTGCCACGTTATAGAAAGATGAGGAAGCTGAAGAGTGCACAAACATGCAGCCCTGAGCCGTGGGGGCTCGAGTCCTGAGCGCACGCCCGCCGCCGGCGAGATGTTGGATCGGCGCGACATCAATGCTTAGTTAGAGGTCGCCGCTCTTGTCGGGAATTCGGCCTCGTCATGGTGAGGCAGCGCTGGAACAATGTTCAGTGGTAATGAGCAGGACGGCCTTGTACACACAAGTGAGTGAAGTGGGAGTGGGCAGGGAACGTCTCATGATAACAACGCAGCAGAGAGGAAGGGCAGCGCATCAGGGTGACAACACGCGGCCGCACATGTTTGCTACGTTGCTGTGTTTCGTCTCCTATTCTTATCTGTAACTGTTGTCACAGCGTGAACTCCCACGGGAACAACGGCCACGCCCGGAGCAGAAGCAGCTGCTGCTCTTTACAGCACGATGAGAGAAGGAGGAGCTTAAAAGCTCATGTTGGACCATGTGGGTCCAACATGAGGTCGTAAAGCAGGTTTGTGTCGGTGACAAAACCAAACCTGCATCTGTACAGCTGCAGCTCCACAAACAGCTCGTCTCGAGTCACAGAGACGTCGGAGCTGCAGGACGTTCAGCGAAGCAGCTGCTGGAAGCTTTGATAACATAAGGAGTCATCATCAGCTTCCAGCTGCTCGAGGAACAGGAGAAACTACTCAGGACAGTAATGTTTAAGTGGAGCCAGTTTATTAATTTAACGCCAACGTGGAGACGTCTGCATCAAACCACAGGAGGCACTCAGCGACGGATTAATGGAGCCAAAGCTGAGCAGTGACAGCGAGCTGCTACCACATCGACGCTCCACAGACTCACTTTTTCTTTATGGTTCAGTTACTCTCATGTCTCTGACTCTGTAAAGTTCAGCTCTGACACTCATCAGTAAACTTCTCTTTTACCAGTTAATCAAATATAAACACTTTTACTCGCTGTGAAGGAAAAACAAGGTTTAAGAAAGTGTTTCTGCTCATTTCATCACAGGGTTGACGTCACAGCTGCTCAGGTTAAAGCACCAGCAGCAGAGCAAGGACATGAAAGCTTCTGGGTTATTCCTGAGCTTCAGGAGTTTCTCTCTTTATATGACGGCTGACTCACAGAGTCCGAGAATCACGTCGGGATTTTGTCCGCAGTTGAATCTGACAGAGATCACCTCTACTCCAGATGCAATCCTCCTCCTGTTGGTGAAGCAGCTGCCACACGGGGCAACAACTCGCTAGCTGTGAATATGTGAACCTTTTACCAGCAGCTACTGTCAGCTCAGTGCAGGAAGAGTTAAGGACATAAGATGTAAATGCATCAGGAGTGAAAAGAGGGAAGTGAAGAAGGAATAAATCCTGGGAAGTCCCCCAGCAGCCGGAGCACTTCAGGGTCACCTGATCCAGGCCCAACTATAAGCGTTTAAAATGTGAGGTCTTAAAAGCAGAAAGAGCGTCTGCTGAGTCCAGACTGGATCAGAGTCCACTGGAGAGGAGAAGGAAGCTGAAGACTCCATGAGTGACAACATGATTATCCCAACATCGCTGTGCAGGAAGCTGCACGATGACAATAAAAAGCTCTAATTCTGAGGTCCCAACATGTATCTGCATCTCCACAGGTTCATGTTCAGGTGTGGAAACTGATCTGTGACGACGTGATCAGCAGGTCAGAAACACACTGATGTCACAGCAGCTGAGCAGGGAGGCAGATCTGCATCAGCGCAGTTTTCTGATTGACATCGAACCTTAAATCACATGAACATTAAAACTACGCAGGCCTCACATGAACACGACGGGATTATTTTAGCAGCAGGGCTGTGTTGGAGAGGAGCTTCCTCAGTGAGAGCGACGTGATAACGAGCTCACGGAGGTTCATGCCGTCAACGCAGGGTGTCTGGCACAGCTCGGGCTGACAGCAGCTGATGACACACACACACACACACACACACACACACCAGGAGAAGTCTGCGTTCTCTGCTGGACAGCTGACTGTAACACGCTCCTGCTGGCTTTCTGTCCTCAGAGATGAGAACAAATCGGTGTTATCTTCACACATCTGCATCTTTACTCCACATTATCAGGCTTTGTCCAAGCAGACACTTGTGTGGACGCCATTAGGCTCTGCAGAATAACCCGATGTGGCTGTCCGGGCTTGAAAAGCAAAGTAAGAAGCTCAGCCTCCTATTCTTTGGCCCCAATCCAGCCATCCATCCCAGCCCCGGCCTGTGGGAGCAGAATCCAACGTAAAGACATTTTACGCCCTCAGTATGAACTTACAGGGTAAAATCAAAGCCCTTCCTGCAGCAGACCATCTGTGCAACGTGTTAATGCATCCTTTCCCTGCTGTTACAGCACAACAGCACAGCTGCTAACAGGCAATCATCCCAACCCACCACCTCATGCATCTCCACCAGCAGGCTGACCCGGTCGCATTACTCAGCTGCTCCCCCCCCCCCACACTGAACAGATCCCAGCTGTTTGGACTGCAGCCAGTTAAGGTGGCAATGCTCTGAAAAGCTGCTGATAGTTGGAGAAGCCCCCTACCCAGAACCTGCAGGAGATGGGAACTGGTCCTCGATGCTGGGACTGAAGACCACCAACGGACTGCTGCTGGTTTAGGTTGGACTCGTCCACAGGATAAGAAAGCAAAAGGCGGCTCTGCCTCCTCTCCCACCAACACTGAGTCTCGCTTCATTTGCCAAATAAATGATCATCATAAGCAGCTTTTCATGCAGACTGGTGTTGATCACTAACAACAGCATTAAACGACACAAGCTCAGAATAAGTGTGCATACATAAACCCTCAAGCTTCAAAGATCACGTCTTCGTAACACAAACACAACGATGAGGTTTCTCTGAGACTCAAAGACCAGCGCTGTCCAACACTACACCGCGCAGCTCTGTCACTGCTGCGAGCGGCTATCGATTGGCTCTGAGCGCCACTACTGTGAAACCGGAGAGGCTGCTGAAAGGCTGAAGTGTTAAGTACAAAGCCGGGCAGGCTGGAGAGCTCCGGGAAGGCGCACACGAGGCTTCTCTGTCACATGTGACGCGGGCGCACTCGGACCGACGGAGGACGACACGTTCAGTAAGTGGGAAACGACGAGTGCGATCTCGCCTCCGCTCGCCGTCCTTCGCTGCAACCACAGCAAACTTTGCTTTCTTCTCTATGTTGTTCATTTTTGTGCAGACTGCTCTGTTACGAGCCATCATCATCATCATCATCATCATCATCATCATCCTTCATGAAACAGTAACTCAGACTTCAAATAAACGTTTCTTTAGACGTGCAGGTGTCTCTGTAACAGCAGCTTCAGCTCGCATCATCATCATCATCATCATCATCATCCTCTTTCATGAAACAGTAACTCAGACTTCAAATAAACGTTTCTTTAGACGTGCAGGCGTCTCTGTAACAGCAGCATCTTTCAACGTCTTCTGGATTTCCAGCTGATGTGTTGATGTGTTGATGTGTTGAACAGACTAACAGCTGAAAACGCTGCTTTTCTTTAAACTGAACAGAGATGATTGATGAGGAGCTTTTACTGTGTTTTAATGTAACTGGAAAAACTCAAACACGTCAGTGAGGCGGAGCGCTTCACATCGATCGCTGCAAACACCTGAGATCAAACGTCTCTCCTGTAACAGCGTCTGTCAGCCTTTACAAAGAAAACAGTCACAGCATGAGTGAAAATCACACTGTTCCATGTGTGTGTTTCTCCTGCATCAGTAATAAACTACTGTAGGATATGTGATAAATAAAGATAAACGTCTTCACGATCATCATGTATGAGCTTATTTAAATGAACCTCCCAAAGCTGTTTTGGGTGATTGTGCTCGTCTCACTAATAAACTTCATCATCCACTGATGGAGACGCTTTCCTGAAAGAGATCCGAGGCCATTAACCACAGGTCTACGTTTCAGGGTCGATAACGGAGGCGTCTAATAAAAGGGAGCCGCTGTGATCTGGCACGAGGCTCGCTGCCCGTCAGCTCTGTGACGAAGCGGCTTTTATGCTGCCCGATCATTGGCTGATGGGATCGTTCATCAGCGAGGTCTGCCAGGGAGAGATAAAGAGAGGCGTGCTCGTCAAACCCCGGATAGGTGCGTGACCTGCACACTTTATATTTAACCTGATCCATTACAGCAGCAGTTAAAACTCAAGTATTCCTCTGCAGGTCGCGTTCAGTCCAGCATCGACGGCGACTATCTCGTCCTGTCATCACCTGCATGAAGGCTGTGGTCACATGAACAGTCATTACACGACATCAGACACTGTGCTGCGAGGAGTCTGAGCGCTCTGGGAGACGTGCTGTCATAGACGTTCATGCCCTCTAATGTAGAATAGAATCATATAGAACAGATTAGTATAGAACAGTAAAGAACAGAACAGAACAGCCCTTTATTGTCACTGCACGTGCACAACAAAAGTAAAGAAAACCTGAAAGTAAAAAGAAAAAACAGAAAATAGTGAAACTTGAGTTCAGTGCAGTGGACAAATCTAAACATCGTCTCGTGCAGGTTTAAGATTCGTGTGAAACTGTTGATCACACGATTTGATAACAAAACGTATCTTAAACGCAGGCCGTGCACAAACCGTCAGATCGATCTGCTAATATTAGCCGCGCTCGCACCGGCAGCCTCGGTTTCCTGCAGCACCCGCACGCCTGCACTGAATGTGGCTACACGACAGTTTATGCGAGTCCACGTCCACGTGCTCGTTTCCTGCCTCAAAGTGCTGCAGGAGCACGCCGCTTCATGGAGGCCGCTTCATTGACCTCTCACCTCGCAGGTGTTGCTGTCAGTCGGAGCTGCAGCAGAACCGACATTTAAAAATTAAATCACATGTTTAGCTGCCAGTGTTTATGACGTAAACGAGTGCAGCCATCTTTAAACGTCAGGTTGACCAGTTACGAGCGTCAGCAGTTCTACGCCGTCTCCGTGGACGGCAGCTGTTAGCTGTGAATGCGTCCGGCGTGACAACTGTGTGCGACTGAAATGAGCTGACAGCAGAAGAAGCCTTGTTCTGCTGCAGGAGGGTTTCTGCAGAGACGTGACGTGAATACCTGAAACTGCGGAGGGTTAGTAGCCCGCGCTGTTTCCTGATGTTGACAGCTTTGACCTTAGATGACATAAAAATGTTATGTTTTTGCTTGGTACACGAATGCATCATCTTGACTGTGTCATCCTCTAATTAGCACCAAGAAACCAGCAGCTCAGAGGTTCAGCAGCTTTCTGCCTCACCTTCCAGGTAATGACCTCGATGCACTGAATGGTTCGCTGCTCGCTCTCAAAGCGTCACACTGACGGACCCTCGGGGGGCTGAGCGACGGCGCATTTTGCTTTTAACATCAGAGATGAATATTTGATGGGGATACAAATCGCTGCATCAGTGCCAAACTGCACAGCGAGAAGAACAGCATCAGTGCAGACCAGCTCAGATTTCATCAGATCCCCAGGAAGGTCTCCACAAAGGTTTGAACTCCTTCACACACGACGACAACAACATTTTCTCCAACAACAAACCAACTGTGTCGTTTTTATTTTATCATATAAACAGAAGGGAACTAACCGCCTTCGTTTTGGGCGATGCATCCCTTTAAACGCGCCTGCTCACTTCAATTAAAGTTCTCTACTTAATTAAACCGTCTTCGGCTCACGGGGGATGGATACAGTCCCAGCGCTCTGCAGGCCAGCCTGCGTCCACACTCACAACATCAGCCTGTTCCTGCTCGGCTCTCCGCACTTCCTCTGCATCCGCCGCTCGCTGGCTGCAAACACGCTGAAGGAAATAATAAGTAGAGACGACAACGCACAGAAACAGTGAAGTGAAACCACAGACTGCTGACAGATGATAGTCAGTTACTGCCCCTCCCAATCTGAACCTCGAGTCAGCTGATTTTACAGTAAGAGCAGCTGAAGCGTTGCTGACAGTCACAACTGTCGAGGGTTTCTCTCACGACACACGGCTGCTGGTTCTCCTTTACACTGAACTCATCTTTAGATTAAAACAGGCGTCCAGAGAGCAGCAAATATAAAAACTACAAGTTTTGCATAAACAGTGTGTAAGTGGCATCGTTATAGTTTGTACTTAATTTAATTGAATAAACCAGCCTTGATGCAGATGCTACATTTCTGAATAATCAGCAGTTTGACACTTTTGTTGGTGAGTTCGCAGCTTCACGTTATTTCTGTGGCTGTGCAGCTTCATCTGAGATCTGCTGTTAGCATGAGGGAATCAGGCTGTGAGTGGAAGACTACACATTTCCACATAAAATGAAACAAACACTCCTGTATGCATCTGATTGGCTGTGCTTGCAAAGGTCACGGGTGTGTCGTGGCGTATTCATGAAACCAACAGGATGCAGGAGCTGCAGGTTATCCTCGTCATGGACACGAGGTTAAAAACAACCAGAGGCCAGTCGCTCTTTTTCACTCCGCTCCTGTTTCCACGGGCAGCTGAGTCTCAGCAGAAACACGGGAGATCAAACTAACTGCAGCTCAGTAACAGGAAGTCACAGGACGAAGCCTCTGCAGCGGCCGCGACGTGTCCGCGTGAAAACTCCCGGTGAGGCTTTTCATCAGTGTGGGAGGCCGGCGTGGAGTGCTCCCGGCCCACTCTGCGGTAGTGTGGGCCACAAACTGCACCGGCAGAAAAAACATTACGCAACCGCCGCGCCATTGTGTACGGCGGAAGGGTAACCACGGCAACAGGGCCGAGAGACTGAGGAAGCGGCGCTGGTTGGAGGAAGGAAGAGTGCGGTATAATCCTGGGTGGGTGTAAACAGCGCGCGTGCGAGTGTTTGTGTTCAGATAAGGATTTTATCAGCAGCTTTCTGACACCTGTGAAACTTATTAAACGTCATCGACGCCCTGAGAGCGTCACCGCACCTCAGCAGGGCTCAGCGTCGCTCCCCTCAGGCTTTAAAGGCTCTACAGACATTAAAAACCAGCTTCAACGATCTTATAATAAGACTGTAAAAAGGAGCGTTGATGCTGTTGACGTGGACGTGACCCGACCTTACTGTGGTTATCTCCCCGCGTGGTTAGTCTGTTATGCAAAGGTGCGCTGAGTGTCAGCGAAGCATCCAGAAGCTGCTCAGCTGTATCAGAGATGATGTTTGACATCATGTTTCAAACACACTTCACCTGAGCAACACACCTGGATGTAACGTGACCCACTGTAGCATTTCTAAAATAAAATGTTATTTGTCTGCGGTCAGTATGAAAGCAGAGAGTTCAATGCTCTTATTCTGAAAGTCCACCCGCTCGTGGCTGCGTCACCGAGGCGACACGAGCGGCTGCAGCAGAGACGCAGCTGATTGCAACACTTCATCATTTATATGTCACAACACACTCGGGGACTAAAATATTTGCAGGAGAGCACAAACCGGTATTTTGTAGCAGGTGTCGCACACCTGTGTGTGTGTGTGTGTGTGTGTGTGTGTGTGTACGGGCCACGCCACCTCTCCATCAGCACACACACAAACTCGTTTTCAAGCTCAGTGAGGACATCTCATTGACATAAGACTTTCCCTGACCATCAAAAATCACATTCTGAGTCTCATAAACGCCTTTAAACTTACTGTCCTTCACAAAGATATGAATACACACACATCAGTGCGGGTTTTTAAAGTGACTACATTAGCCTGGTGATGAGCACTTTTGCCTAACAGATAAAAGATTGGTGGTTCGAGACCAGGAGGCCTGCATGAAGGGCAGCGTTCACATTACTACTGCTAACTTTCTGCTACAGCCTTGTTTCCTCCAGCCAGGTGTGACTCAGGGGGAGGAGTCTCATTCAGACACAACTGCAGGTTGAAGGAACTAATAATGTCTCCTCTGATGAGAGATAACTGACAGAAAGCTAAATGAGAGGCAGGCAGTGTTTGCCCTCGTCTACAGCCAGAGTGAAAAGACATTCAAGTGTCGCAGGAATGTCAGTCACCTCCCCCAGGCCCGAGCTTTCCACGACACAAACAATGGAGGCATTGTGCTTAAAGGTAAAGAGGAGAGGTGAAAGGTTTCCTTTGCCATCTTCACACTTGTCACGACCAACAGCCTCCAGGACCTTCAAAGAGTTCAGACGCTGCAGAGACACAACAACAGACTCCTGCTCTGATCCCAGCTGTAACTCTGAGAGGACTGAAAGCAGAGATAATCATGCTGGGAGAATCCTCGCAGTCACACTGACGTACAAACACCCAGAGAGAAGCAGAAAAACCTGTGAAACAGTGGAAAGAGCTGCTGAACTGTGAAGTTCTCAAAACAATAAATCATCAGGAATCAATCATGAAGAAATGAAGGTTTCTTTCCCCCAAAGCACCAACGTTAGTGGTCGAACAGGCGCACACATCTCAAACTGGTCACCAGCATCATGTTATTAACCTCTGTCTCTCTTCCACAGCATGTCTTTATCCTGTCTTCCTTCTCTCACCCCAACCAATCACAGCAGATGGCCCCGCCCCTCCCTGAGCCTGGTTCTTCCTGTTAAAGGGAGTTTTTCCTTCCCACTGTCGCCAAAGTGCTGCTCATAGGGGGTCACATGTTTTTCTCTAGGGTCGACCTTACAATATAAAGCACCCTGAGGCCGTTGTGATTTGGTGCTGTGTAAATAAACTGAATTCATAACTAATCAAAGATGTTTAATGTTTACAGAAATGTGAACTTTTAAGCTCATATTGTACGATCGACACGTGACTTCATCTGCAGGCTGTAAACACTGATGAGTCGCTGCAACAGACCCGTCCGACCGGCTCGATCGTCACGTCTGACGATCACGACGAGCGTCTCCTTAACTGTCTGTGGGGCTGCTGGTGCGTTTATAGGCTGAATATGAGTGAAAGCTTCTGGTACTAAGAATCAAAAATGCTCATTTATTCAGCGTATAACAGAGGCGATGTGTTACCTGTCTGCTGTGGGTATTAATTAAATTAAGGGAAGTCCTGGACTCCTGCACCGTCCACTGAGGAGACGCAGCAGGACTTTCTCTCTGCCTGCTTCTTCCAACAGGGCCCCGCATGTCTGACGAAACTGACATTCAGCAAGTTTCGAGCCGGTTAACTCCGCCGTGACTCAGGGGAAATCAGCAGGCGCAGACTGGTTTTGTAGGTTGAGCAGAGCTGAGCTGATGTGACCTCACCTCTGACTCTGTCAGCATTAATTAAAAGTTCATTTTGAAAGCTCCTCCTGCTCGTTTCCCTCGGCTTATCTCACGAGTCCAACTAAAAACACGCAGCTGAAAACGTGTCAGGAGGATCTGTGAAGGTCAGAGGAATCCTGTTAATGTGAGGAATGAGAGACCAAATAACTGACAGAGAGAGAGAGACTGCATGTTCTCTGATCAACACTGAGGTTTGACATGTAGTCATGTGACATCACATCAGCGCCGCATCTGCAGTGACCGCAGTCCAAACGAGGCTTTACCTAAAATCCTGTTTACAATAGTTAATCCCTCAGGATATTTTTCCAACAGTGAAACTTAATCCGCTCAAGGATTAATGAGCTTTTACTCGTAGTGTTTCAAACGATCCTTCGTGTAAACCCACGCAGGACGCAGAGACGAGTTAAGCTGCGCTGGACGCGTAGTTGTGTCCAAACGAGCGTCTTTCTCGCCTCGCAGGTTCAGCCGTCCGTGAACGTTTCTTTGCATCAACCCAACGTTGGTGTGTTTGTCTTCAACGTACCCACTCGGGTTTGTCTGCACACTGACCCAATACTGAACGATGCATCTGCAGACCTCCGTGGTCTGCTGCTGCTTTCATCGCAGCCTTTGATTGGCCCTCGCTGTCACGAGTGGGCGAGCATGTGTGAAAAGAAGACAGATATTCCAAGGAAGGAGACGAGGAGTTACGCAGCGATATCAGTTCAAGTGCACGTTTTCATTCGTTTGGAGTCGTTGATGCAGCGAGAGAAGGCGGCTGCGTGCAGTTTGTCTGCGTGCAGTTTGTCTGCGTGCAGTTTGTCTGCGTGCAGTTTGTCTGCGTGCAGTTTGTCTGCGTGCAGTTTGTCTGCGTGCAGTTTGTCTGCGTGCAGTTTGTCTGCGTGCAGTTTGTCTGCGTGCAGCCATCAGAGTCGTTCCCGTTCACAGCAGGAGGAAAACCCTGCGTGAGAGTTTAAGCTTGGAACGTTGCAGAAGATGAGAGACAGAAACGGGAGGAGTTGTCTTCCTCCACCGTTTACCACCCCTCGGTTTCCACGCTCCACCGCCTGCACATCTCTCCTAATTGGCCGCAGAGGGTTGTAGCTCGTCCCACATGCGCTCCAACACTCAGCTTCACGCTCAGCGTCACTTCCTGCCGTTCACCTGCTACCACAGCAGGCAGGAACCCAATCATCCCGCCCTGACTGCAGAGATTAATTGAAAATAATTGAGGATAATCCAAGTGAGTCTAAGAGCAGCAACTAAAGTCAGCCTGAGAGTCCTGATCAACTCTCTCACAGCTGACTCGTCTTGTTTACGGTTTTTCCCTCCTCGTGTGTCTTTAATGACCTCGAGGCTGCAGGAACGTTAAACGCTCCTCTGACTCACGTACTTATTACTGCTGCTAATGTTGGCAGGCTGCAGGGTGTGCTGCACACAAGTGTGTTAATGACTGAATGTAAATACATACAGCGAAGCAGCAGACGCACAAACAAGAGTCGGATGTTTTCCTCTGACCAGCATCTACATGACTCCCAGTTTGACCCGGTTATTGAGGCTTGGTTTCCAGTTACCACCAATCGTCTGATAAGCTGGAACATATGGACTGAAACGTGCTCATTTTGCCTCCTCACATTGCAGGATCAGAGGGGCTGACTGCTCGGCCTCTGCTGCAGCGTAAAGCTTCCTCATTAGATCGACGAACAGCTCGTCCAACCTGCCCGACGGCGAGCGCCGAGCACGGGGATAAAAGCAGCGCACGCGGTCCTCAAATGGTTTTAAAAGAGTTTTAAATATCAGTTACTCTAAAGATTTGTTTTACTACACAATGAACTATTTTAAAATTGCATTAATTCTATTGATATTTCTATATTTTATTGACTCATGTAATGATCCAGGGTCAATAATAAAAGACGCCTGATCAGAAAAACCCTCAAATCTCGGAGGATTAATCGCCGTATCCCAGAGCAGCCTCCTCTCAGTGCTCCGGCCTAAAACTTCCAAATACACGTGACACGTACGAATATCACGATCAGAGAAATGTGCAGCTGGACAGATGATGCTACATGTGGCAACGAAGAAACGCTGAAAGGATTTCTCACTCAGACTGAGGCTGAACTGAGATCTGTAGATCATTTCTTACACAGAGCCTCTGACACGTTCGTCGTGTTGTTATCCTGATATCTCTGTTTGCAGTTTGGACAAACTGCAAACAGAGCAGCTCAGTGTGGGTCTGTCTTCACTGAGCGCGTGCATCTTTATGACGGCAGAATCAACGACGTGGAGGATGCTGAGTCCTCTGACTCGTGAGGTCAGGTGAAAGGTCAGATGCATGGATGTGACAGCGAGATGCATCCAGGCAGCGACACGGACACGCAGCTTCCAGCGAGGCTTCCAACATGCAAATGATGCGATCGCACAGCAATAAAAAAACAAAGTGCAGACGTTACAACAGCATCAGTGATCAGCGCTCTGCTCCGCCTGTGTGCAGCTGTCTGTGATGGAGCTTTGACAGGTGGTGCTCTGTCTTTGTTCACACCCACAGTCACTGATGGAGTTAATGCAGAGCAGGCGTCAGCAGACGAGCGGCCCTGTGCTCATTTCTCCACTTTAAGGTTTTTATAAACCTGTAGTGTTGGACAGCAACGACCACACTGGAGCTGCTGCGCTGCAGCCTGATAGGACCGCACTGCCGCTCCCCGGGATCCAGGGGGAGGACGGGGGGGAGGGTGGGTGAGTGACAGGCTTCATCAAGGCCACTCCTGCTTCCCAGACTGCCCCTCCACCCAACAGAATAACCAAGGGTGGTGGTGGGGGGGTGAATGTAGGTCAGTAGCTGGTTGGGGCTGATTCCTGCTGCTGCTGACTGTCTGGAGCAGATTTACTGTCAGTGTCCTCCATAAACAATAAATAAATACAATAAATAAATACATGAAGGAAAGATTTGTTCAGGGGAAATATGTTGAAATGATTTCAGCTTCGACTCCAGGACAGGATCCTGTTTTGTATTCACAGCGATTCGTCTTTGGGGAGTTTTTCCAAACGCAGCCTCAGCTTAATGCTTCTACCTTCATTTGCATTGCAGAATCTTTTTAGAGCTACAGCCTCCCCCCCTCCTCCACACACACACACACACACACACGCACACACACACACACACACACACACACACACACACACACACACACACACACACACACACACACACACACACACACACACACACACACACACACACACACAATAGGAGGGCTAACTGGTAGACAGCCACACAGCGGTCAGACTAACGATGGAGCTGCAGCAGAGCCCTGCAAAAATATGCAAAGTGTAAAACTGCCACGTGGACCTGATGAAAAGCACACAGCAAATGATTCCACAGTGGGAGTGGGCTCGTGTCATCTTTCTCTCTCAATCAGGAAACAAAAGGCTGAGTCAGCGTATCTCTGATCACGTGACAGCTCTGAATCTCTCACTGCAAAAGAAATAAATGAACCCAAAAAATAAGGAAAGCAGAACTTGACCGGAGTGCAAGCTGCGCCCGTGTCTGCAGCATGAGCGCATGCTCTGCTCAGACCAGAGGTTTACTGTTATTCTACAGCAGCACTGGCATCAACTCAGATCAGATATCAGCACTGACGGTGATTTCCCATCTGTCTGACGTCCCGTCTGGAGTCATGCATCATCTCCAGCTTTCTCCCTGCGTGGCTCAGAGCTGCATTTCGTTCAGCTGCCTCTCCAGCAGGTCTCACCCTGCAGTTTGGAGATTTCTAACAAGCACCTGCAGCAGGTGGATAACTGGTTAAAGTCCTGCTGCACTGGGCTCACTGGGGACCAGTCCAAGGAGGTGCAGCTGAAGTCCACCCTGCATGGACAGCTGATTGTATTATGTGTCATAAAGCATCTCTAACTGAGGCCTCTGCAGAGGAGCACCACATAAACACCGTTGCTTAATCATTTCATTAAGAAAACACACGCGCCGGCTGTCACGCACAACCCATAATGCACTGCAGAGGCACTGATAATGGAAGCAATCACAGCTTTTTCTGTTTCTGCTGATCTAACTGGAGGAACTAACAGGTTTGATGGGGTAAAAAAAGCCCTGCAGCAACACAAGCTCTGAGCCTGAATGCTTGTGTCTGTGCAGACTAACATCCACACACACCATTAAAACACTGCAGCGGTGCTTCACCGACACTCGAGCATGACTCTGAGAAGGCGTCAAACAACCAAGCCTTTGAGATGCTGGCAAACTACGACGTCTTCAACAATCTGAGGCGTGAAGTGAGACTTACAGAGACCAGCTGAGCACAGATGTGGTCAACGTCTGTCAGGAGGCCTTTAAACTAAACCCAGCCGGGCTCCACGCTGCACTTTTGTTTTTGGGGAAAACTCAAAGGGATGAATTTGATGCACGTTGTGCAACTTGTTGCTTTGCCCGGATCTTCAACGGCTGACCTGCAGTTTCACAATCGTTTCTCTGACTGACACTTTATTAGGTGCGTCTAATATTTCCAGTTTTCCAGGTTGTCTGGAAGGCTCGAAAAACTGGGCGAGCAATGGCACACGATCACAGAGGTGATAACAACATTTATAGATGGCGCTGCTAACATGCAGGCTTTGGCTTTGTTCCTGCGTGCTCGCTGCGCGTAGATGCTCATGCATGATGCTCGGCTTCACCGGGCATCAGGTCCTCCATGCATAAGCAGGCAGTGTCGGTGTCAGTGACAGGATAGACTCACCGCTTGGGTGAATTCCCATTTTCCCATTTTGCCAAAGCGAATGGGCCTTAATCCAAGTGCAGCCAGCAGCAGGCCGGAGTACAGTCGGATCAAAAGCCCTCAGTCTGCAGGCATGTTGGGCGTCACAGTGAAAGACTCAGCAGGTTTCATCATTAACAGACTCAGTTCATCCAGTACTGACACAAATATATAACGTCTGCACAGTCACTGTAGTTTCTGCATTTTCATCCAGAACCTCTGATTTCTTCTTCCTGTGCAGCTCGTCTGTTTGTACAGTACAAGTGCTCCAATCCAGGCACAGCGAGCTCGCTCAACTGCACAAAAATGCCTCGTTTCAACACACGTGGGCTGCTAATGCAGAGGTGTCAGGCCCAGTTTGGGAGTGCTGCTGATCAGTGCGCCCGAGTCTTACATAAGACCACCTGTGTGCAGCGTCTATGGGAAAGATCTGCTCGTTAAAACGTGACGCGGCAGCAAGGAGACGCCCGAGGACGCTGCAGGACGTCACCGGACTCAGATACGTCCGATTCTGAGTGACTGATGAGAGAAGTAACACGAGCCTCACCCATAAAAGACGCAGCAGAAACAAGAACACGTCTAGTTCCAGCTGCACGCATGCTGCATGCCTCTTTGTGCAAAATAAGTTTCCCACAGAAACAAACAGCATGCATAAACGACAGGAGCAGTTATTTTCTATCCCAACACTCCAGATGTTGGAATATTTAGGATGATTTAATAATGATGGCGGCTGACGTGATATCAGCTCTCTATTCTCCCCATCCATCCTCAACAGAGAGCGGATCCCAGCCAATCGAGGCGATCACGCTGGCGTCTACTTTACCTCAGGCCAGAAACTCAATCCCATCACACACAGCTCCCCGATCGTCTCTGTTACTACAGCAGCAGCGCAGGCTTTCCTCAGAGAGCAGGAAGGTGAACACGACACAGAATCAGCAACGCCACAAAGGCCGCGGAGCAGAAAACAGCTGGCTGATTATTACCAACGTTTCATAACCACAAACTCAGAGACCCACTTCCACAGCTGTGACACATCTGGGAGCTGGAGTGCATCTTGGCTGCATCATTTCTGCCTTTATTATTACGTAATCACATTTTTTTTTACTGAATCAGCAATAAAGTCACAGTGAAAACAGGAAAATCTGCTTTCACTTAAACTAACTTATGATTAAAAAACAACGTTTGTGAAGCTGTTCAATTAACCAAAACCTGGATTTGGTTCAAATGAAGACTTAAAAACATCATCCAGATCAGCTCTGTGCTGCTGCACGTCCTCGCTCTGCTCCAAACAAACTCACTCTGACTGATTTGGTCAGCTCAGCAAAGATGACGGCACCAGAGATTCTCGATGAGGAAGGTAAAGCCAGGTCGGCAGTTTGCTCCAGTCAACAAACACGTTATGTTTGGAATCATCTGCCACATTCGAGCCGCCCTGCAAACCAAACTCAGCTCCAGCTTCTTCTGATTATCAGCATCCAGCTTTGACCAATCACAGGAGTGACAGCCAGGATGGACACCTCCCTGTAAAGATCTACATCAGCCTCCTGCAACAAAGCCCAGGTACACACAGCAACTCTTCATCACTGACACTGCATTATAGACTATTAATCACAGCTTATCACACTCACTCCCTCACAGTGGGGGGATTCAGACACGCGTGGACCACAGCTCTGCACAGATGGGCTAAATCAACTTTGAAACATTTATTATCTTAATGAAAACAGGTCTTTTCCCAGCACCCCCGCCCCGGGCACAGAAAGGGGAAGTTGATGCGCATTAGAAACAAGCTCGGTGTGGACTCACCTCCCCAGCTCGTCCCCGATGTCATAAAATTCCTCCACATTTTCCGGGTTGAAAACAGTCATGTTGTCCAGGCACTTCTTCCCCCGACCGCAGGCTCGTCACACCGGCTCTTCACAGCCACACCATCCCTACCAGCAGCCTCCGGTCTGGGCAGGGTAACGGCCGCCGATCCTCCTCATGCTCGGGCTTCCACACGGAGATCAACAGGAGGAGGCAGAAGAAACGAGAGCGTTAGATTATGAAACCGTGCAGCTGCGGGGAAAGGTGGGCGAGCAGTCAACAAAAGGAGCCCAAAGTGACGGAGCTGAACCTGCAACCCCGGCGACGTCACGACCCCCGGAGCTGACCTGGCCGCTCTGCCCCCGGACTCCCGGCTCAGTTAACTGGCTGCCAGTTTAAAGATAATAATAATAATAATAATAATAATAATAATAATAATAATAATAATAATAATAATAACGCATGCGTGTGTGTCGCCACAGGCCGGAGAGGAACGCAAATAACCCCGTGTGGACGCTTGGTGTAGCCATGGGAAACACGCTAACCTCCTGCTGCTTTCAGCCCGGTGAGGAAAATGACTGCTGGGGAAAGTCACAATAACGAGCCGCACAGGTGTCTCACCCGGTTTAACCGTGCGTGCCAAAGTGCCCCCCCCCCAAAAAAAACAACTACTTTAACCACCAGACCCCTCAGCTCCCCCCGCAGTAACAGCACGGCTCGCCCCGGTAACGTTTTATTCCTCCGGAGTCTGAGATATGAACCTTAGCTGGAAAGATTTCTCACCGGGAAACGGGGGGGTTTCCAGATTACTCCGTGGAGCTCTTACCGTGTGCCGGTGGGGGTCCCGCTGCCTGACGGAGCCGAGATTTCATGCGGTTAGTGGGAGGCTGTGATCCAGGTTCGGCTCACGGAAGACAAAATGCTGCTTTGAACGGGAGAAATCAACGTTAACAATGTGAGGCAGGCTGGTCCTGGTGCTGCGTTCATGGGCTGGGGTTAAATAGGAGATCGGAGACTGGGAGCGACCGGAGGACACGCTGTGTGTATTTCACGTTTTACCGTTAAAAGAACAACGGTGACGTTAACAGATCAAAGGAAGAAAATCTAAATAGTGATTTTACTAAAGATCATTATAATCGGTGGGAGATTATCATCCGAATTGTTAGTAAAACGAAGCTGAGATGTCCGAGTTTCTACGTGTCGTGAAGGCAGCGTGGGTGTGTGAGCTCCTTCAGTCGCAGGAGGGCAGCAAACCTTCACTTTGAATCACAGAAGCTGAAGATTTGTGCAAAAATACGTTTTTATGTAATTCAAACGTTTTATGTTAATCTGTTTATTTTACTCCCTTTTTAAAAAAAAATCATTTTTAGAGTAAAAGTAGCAAAATCCAGACTTTTTGTCATTATTGCAATGAATTAACATCTGTCAGCAGTTATTTATTTAGATAAAATAAATATTTAATAACAATTGAGGATTACAAAGCTGTTATTAGACATCTACAAAAATAAAATGTTTACTTATTTTATTGTTTTTCCTCACTTCAAGTCTTTTTACAATTAAAGAGCGAATAGTTATGTCTGCATGTCTCTGTAATGCAGCACTGAAAAGGAATCAGTAGTTAAAGCAGGCAAACTGTATCAGGCAGAACTACATTTCTCTAAAAAGCACATGACACATTTGTCAGCTGGTTCAACATCATGATATTTGTTGTTATTATGGTAAAATAATATTTTTATAGAGTGGAAACCAAAACATCAGGGAGCAAGTTTGTTTCCAGTGTAACTGGTGTGATTCTGCGCTGTGTCTGATAAAAAAGGTAAAAGAAAGAAAGGCCTCCAAGTAAATCATTTGCCCACTCCAGCTCCTCTCCCACAGGGGAATTGTAGAAAAGAGGAAAGGCCAAAGGGGTACACTGTATTTATAGGGTTGCACCAAAGAAGAAGAAGAAAAGAATGAGGAGGGGCTCTAACTGATAATGAACATAACTACAGGCTTGGAGGTCCTAAAAGTCAGGTATACAAGGAACGGTTTGGGGGTTTAGATTTTGTGTAATTATAACAAGATGTGATTTGTGACCCTGTTACACCATCGAAAGATTTTAAACGAGCTTCATACCTCCAGTCAAGCCGTGGCCTGATGCTGATGCTGAGCTCCTTTTCACTGCGTTCTGATGAATCATCATCACATAGAAACAATTTTCTGCTGGAAGAATAAAGACTGAGGATTGATAAAGTCTCTGGTGAGTGGATCAAAGTGTCCTCTGGGTGCAGCTGAGGAAGTTAACAGCAGAGACGTGACGGCTGACAGAGAAACTCAAATCTTACCAGGTTTGAATGTTTCTAACACTGTCTGATGACTTCAATGTTTTATTAAATTTGAATGATTTTCTGTGTGGTCTCAGACATCTGGACAGACGATACACAGCATACTCAAATATACATACTGCTCCTTGTGCTTTTTAAATACCTTCTGGGGTTTGTGAATGCAGACTGAAGAAAGAACTGTTGGTTTAACTGCAGCTGCATTTGAAACCAACAATGTATTTATGTTTATTTAAGAGAGAGAAGAATAAACATGACCAGTATCTAAAGTAAAATGCAATATGAGATTAAAAAGATGATATTTATCTGTCAGTCTGTGAAGAAAGTTCTAAATACTGGAGCATGAACCTGATTTTGGTGTTTTTCAGTAAAAAACTTCTCTTAAAGATGTGACGTATAAGAATAAACGAATAACTCAGTAATTGCTCCTGCACACAGGGTAAAAAGGCAGTTTACAGTCTGGATGATTAACAAGGGAACAAACTTTATACATTAAAACAAAGTCTCTGTTGACCTTTCACTCTCTTCATGCCTGATCCATAGTTTACATTTTCAACCAAAGCAGATGTTTACAGCTGATCACAGCTGCAGGTCTTTTCTCAGCAGCTGATCTTCAAATATAGATTTAAAAAGCTAATATTTAAAAATATTATTTATTTATTTTTAGTCAAACATCTCAACCAAATAAACTGGGAGATGATTAAAGCAGCAGAGGAACGTTTGGGCTGAAAAGAGGAAAATTAAACGACTCCTGTTGTCACAGTTTGCAGCCAGAGGGACAGGTGAAGAGTTTTGAAGAAGATGATGTCGTTGGTGCACCGAATGGTTGGATTGGATTATCAGCCAGTATTAAACAGATTACCAGCCTGAGAGGAAACAAAGTCTGCTAACTTTGTTTATCTTTTGGCTTTTCTTTTGTTTAACCAGCAGCTTTTCCACCTCTGACGTTTCCATCAGCCCATATTAACACCACAATAACAGTGATGTGACAGCTTAAGCCCCAAAATAGTCATTTCATATTCTGGTCAGTTATAGTAAGAGCAGGAGAGGCTGCAGAGCCGATCCTGGTGTTCTTTTATTCTTCTGAAAGTTTGTGTGTCATTTTAAAATATGATGCTGGAAACAAACTGCAGCAGGAACTTAACCCAAAGCAGGTTTTAGTGCTTTGTCAGAGGTTTCATACAAGTTAGGACACAAGCATAAAAAAAACCAAAATTCAGTGATTTGCGAAACTCAGATTTAATTGATAATACAAGATAGAAAATACACCAAGTGTTTAAACTGAGTGTTTAAACACTGGAATAAGTCTCTCTGTCCAAAGTATTTAAGTGAGGAGCAAAAACTGCTTGATTTTCACTCACTTTAAACACGTAGTGTGCGCCATCTAGTGGCCACAACGGTAAACTACACCCAATAAGAAATAAAAAGTACACAGATTACAGTTCAATGTTAGCAATAAAAACTGAAGCAAATATCTGAAAAATGTTGTTTAAAATCAAGACAAAAGTATGACTGCAGTTTATCATCACCTTACTGTATGTGAATGAGTTTGTTATCTTCAGTGTAAGAGCATCAGACCAACACTCAGCAACATTAGGACTGGCACAGGCAGACCTGCAAACTGCACATAGAAACACCTGAGCCAATAAGTAGGTTTGTATCCAGGACCACTGCACCAACATGAACGTCCAGGGACATGAAGACACTGCTGTGGAGCAGGAAGCACTCAGAGGGTGTTGTGGTGTTTGTCCAGGGAGCTGAGCGCCACATGCACGCGCATGTCGGAGTTATAATTTGCTTCTGAGGTTGTTTCACCACAGTGGCAAGTAAACATTATTCAATGATAACTGAGCAAAGTGATCAAATACACTTAATAACAAAGTCATCTGTCTGACGATCTTGTTTCATTCTTTCCTTTGGGATAGTTGCTGCTCTTTCACTTTCAATTTAGTTTTATTTACACAGCACCAAATCACAACAACAGTTGCTTACGGTGCTTTATATCATAAGGTAGACCCTACAATAATATATACAGAGAAATGACCCCCTATGAGCAGCACTTTGGCGACAGTGGGAAGGAAAAACTCCCTTTTAACAGGAAGAAACCTCCAGCAGAAACAGGCTCAGGGAGGGGCGGGGCCATCTGCTGTGATTGGTTGGGGTGAGAGAAGGAAGACAGGATAAAGACATGCTGTGGAAGAGAAACAGAGGTTAATAACAGATATGATTCAATGCAGAGAGGTCTGTTAACACATAGTGAGCGAGAAAGGTGACTGGAGAAGAAAAACTCAATGCATCATGGGAATCCCCCGGCAGCCTACGTCTATTGCAGCATAACTAAGGGAGGATTCAGGGTCACCTGGTCCAGCCCTAACTATATGCTTTAGCAAAAAGGAAAGTTTTAAGCCTAATCTTAAAAGTAGAGATAGTGTCTGTCTCCTGAATCCAAACTGGAAGCTGGTTCCACAGAAGAGGGGCCTGAAAACTGAAGGCTCTGCCTCCCATTCTACTTTTAAATACTCTAGGAACAACAAGTAGGCCTGCAGAGCGGGAGCGAAGTGCTCTAATAGGGTGATATGGTACTACAAGGTCATTAAGATAAGATGGGGCCTGATTATTTAAGACCTTGTATGTGAGGAGCAGGATTTTGAATTCTGGATTTAACAGGAAGCCAAAACAGGAGAAATCTGCTCTCTCTTTCTAGTCTCTGTCAGGACTCTTGCTGCAGCATTTTGGATTAGCTGAAGGCTTTTCAGTGAGTTTTTAGGACTTCCTGATAATAATGAATTACAGTCGTCCAGCCTGGAAGTAATAAATGCATGAACTAGTTTTTCAGCGTCACTCTGAGACAGGATATTTCTAATTTTAGAGATGTTGTGCAAATGGAAGAAAGCAGTCTTACATATTTGTTTAATATGTGCGTTGAAGGACATGTCCTGAGAAAAAAATAACTCCGAGGTAAAATTTCTCAATCTCAGTTTCCGTTGAGGTGTTACAGGTTAAACATTGACTCAGGTGTTCAGGTGTCTCAGTGATGTCAGCAATGAAGAGTTCCGCCCACTCTGCTGAGAAGACTTTGTTACAGGTGAGCTTTCACTTTGAAGAGATGTCGCAGGAAACGTGTGGAATAACGAATAACGAATAAAGACGACTGTTTTTAGCTAAAAGACCTGAAGAGTCAGCATGAATTCTGTTCCCAGCACAGTGATGTCACAGACACACAGCTCAGGTAAGATCTGCAGGATGACCTGATCAATAATAACAACTAAAATCAGTTCATGCACAGATTGCAGGATCTCTGCGGTTCTGTTTGTAACGTTTGATCTCAAAGACAAAAATCCAGAGAAATGATTTTTTTAAAAATTTTATGTCAAAAAGCTCGTCTGTTTTAAATTTGTTCAGATTTTAATAAAGTAACACTTTTAATCCAGCCGGGCATTTTTGTTCAAGAGCGGAGAGTCTAAAGTCCAGGGACGATGAATTTAATTGCAGCCATAATGTTAGGAGCAATAAAAAATTCAATAATAAAAGTATAATATTTAACTGTAAGAACATTAACTTTGTAAATGTAGATCTGTGTGTATTAGTGCAGCTTCTATTCATGTTAATAACCTGGAGCCCGTCAAAATAACATTTGGTTTTCAGAAAGTTTCAGACAGTCATGTCCCATCTGGTGTGTTTTTATTTGCTTTCATCACAGTTATGGATACTTTCCTTCTTTTCATCAGTTTGTGGACATCAGAGTAATAAATACGATACGTGGTATATATCTGAGTAACAGTAATGTAACACTCACTGTGACCTGTGTGACCTCCTGTTAGTCTGTAGTAAAAAAACAAAAAAACCCAACTTGAATGACATCGTGTGCTTATTCCATTATGAATTGCTGTATTTTTCTCTTTTTATGTATTTAAGTATTTTTTTTTATTTTTGTGACCGTAGCCATAATTTTCTCTTCTGCACCAACATCTGAAACTTTTGTATTAATCTTTAAAAAGGTTCATAAGTCTTAGTCTCAGATTATCTACGAACATAAAACTGATAGCAGAGAATATTCAGAAAGGGCCCTTTTTAAATCATTAACTCACATTCACATTAATAAAGCCGACCTTTGACCTGCAGTTAGATATAAAGTAAATGTGATGTGTATCACGCCCTGTGAGTCGATGAGTAACAGCATGCAAAAAGAAGAAAATGATAACGTTTGGAAAAAGTGAACATTGACCACAGAGTAGATAACATTCACTGTATACAGATAAACACAGACTTCTTGTTACCTTGTTTAATTTGAACAGACGCAAACTCATCAAGTAAAGCCTCTAAGCTAGGTGGGAACAAATATTAGAGAGTAACCTGACCTCTCAGAGTTCTCGTATATGCAAATCTGGAGGTTTTATTTATGACCTCGGCAGTGATGGTCAGGGGTACTCGACATTGCTGTTGGATGTGCATGCAGATGCAGTTAAGCATGTATTTGATGACAGAGGAAAGATGAATATGACTCATGTTGCAGGCAGAGTTGGCGACACTTTGAGGAGCAGCTGAAGGTCTGGGTCAGCTGAAGAGAGTGATGCTGGGCTGGCCTGAGTTAAAAGGGATCCAGTACAAAACAGTGGAAAGAGGGCAGGCAGGTGTGATACTGAAATCCTTCCCAGGAGTCAGAGCGTGACACAGGTGGTGTGACCAGAGAGCTGTAGCACAAGAAAAACAAGGTGGGTA
Organism: Neolamprologus brichardi; assembly: GCF_056152115.1. Classification (NCBI taxonomy): domain Eukaryota; kingdom Metazoa; phylum Chordata; class Actinopteri; order Cichliformes; family Cichlidae; genus Neolamprologus; species Neolamprologus brichardi. The sequence goes on from NC_142115.1 coordinate 37,230,471, forward strand.
CATAGACTAGAAGTAATACACACAAACATCCTGAGACTGAAAACCCCACAAAGGAGGGGGGATGGAGTTGGGGTGGGTTTCTGCTCTATGGCAGGGATGTCACATTCTGCTCTTGCTCTTGACAAAGGCAGTCGCACTTTTCTCCTCTCCCTTAGCTTCCCTGCTTAGCCTCTTATGTCCTTGTCTAGTCTCGTGTTTTTTGTATTACTTTTCCCTGGAACACTCTCTCACAGTCTGTTCTCTAAAACCTAAAAGAGGAATTATGGATTGGATCAACTGGTCCCTAAATGCAATTGACACCCCCTCTCAACGAGAAGTCTGGGCTCGGGTGAGCCTGAGTGCTGAAGATATCTACCTATTCGGAACCATGATAACAGGGTTCTTGCTGATCGGATGCGGCTTGGCCCTGACTTATCGAAGAATTAAGGAAGCGGAACCAGATGTTCAAACCCCCACAAGGCTGCCCGCTGGGATTCGAATGATGGGACGAGGCGTGAGTTTCTCAAAATGGACTCATTGAGTGCAGCACGGATAAGATCTTGGAGAGGCTACGGCTGCTGTGAATACTCAGAATAAGATCTCTGACTGCAGACTGGATACATCTCGGAAGGGCTAGCTCGGAATAACATCTCTGGGCGTAAATTGGATGACATCTCGGGGAGGCACACTGCCGTGAGTTCTCAGAATCGGCTCCTTGAGCACAAGAAATGACAACATCACAGAACGCAAGTATGGCAAAGCTCGCGGCTCTCCAACGGGAGATTGAGAGACCAGTGTTGGACAGTAGAACTGCTTTGAAATTCATATGAGCTGTTCGCACTAAAGTAAAAAGCACCATCACTTCATGCGGATACCCCTTGGGCGCCAGCTGTGGTCTCAAGGCTGGAACCGAAAAACAACACCCTGATAACGATTGTGTTTAGTCTGTTCCTTCCCATTCCATGCAAGGCCACCTGGGTTGGCTGGAAGACTGTTTACTTAGCCCAGCAGGGCGAAGGACACTGTCTCAGCTGAACTCTGGACACGCACACACATACATATACACTGATATGCACACACTCATCCCCCCTCCCTTTCCAAATGCCTTCGACGCTTATTCCCCTCCGATGCTGACGGTGGATCAAGGAGACCAGCGCACGCAGGCCCGGATGTACTGTCTAATTCAGCTGTCTCTCACCCTTTACCCACCCCTGTTGCTTGTCATGTGTTTCTTTGGTGTATTAAGAGTTTTTTCATGTGCATTGGTGTTTTTTTTCTGTTCTCAAACTGATCTCCCTGTTGGAGCTCAGTCTGGGGGGAGTTATTTTTTCTCCTCATCTTTCCTCATGTTGTGCATTTTCCATTGTTATACCTCTCTGACCTGTCTTCCCCATGTGATGTTTTGTGTAATGTATGTATGGTCGGAGGGTAAGATGGCGCCGCCATTGTGTGCAATAGGTCGGCAGCCTTATGAAATTTCCTCTTGTGGGACTAATAAAGGTATATCAAATCACATCAAATCAAACTCCAGTCCTCGAGGGCCGGTGTCCTGAAACTTTTAAATGTCTCTCTGCTGCAACACACCTGAAGAACATTAGTAGGTCATTAACAAGACTCTATAGAACTTATATGTGTTGGGTATATGATGACATGTGCAAATCCTTTAAATGAGATTTTCGAGACACTGACAAATGAAGTATTTATTGCTGAAAAACAGTCATATCTTTGACCTGCAGATAGTCTGTAATATTAGATAGAGATCAGGTTTCTTTGTAACTAATGATAGCAACATGGCCAAATGAAACTGAGAATAACCCACTAAGTAAATGCTGAAATAAGGGTGGATGATCGTCACTAGACACTCAAACGGAAAAGTTTTGGATTTCAGTTTGAACCCCCCCCCAACTTTATTCTTGACTCAAATAAGGAGAGTTCATTTGGAAGAACCGAATATGATTCATTGAGAGTACTTTCATTCACCTTAAAGTGAACAACAGTCTGAAAGGGACTTTCTGCCATGTTTTACAGGCAGTCATGCTTCTGAAGACTAGTTTTTGTTCGCTTTGTTGTGAATATTTACATAACCATCCAAGTGTCTGTATCCAGCACCGTCTGTGCAAAACTCCTTCGATGTCAGAGGTTCAAACATGAAAAACAAACAGTTTTCTCTGTCATTGTTGTTTTTTCTTTTTAACTCCACAGTCAGTGAGTTCTGCAGCTGAATGACAGCATGGCAGCAGCATTTGGTGAGTCTTACTTTGTCACACTTACATGCAGTAACTGTGAGTTACCTCCCTCTACAAGCACTTTTTGACAATAATTTAATTGTTTCTTGGTTTCTCCGGTTTGGAGAAATGTGAAAAAAATGAAGAAAAAGTGATTATTAGAGGATAAACGACGTGGCTTTGAGGAGGGCTTTCTTATAAAGCAACAAACTATTTCTCCAGGCTAAATGATGATCCTCTAAATTTGTGACACGCCTTTTCCTCTCCAGCTTACGAGTCATCTGCTTTAGGCTACGTGTTTGAGAATTATACCACGGAGTCAGGTACTTCTGATTAGAGACCTTAGTTTTCACCGGAGCTACAGTATCCAGAGTCGTACGTAGTGAGGAGGTAAAATTATTAACAAGATAATCGACCTCTGGAGCAGCGTTCAGATAGCTGCTCTGCTCTATGTTGGTACAGGGCATTGAAGATGATAACAGTGGTGGATTACAGTAGATGTCTTTCTTAAACTTAGTTACAGCGCTTTCAGAAAGACATCTACTGTGATAAAGTCTACTCTCCACTGCTGTGTAATCAATTATTGTAAATGTAAATGTTATCAGGAAATTATCAGACAGGAGAGGGTTTTCAGGAAACACTGTTATATGTTCAGTTTCTATGCCATAGGTAAAACAAGATCTAGAGTGTGATTAAAGTGGTGGGTGGGTTCTTTTACAGTTTGAGAGAAGTCAATTGAGTCTAATAACAGATTAAATGCCATGTTGAGGCTGTCATTTTTAGCATCTAAATGGATGTTAAAATCACCCACAATAATTATTTTATCTGAGCTGAGAACTAAATCAGATAAAAAGTCTGAGAAATCAGACAGAAGCTCTGTGTAAGGCCCAGGTGGATAATAGATGATAACAAGTAAGACTGGTTTCTGAGTTTTACAGCTGGGGTGGACGAGGTTAAGCATCAGGCTTTCAAATGAATTAAAAGTCTGTCTGGGTCTTTGGTTGATTAAAAGGCTGGTGTGAAAAATTGCTGCCACACCTCCCCCTCGGCCTGTACTTTGAGATTTCTGGTAGTTAAAATGACTCGGGGGTGTTGATTCATTTAAACTAACATAATCATCCTGCTGCAACCAGGTTTCTGTAAGGCAGAGTAAATCGATTTGTTGATCAATTATTAAGTCATGTACTAACAGAGACTTGGAGGAGAGGACCTAATATTTAATAATCCACATTTCACTGTTTTACTCTTTGGTTAAAATGTGGATGCTGTATTGTTCTTTCTTTGTGATTGTTTATGTTTAAGTTGTTTGTTGCTGGTTTTTAGTTTGTTTTTTGTCTTTTTGGGAGCTGACACAGTCTCTGTGGAGATGGGTTTTTGGGGGGGTAGCAGGAGGAGAGAAGCTGCAGAGAGGCGTGTAAGACTGCAACTCTGCTTCCTGGTCCCAACTCAGGATAGTCATATTTTGGGGGGTTTAATAAATTTGTCTATATTTCTAGAAATGAGAACTGCTCCATCCAAAGTGGGATGGATGCCTAACAAGACCAGGTTTCCTCCAGAAGGTTTGCCAATTATCTATGAAGCCCACATTGTTTCTGGGACACCACTCAGACAGCCAGCAATTTAAGGAGAACATGCGGCTAAACATGTCACTCCTGGTCTGATTGGGGAGGGGACCAGGTTGGTGGTGTACCTGGGGCTTCTTTTTAAGACTATGCTTCCTCCTCACCGTCACCCAGCTGCCCTCTTTCCCCAGCTGCTTGGGGTCTGCCGGAGAACAGCTAGCGGGGCCTACGCTCTCTTCGGCTGCACCAGCTACAGGGGCCTGGCTAGCTACGGGTGAATGAAGGGTGTGAAGCCGAGTCTCCAATTCAGTAATCCTGGCCTCCAGAGCTGCAAATATGCTGCATGTGTTACAGATATCATTACTGCTAAAGGAGGCCGGGGAGTAACTAAACATCTGACACAATGAGCAGGAAAGTGCAGGAGGGACAGGTGAAGAAGCCATGGTGCTAACGAGTTGGCTACAAGCTAAGCTAAGCTAGCGAAACAGTACAGAGACAGTGAGTGAATATTTTGGCTATAAATTAGGTAGTGAGAATGTCAGAATGTATTTTCTGAAAATTAACAGTCATGTTTAATAATCTTTCCCAGAACTAATGTGATCTGTTCATGCAGTCAGCCGTTGACATTAAAAGTGCTTTGTTCCATCTGATTTAGTCATTGCAGGATAACACGTCTCAATGCATAAACTACTACTAATAATAATAAAAGGAGAGTTATGTATTTCTTTATCTTTGCAGAACCACAAGACACTTTTCCCAGACGTCGCAGGAACAGCATCAAACTTCTGCCACCCACCAGTGAGTTTTTAAAGAAAATATTATGTTTAAAGCAAACTTTAACTGGGCAATTTAAGGTGGAACACATTAGACAGAAGGAGGTGAAGACAAAATATAGCAGGAAGTGTGAAGCCTGTTTGGAATAATGAAAACCCCTATTGCACGGATTCTGCTTTCTCTCTTTACATTTAAAGCTCATATAATGTATAGAAAAGTGAAGAAAACTATTTTATGTAAACTTTTGGGGGTCATTTCTGGGAGAGGTTACAGCAAATGTCTCCTTAACTTCATGTTAACAGATCAAACATTCAGGATACCAGTGTTTGTTTATGTAGCTCTATGCCACAGACATGAAGTTGGTGCAATTTATTGAAACTGATGCATTCTGTGACAATGATGCTCAAAAGAGATTATAGAAATAAAATTGTGCCAAACAAGAAAAAAAAAATTGGTCTTCAGATTCTGATACTGTAGATTTAAAACTGAGCTTTTAATAGAGGTCAATTTTTAAACTTTATGTAGTATTCTCATATATGAATATATATCTATGGTCCAGTAATGGTCCATAAATACTAGAAAAAATAACACATATTTAAACAAGAGAACAAATTTTCAATAATTAAAACTCAACGGTTACAGGGGAAAACTTATTAAAAATAAATTACAACTTATGATATAATGTTGTTGCTGCTTGTATTAACTTTGAAAGATTCTTTGTTCAGTGTTTGTGTTTGCTGTCATTTCAGTGTCTGAGCTCAGAGCTGTCCTGCTGGGGAACAGCTGGTCTGAGAGGAGCTCAGTGGGGAACTTTATACTGGGAGAGAACAAGTTCAACCCTGAGGAAGAACTGGACCGATGTGTGAGAGTCAGTGGACACATTCAAGGGAAAGAAATATTTCTCATCAACACTCCAGATCTGCTTCACCTAAAAATCTCAGAGGACAAATTAAAGGAACATGTGAAAAACTGTGTGAGGCTCTTTGATCCTGGACCTCATGTGTTCCTGCTGGTTCTACAGCCTAAGGACTTCACTGAGCATCAAAAAACGAGACTCTGCAGAGTCCTGAACTTCTTCAGTGATCATTCCTTTGATCATTCACTGGTTCTGATATCACCACCCAGAGAGAGGCGTCCAGGTTTACGGCATAGTGTCATGTATCATACACCTATACAGGAAATGATACAAAGATGTAATAAGAAGTCACTGCAGCTTGACAACCTCAACATTCGGGAGTTACTAGAAAACATGGAACGCATTGTAGAAATGAACAATGGAACACATGTGATCTGTCAGCACACCAGCACTGAACAAAGAAAAGAAGCTCCTGTTACTTTGAATTATCCTCAGCCTGTTGGTAAGTAAAAAACCCAAACTCTATCTGTAGATATTTTAACATAAAGTTAGGACACCTTATGAAAAGTGCTCAGAAGGAACTATCCACCAAAAACATGAAGCAGCATTTACTGAAGATGAAAAAAGGGAAGAAAGACCAAAAGGCTTTTAGGATCAGTCAGACTGTCTGAGAGTAATTTCCTGTTTGTATCTTTGCTCCTTTACAGGACGTAGACTCTGCATTTTGCTGTTTGGAGGAAACTCAGCAAAGAAGACAGAAATCTGTAACTTTATTGTAAAGAAAAATTACGATTTTTCAGGATTTTCTCCAGACAGACAAGTTTTCGATGGAGAGTGGAGAGGAAAACCTTTAACAGTAGTGAAAACTCCCGACTTCTTAAGTCCGTCTCTGAAAGCAGCGAGAGAAGAGATGAAGAGCTGTGTGAGTCTCTGTCCTCCTGGACCAAATGTTCTGCTGCTGATGGTGAAACCTTCTGATTTTAGTATGCCGAGCAGAAAAACTCTCATTTTGAATCTGAGTGTGTTTAATGGAGATGCCTTTAAACACTCAATGGTCATCATCACAGATGAGGAGGAGATGGGAGGTTCTGTTAATTCTCTACTTAGAGATTGTGAAGGTAGACACTACAACATGTTTGAAAATGATCATAGACAGTTAATGGAGAAGATTGAGAACATCGTGCATGAGAACAAAGGAAAATTCCTCACAGTCACTGAAGAGACCATCAGACCAAAGTCTGAACACATCAAAGAACCACCTGAAAAGATCAGAAGAATAGAATCAGAACTCATCAAACCATCTTTAAACCTGGGTCTGTTAAAAGAAGAAGCTAAACCCAATCTGAAGTCCAGTCTGAACCTGGTTCTGTGTGGGAGGAGAGGAGCAGGGAAGACGTCAGCAGCCAAGGCCATTTTAGGTCAGACTGAGCTTCATTCAGCCTCCAACTCATCAGAGTGTGTTAAACATCAGGGAGAGGTGTGTGGACGTTGGGTTTCCCTGGTGGAGCTGCCTGCCTTGTATGGAAAACCTCAGGAGGCAGTGATGGAGGAATCACTCAGGTGTATCTCCCTCTGTGATCCTGAGGGTGTCCATGCCTTCATCCTGGTCCTACCTGTGGCTCCCCTCACTGATGAAGACAAGGAAGAGTTAGAGACCATCCAGAACACATTCAGCTCTCGAGTCAATGACTTCACCATGATTCTGTTCACTGTCAAGTCAGATCCTACAGATCCAGCTGTTATTAACTTTGTAAGACAAGACAAATACATCCAGAAGCTCTGTCAGACTTACAGAGGACAATATGTTGTTCTCAACATTAAGAACAAACAGCAGATCCCAGAACTGTTGAATCATGTGGAAAAGATGAGACCAGACAAAACCAAACAATTCTGTTACACAACATCAACATTTGTATTCGGAAAAATGGATCAAATTTCACAACAGCAGACAAAAATAATTTCTCTACAGGAGGAGCTTAATGAGATGAGGTCAAAGGTCACAGACACTGGTAAGTAAACTGTAACTGATATTTACTGTTCTCTCAATGTGATACTCTGCTATTCATTATCAATAAAATAGCTCCTAAGTCTAATTTAGCCCCATACATACTTCTTCCATAGGTGATGATGAGAACATGGACACAGAGCCTCTCAGGATTGTCCTGATAGGAAAGACTGGCTGTGGAAAGAGCTCATCAGGAAACACAATTCTAGGAAGGAGAGAGTTTAAAGCTGAATCAGCTCAACAGGCAGTAACTACATACTGTCAGAAAGTACAGGGTGAAGTGGACGGTCGTCCTGTTGCTGTGGTCGACACTCCTGGTTTCTTTGACACAACTCTGTCACATGAAGTTCATGAGGAGTTGATGAAATGTGTCAGTCTTCTGGCTCCAGGACCACACGTCTTCTTGTTGGTGATACAGATCGGCAGATTCACAGCAGAGGAGAAGGAGACATTAAAATTAATCAAGAAATTCTTTGGGAAGAATTCAGAAAACTTCACCGTCATTCTTTTAACCAGAGGAGACGATCTGGAAGCTGATGATCAGACCATTGATGAGTACATTGATACAAAATGTGATGATTCCTTCAAGAAGCTGATCTCTGACTGTGGAGGAAGATACCATGTGTTCAACAACCGTGACAAACAAAACCGTACACAAGTCAGCGAGCTGATAACAAAGATTGACACCATGGTGAAGAACAATGGGGGAAGCTTCTACACCAATGAGATGCTGCAAGAGGCTGAAACTGCAATACAGAAAGAAATGCAGAGGATCCTGAAGGAGAAAGAAGAAGAGATGCAGAGAGAAAGAGAAGAACTTGAAAGGAGACATCAGGAAGAAAAGAAGAGCCTGCAAAGAAGAATGGAAAAACAGAGAGATGAGACTGAAAAAGAGAGAAAACAGAGAGAGAAGCAGCTTCAAGAAATGGAGAAAAACATCAAAATATCTGAGAGAGAACAGAAGAGAGAAGAAGAACTTAGAGACGAGGAAGAAAATAAAAGAAAAATGCAGGAAGAACGTCAACAACAGGAGTGGGAAAAAGAACGAGAAGCTCTGGAGAAAAAAATCAAGTCAGAATCAAAGGAAAAGGAAATCACTGACAGAAAACTGGAGAAGGTTAAAAGAGAGATGAAAGAAAAACGAGAGATTTGGGAGAAGGAAAGAAAAGAGTGGTGGGAAAAACAGCATCAAGATGAACTAAGACGTCAGAAGGAGAGAGAGAAACTGAAGAAGCTTCGAGAAAAGTACAAACAGGAAATAGAAAAATATGAAAACAAAAGAAAAGAAGAAGATCGACTCAAAAGAGAACAAGAAGAGAAGGAGCGAAAAGAATTAGAGGAAAACTACAAGAAGAAAATGGGGAACATGAAAACGATTTATGAAGAGGCCAGAAAACAAGCTGAAGAGTTCAATGAGTTCAGAGAAAAATATTACAAAGAACTCAAAACTCTGACGTTAAAACATGATGAGGAGCTGAAAGCTCTGAAGCATAAGCATGAGACAGAAATGCGACAGAAACAGAACGAACACAGCAAAGAGTACAAGACATTAGAAGACCAAGAAAAGAAAAAAGAAGAGGAAATCAAAACCCTGAAAGAAAAACAACAAAAAGAAATGGATGATTATCTTGACCTCAGCGTGGTAAAAGTCAAGAAGTGTACCATCAGCTGATGTTCTTCTTTGTTGTAACAATAAATATTATTCACTGATATTACAAACTGATCGTTCTGTAACCCCAGCAGTATCTACAGGTCTCGTTCATACACAGTGCATCATGTAGCTGTGTTCACATTCTTGGCTTTTTTATTTTACATGTTCTCCAGTTTGTTTGATTGTATGTTAGAAGGTTCTTAGCTTTATAAATGTCATGGTCCTGGGCCATGTTGGCCCAGCATTCTTAGTTTTCTTGTATTTTTGTATTTTGTTCCTTATGCCGTGGTTCCTAGGTTCTGTTAAAGATGTTCCTTATTTGATTACCCCCTGTGTGCCCCTCTGTGTATCTGTGAGCCCTCGTTTCCCCTCCTTGTGTTTCATTTAATGTTTTCCCCATCCCGTTATGTCTGTGCTCTCTCTCCTCCTGTCTGAACCTCTGTGTACTTCCTGTTTTACTTTGACAGTCTCTCGTCAGTATGCGTCATGTTGTGTTCACTCCTGCCCTGTCTCGTTACGATTATCTGTGTCAGCTGTGTTCCCCGTGTGCTCCCACTTCCCTCGTTAACCCTCTGTGTATTTATGTGCATGTCTCCCTCAGTTCAGTGTTGCGTCGTCAATGTCTGCTCCCCGAACCTGTGTGTCTTTCTGTGTTCCCTCGGTCTTCTGTTAGCATTCCCAGTTTAGTTCTGTTTCATTGTAAGGCCTGCAATAAAGCAGTGATTTTGAGTTCAGTTCCTGTCTCCGTGAGTTTTGCGTTTGGGTCCTCATCTGCCTCCACACAGCTAGTTCATGACAATAAAGTAACAACAAATAATATGATTCCACAATTTTCAGCAGCTGAACTGACGTAAAAAAAAAAAAAATCAATCTGCATGTTTTTTGAATTTTTCCATGTTTTTCATAAAGGTTTTTGCTTTTAAAGAATAGAAATATGGAAAACCTCAGGAGGCAGTGATGGAGGAATCACTCAGGTGTATCTCCCTCTGTGATCCTGAGGGTGTCCATGCCTTCATCCTGGTCCTACCTGTGGCTCCCCTCACTGATGAAGACAAGGGAGAGTTAGAGACCATCCAGGATGCATTCAGCTCTCGAGTCAATGACTTCACCATGATTCTGTTCACTGTGGACTCAGATCCTACAGATCCAGCTGTTGGTAACTTTCTAAAGGATAATGAAGACATCCAGGAGCTCTGTGAGAGCTGTGTCTCGGTTTCTTGTGAGCCTTCACCACCTGAACCTTAGTAGACACAACCTTTGTGAAGAAACTTTTATAATTTCTACTTTATCCAGCAGCTATTGGATCTGTTGTTTGTCCTTGATTGTAGCGACTTTCACAGTGCTAGAGGCCGGGGATGGAGCCCGCCTCTTTACCTGACACGCTGTCAACTTTACGCAACAATGCGAGAGGTGGAATTGCTTGCTTGTTTATTAAAGTGCTTTGAGAGTTTACAGAGTAACGTGATCTGCTCCTGATTCAGACTCTTTAAACATCGCAGGCTCTGAAGCAACAAGGGGAAACTCGTTGTGCAGCGGTCAACAAAACTACAGCTACCCAGCCCTCCTCTCTGTCAAAATCAAACCAGTGAATGACAGACCGACAACGCCCTCTTAATGTCACCGCTAGCACCCACGTGACTCCCGTTATGCATCACCATAGCAACCAAACAAATGAAAACCCATCGATCATCAATCATCATCAATACATGTAGTTATGGTTCCTACATTGATCTTGAGAACATGAAAGCCTAAAGATGCATAAAAATAAACATTTGATCATTTTAATGGAGGTTATTTGAAGTGGATTATTTAGTTTTCTAAGTTATACGTCGTCATTTGTTGTAAAGCTAATTAACCACCAGAAAACACCTCTAAACAAATACACTATTTTGTGTTTAAGTATTATGATTTTGTCATGTTTGTGATCAGATCACAAGCAAACCAGATCAAAAGTAAAGGTAGAGTCTCAAAAGAAGAATCCAGAAACAATTCTTGGAAGTGATAAAGGTAAAAGGATATTATTTGATTTGGACTAAATCATCTGCTTTGGATATCAGTCCATTATTGGCAATCAGCACCATCGTAATAGTGGGGTATTTTTCTCGTTCTTTGCATAGTAATTAAACTGTACATTAGATCATTCACTGTTGTTAATCAGAAAGAATGATCCTATAATGGAAAATTATTGTTTTTTCTTCACAAGTCAGCAAGCTGATAACAAAGATTGACACGTACAAGTACAATGGAGGCAACTGCTACACCAATGAGATGCTGCAAAAAGCTGAAGCAGCGATACAGAAGGAAGTGCAGAGGATCCTGAAAGAGATGGACGATAAGATGAAGAGAGAAAGAGAAAAATTTGAAAGGAAACATGGGGAGGACATGAAAGAAATGCAAAGAAGACTTGAAGAACAGAGAGCTGAAACTGAAGAAGAGAGAAAATGGAGAGAAAAAGAACTCAAAGAAAAGGAAGAAAAATTAAATAAAGTGCCGGAAGACCAAAAAAAAAAAGAAATGGAAAAAAGAGAAATCATGATCAGAGAGAGGAGACAACTGGAGGACAGTCAACAACAGGAATGGGAACAAAAACTTGAAGCTCTGGAGGAAAAAATCAAATCTGAATCAGAGTCCAAAGAAATCACTGAGAGAAAGTTTAAACTGTGGTGGATCACTGGAGGACTCCACTCACACCCAGTTCTCAGGAAGTGTTATTGCTGTGTTTTGGAGGGGAAAGTATTCAGTTGTGTGGTGATGCGCAATAAACTATGAGTGTTAATCGAGTGTTGTCTGTGTTTACCTCCACAAAACAAACTTGAAAAGAGATGAGAAAGAAACAGCATGCTTGGGAAATGGAGAGACAAGAGCGGTGGAACAAACAGTACAAAGAAGACAGGCAGAGAAGAGAGAAGGAACAAGCAATGCTCCTACAGCTCCAAGAAGAATATGAGGAGAAAGAAAGATACATAAAGAAAACAAGAAAAAATCAGAAGAAAGCAGGAACAAAGAGGAAGAAGAGCATGAAGAAAAGTATAAGAAACAAATACAAAGGCCTTTGAAGCTCTGACAGAAAAGTACGATGAGCAAATCAGGGAAATGAGGCAAGAATGGAGTATATATTGCTATTGAGATTTGGGACAGGAATGAACCAAATGTTATTGTGAATTTCTACAACCCTTGCACCAGATTGGAGCTGCCCCGTCTTCGTTCAATTGAAGGAAGTGACTGTCGTAGAGTTATTTGGTGTGGGGATTTTAATGCCCATAGCAGAGTGTGGGGAGGCACACACACAGATAAAAATGGTAAGGTTATTGAGGAATTGATGGATACATGCAATTTGGTGTGCCTGAATGATGGTAGGGGGACCAGATGTAATGTTGTTAATGGAACAGAGCCAGTTTTGGATTTAACTCTAGTCTCAACTGTCCTTGCAGGAATAAGTAAGTGGACCATCAGAACAGACACTACCATAGGCAGTGACCATTATCCTGTTTTCTGTGATGTTGGAGGAAAGATACAGGTATCTCTAAGAGAGGTGCATAAGAAGTGGTGTTTTTATAGGGCTGACTGGATTATGTGAGGAAACGATTGACAAGGTTGATGAGTCTGGTAGTGTTGATCAAATGAATAATCAGTTTATTGAAGTACTTATGGTAGCCGCCAAGGCCTCAATCCCGACCAGTAAAGGCAATGTAAGTAGGACTTTGGTGCCGTGGTGGACAGAGGAATGTCGAATTGCTGTAAAGGAAAGAAACAAGGCGTTTAAATTTCTCCAAAGAACCCTTAATATACAAGCTCTGATTGCATACAGAAAAGCAGTGGCAGTGGTCAGGAGAACAGTGAGACAAGCAAAGCGGAGCAGTAGGAGGTTGTTCTGTTCTAAAATAGGAAGAACCACTCCAGTGGGGGAGGTCTGGGGAATGGTCAGAAGAATGGGAGGTGACCGGCGGGAATGGGATTACCCAGTTCTATCTTCAGGCCAACAGAACTTTGTAACAGCTCAGGAAAAAGTGGAGGTTATTGTAACTCCCTCCAAGTTGAAAAACGGACACAAGGCGTTCTTGATTTTTACTGGCATTTATTGCACACAGGTGCCACCAACGATGCCGTGAGAACTGTACAAACAACATAAAATAATCAATTTCCACAGTAAATTGTTCTCATAGAGAATAAACAATAAAGCAAATTATTAAACAACATAAAACACTCACAATTTGACCTTTACAAAATGTTAACAAATTACACGTGACTACCATAAACTCGACAGTTCTGTCACAAACAAACGTCTTATTTTTCTACCACAACATATAAAATACAAATTGCATACCTCATTGGCCGCATTAACTTGCAGGGGTTAATGAAAACGCATCTTGCAGTGTCACTCCTTCCCACAGCTGGAAAACTTCATGTCTACATAGCTCTACCACCAAGTGATAGAGGAAAGCATGCTGCCCTCTACCGAGTGTGGCGTGTAACTGAAAATATTGTCAACCCCAAACAACAGACTGAACATTGGTTCCACCCTGGAAACATTCTGTAAACCCTTTAAATATTTATTTTCAAACCAACAATGTATACATTAAATCTGATATATTAAAATAAAGTATTTTTAACTTATTTATTGTAACTTAAACCATGAAATTATCTTAAACTGCATAACTGCTGCTGACGGCAGCTACCGTTATGGTGAAAACATTTGCTAAGGTTCATAGCTCTGATAACATATCAGTGTTGGGAAAAGACAGAATGTGCCAAACTAAAACACGGTATTTGGAGGCTCTAGTAAGAAAGGCGCACATACACAGTAGTTTGGATGTGGTGTTTTCTCAGGAGGAAATGGTGAGAGCACTTCAAAAAACAAAGCCCACAGCCCCGGGAAAGGATCAAATTTGATATTTAATGTTGAAGAACCTTGGTACGAAAGCACTTAATAAACTGCTGTGTTTGGTTAACACAGTTTGGATTAAGGGTGAACTCCCAAGTACTTGGAAGGAAGCTGTTATTGTGCCAATAAGAAAACCCGGGAAGGATCCATCTAAACCAGATAGCTACAGACCAATCGCTCTTACATCAAATGTGTGCAAGTTAATGGAACGTATGATAATGGCAAGACTGTCTTTTGAGCTGGAAAGGAAAGGGGCTTTAGCCAATTACCAAAGTGGCTTCAGGACAGCTCGGAACACAACTGATGCTATTAGACTTTAGAATGTTGTTAGGAAAGCGCCAATAAAGAGTCTGTTTTGGCAGTGTTTTTTGACATAGAAAAGGCATATGATATGTTGTGGAGGGATGGGCTTTTAATCAAGTTGCATTAGTTGGGTATTGGTGGCAGGACATTCAATTGGATCCAAGACTTTTTATCTGGTAGGAAGATCCAAGTGCGAACTGGGTCTACAATTTCTAGTCAGTGCATGGTTGAGAATGGAACGCCACAGGGCAGTATGATTAGTCCCCTGCTTTTTGTTGTAATGATCAATGATGTTTTTTATGATGTTCCTGAGGGAATTGGGAGGTCTTTGTTCGCTGATGACGGTGTGTTATGGAAAAAAGGAAGAAATATTGAGCACCTAGTGGGCAAGGTTCAGGAGGCTGTAAATATGGTGGTTGAGTGGGGTTTGGACGGGGATTCAGGTTTTCGGTGGAAAAAACAAAAATGATGTTCTTTACCAAAAGAAAAGTGAGTGAGACTTTGACATTGAAACTGTATGACAAGGTAATTGGGAAAGTGAGCTCTTTTAAGTACTTAGGTGTTGTGTTTGATTCCAGACTGACATGGAGGGAGCATATTGACCGGATTGAAACCAAATGCAAAAACGTTATTAATGTTATGAGGAGTGTAGCTGGGAGGGGTTGGGGAGCGAGCTCTTCTGCTTTGAAAAGACTTTAATTAGATCTTAGATATGTTCTGACTCGGCAGCTGTTCTTTCAAGTCTACAATCATTTTGTTTGAAGACAAGGCAGGGTATGCTGTATACCATTCTGGAGACTATAAGCAGAATAAGGTGTTGTGGTGGCAATATTCACTTTCGTTGGGTGCCAGCTCATGTAGGAATCAGTGGAAATGAAAAGGTGGATAGGTTGGCAAAAAGAGCGTTGACTAAACATAGGACTGAGATGGAAATTAAAAGCAGCGGAGCAGCAAAAGGTATTGTTTGGAGGCAGGTTGTTCAGGAGTGGCAGAAGCGGTGGGATTCAGGGAGTAAGGGCAGGCAATTGTATCATCTTAAGAAGGAGGTGGCAGAGTGTAGGTTGTATAGGGGTAATAGGAGAGAAGAGGTGGTCATTACCAGGCTTAGACTGGGACATTGTGCATTAAATAAAACACTACAGATGATAGGAGAACATGAGACGGGGCTTTGTGGAGTGTGCCAGAAGGAGGTGGAGACAGTAGAGCATGTAATACTGCGGTGCAAGGGTTATGATGTGGAGAGGACAGTTCTGCAGAATAGATGAAGGAGCGGGGAATTGGGGAATTTAATCTGAAGAGTGTGTTGGAGGGTAGTAGGGCACAGATGAGGGAACTGGTGGGGTTTCTGAAGGATATAGGTGTTTATGAAAGAGTGTAGTTTTTGTTTTTGTTTTGTTTTGTTTTGTTTTGTTTTTTGGATACAAATTGTAAACTCACTGTCGGACCCATACTCCGGAACAGTAGGAGGCGGTAATGCTCCTTTACGTTGGTTGC
This sequence comes from Neolamprologus brichardi, assembly GCF_056152115.1. Classification (NCBI taxonomy): domain Eukaryota; kingdom Metazoa; phylum Chordata; class Actinopteri; order Cichliformes; family Cichlidae; genus Neolamprologus; species Neolamprologus brichardi. The sequence continues at coordinate 37,246,202 of NC_142115.1, forward strand.
CAACCGCCGTTAAACACAAAGAAGAAGAAGAAGAAGTATGGTTTATGCACTAAGTTATGCCATAGGTGAATGTTGTAGTTTAGCATAGTAATTGGTAGTGATGCGTAGATGAGGTCTTGTGAAGTGTTTCAGCACACTCACCAAACTGTGTCGACACGGTGTTGCTGTTTTGCTCCATACTGACACCTGCTGGACCTTAAATATCATTGCAGGCAACTTACTTGAGACTCACAACAGCCACTGTTCAATGACCTGGTCATCCTTGTATACACTGTAAGGTATTGTACTTTCCATGGAATCATTTTATATCTTTTACATTGTAAATATTGTAGACATCTTTAAATATATTGTGAATGACATTAAGCGAAAATTAAAATGAAAGTATTGTGAATGTAATATTACCCATTTAAATGTAATTGACTGAGAGTTTATTATAAATTTCTATTCAGAAAAATAAGTTTATCCGATGTTTTTGCATTCAGTCTATTGCGTTTTTCTGACACCATTTCCCCAGCTTTGGAAAACTCACAGGCACAGATGAAGCTGGGGTACACAAACTGTAAAGCCAGGTGGAAAAGGTTCTGATAAGATGTCTTCCTATTCCCGTTCGTTAAAGGATCCTCTGATCTTGGAATGTTTCTCTTCGACACTCTCCACAATACTAAGGAGTTGGCAGTCCTTTATAATAAAATTCAGGGCTGCCTGGTCTTCAGTCTTCCTAGATGCTTGATTTCAAAATACTAAAACACATATTAATAAAAAAACAAATGATGATGAAGCTGTTCAGTGTCAATATAGGCCGACCTGTGTTCATTCTCAGTGTGTTTGTCTCCTCATTTTCATGTTTGGCTCTGTAATATCTAAACACTGAGGAGGTGCTTTTGTTTGTGTAAGAAAGCTCCAGAACAGATGCAACATTTAACCTGCATAAAGTACTTAGATTAAAGATTACACTGAAACAAAGACAGACAAACAATGTTCCCTCTAAGCTGCACACATGCGCAATTGCGCACTGCTGGCACCGTCTCTGCGCACAGAAAAAAAAACCTGAATTGAAATTAAAATATAAACAATTCTGTTTTGCAGTGTTAGTCAGTGACTGGCTGCTCCCGTATGGGATTAGAACGATGCCACCTTATCCCATAGTCCAGCCAATGATGCGATTCACACTCGTATATACGCAGCTAATCAACGTGGTTGACAGGCTATGACAGCGTCCTTATGTGCCGACACCGGTGTTTTAGCGAGCAGAGCGGCTGATGTGGAGTGAAGCCACATTAATGACAACGTGTACAACCATTGGAGATGTGAGCAGGACAGACGGAACAATTGACGGGAAAAGTGTGGACTTTATACCAGTTTTTAAATTGTGTTGATCGGCCGTAAAACCAGAGTTATGATAAAAATATCTGCAATGTTTGGTTTTCTTCCTGAATACTGTCGTTGTTTATATTTACTGCGGGAAGAAACGGTAAAAACTGTGTTTTATAAGGAAAACGCTCGAAAGGACTCTCCATCTGCTGCAACCACATCTTCTCAGGACACCATTATTCTCAAAAGGCAGAAGTTCACAGAACGTTGTGAGCCCTGGCCGAAGCTGTTCCCCATTCCACAGTCTGCATACGAAACTGAAATGTAACTGGAAAGAGCCACTGAGAGTATAAAAAGAGTGGAAATCTTCTGCCCACCTCCAAAGTAAAGACTGACATTCTCGAGAAGTTGGCTGAAACTGTATCTTCAACTATGGCCTATTCTTCCTATTATTTTGGGGGCAAGCACTAGTGAAGAATTTCAGTGCATACAATCTAAATTAAGCAGAAAAATATTATATTATACATTTTTTATACGTTTTATATTCCACAATAAAAACAATTACAGTTTGAATGTTCTCTTTGTGAAATTGATTCATTTTATTCAGGAAAGAAGTTAAATTAATTTAATTTTCTCTTATCATTCATTCATTATTTATAAAGTTAATAAAATAATAATTTCTTTATAATGGATATTTTAGTAATTTTTTACTAAACCTTTACATGATTGTTAGTAAATTTAAAATGTTAGTAATTTTTTCAGATTTATTTCAAATGAATTTATTTTTTGTTACAATTAGGCAATTTTAACCTTCAATTTGAGATTTTGTCCCTAAATCCAACACATATTTACAATTGAATTTTACTCATGTATACTTTTGTTTTTTGTTGACATTTAATTAACATTTTATATACATTTTACATAAATTGCTAGAAATTAAAATCTACTTAAGTAAATTAAGCGTCACTTTGTTGCCATAGGTTTTTTAAGTAACCTCTAGTCACAGTTTTTACAGTGTACTAAAGGAAAAAGTAATCCTAAAGCAAAGGACATTACTAATGAACACTGATTATACAGAAAAATTAACACACTTTTTTTTTAGGTTAATAAAGATCACCGTCTTATATATCGTTCTGCCTTCTTCAGTAGTTTTTATTCCGCAGTGTGACGTTCAGAGTCCAGCTGAGAGTTTAACAGACTGTTGTTAAAACATATAAATATATCAGCAGGTTATGAGTGAAACAGAAAATGCAGTTACAATTTAAATGATCTGTACAACTTGATTATGTTGATGGCTTTCATGAATGGTCAGATTATCGATCCGAATTGCAGTCAGCAATGAATTATGGGACGGCATTTTCTCCTCCCTTTTCATAAAGGATGGTCCAGTGTATCCTACGCTAAAGGAGGCAATAAAAGAAGAATTGAAGCTCCTTTCTTTAGTGTTTGGAGAATTGCAGCAGCTCTTACTATGGCCCACGCAGATACTTCCGCGTCTGCGTCTCTCATCTACAGTGGAAACCTTCCTAAACAAATCGGAATGCACACCTGGTCACTTAAATACTTTCGCTTTCATTCGCGTCGGTGCGCAGTAATAAATTCCTCCGTCGAATCAAATCAAACTAAACGTTTTCAAACGAAAAAGAAATATATAGAAGGAAGCACTCAGTCAGTGTGTTGGCTATATGGACTGATTTTAATAATTGATGACTGGCAGCACGAGAGGACAAACCTGGAAGAAAAGTTAGTCTCGTGAGTGTCGGTGAGTTTGTGTTCAACCCTTTTTTTGCTGATGAAACGGTGATTGTGCTGCAAACAGCTTCGTTAAACTAAAAGACAGAAACAAGCTTCTCTTTCTCACTGAACTCCAGATTTCAAGACGTTTTTATAACTTCAGGTTTAGTTTGAGTTCTGGCTGAAATCAGACGCGGGAATGTTGTAGAAGAATAGTGCTGTTTGCTCTTTATTTCCAAGGTTACTACTGCACATATTACTCAACTGTAACTGATCACTTTGGTCTTAATCTTTCCATTTAGTTTATTTAATTTCCTTACTAGAAATCAGCTGTCGGGACGTATGCCAACAACAACTAGTAACCAGGCCTCACTGTTAGCATCAGAAGAAGAAGTGAGGAAGGAAACATTAATGTGGTAAGAAAATAATTGGGAGAGATTTGAGGATTAAGGCAAAAACAAATGGCTATTTTGACCACAAGCTGTTGTTTTTTTCTTATCTTTTCTTTTCTTTCTCTTCTTTTCTGTCCTGAACAGGACAGGTTTAACCTGGTTAAACCTGTCCTGTTCAACAGGCGAGAGGAAAACAATAAGAGAAAAGGTGGGGAAAATTAAAGATTTGCAGTGGTGACCAGTGTGGAGCAGCAGGGAAGGGATGACCCGTTGCTAACAGCTAGCTTTTAATTTTAATATCTAGGGCAGATGCACCTGGGGTGCTGGGCTGGACTTCTGCCCACTACTGAATAACAGCAGGGAAGCAAACCAAGTAAACTGCATTTTCTTTGCCCCTGAACATTACCTGTAATGCAGGGATTTCATATTGTCTTTGTGGCACCATCCCTGGGACCTCTGCACTCACATGCCGGTTACAACTTATGGCTCTTATCTGATTTTCATGAGTTCCTTTAATTGCTTTCTCCCTCTAACTTTGATGCCATCTTTCCCCCATTTTTATCTTTATTATATAGCTACTGTAAGAGTTACACCTTAATCTAAGGCACTTCTAATATTTCTGAGTCATGTTTATTTCAGCTTTACTTTACAGTACTCTTATTTGACAACTGAATTTCAGTTGTAGCTGTAGAACATTTTCAATGAGTGGTTTGTGAAATACCGGTTTTTACTTGTTTGCTCACACTGAACAGGACTAACTGCATTCATGTGTGCATGTCTGTGTGGGTGTGTGTCTGTGTGGGTGTGTGTGTGTGTGGGTGTGTGGGTGTGTGGGTGTGTGGGTGTGTTCAAATCCTATTAAAATGGTGAAAAGTTAGAGGACATAGCTTTATGATAAGCCATCCAAATCACAGAACACTGACACAAGTAGAAGTTCCCTTATGTTGCTTTAAAGCAGGGGTCGGCAACCTTTCTGATGATGAGTGCCATCTAAAATTTCCTCAGAAGTCAGTGTGCCATATGACTGTATTAGCAATATATTTAATAACGCTCTATATTAACAGTTACACACTATATAGAACAACTTCATGGAATTATATTTGTTCACAGATGTTGGCAGCTATCAGCTATTAGGAAACCAGAAAAAGACCTTTTATCCATAACAACAAATGAACTGTACAACAGAAAATACAAATGCTGTTTATGGTCTCCTCACAACAATGATAAGAAAAATAAACTGGGCCAATATGGCATGTTTGTTAATACAGAGACACACATGTTAATGTGATCTCTGGTCTCCGAGTGTCCAGCATTCAGACCTGAGGACTCATGTGAGAGAAAATCTGCTCACACAGATGTTAGAGCCAAATACTGTCAATAAGGCCTCTGCAATGTTCTGAAGACAGTTAAACTTGTCAGGTAGTGACGTCCAGCAGGTGAACATGCAGCTCCATGAACACACACAGCTGTGGATTCCAGCTGTGTTCATAGTTCTGCAAACTTTGACCCCACAGAGTCGAGCTTTTCAGTTCAATCAGCTGCATTTCGATGTCTCATTAACTCAGCCAGTTAATGTGAGACAAATCCAGCTGCTCATTAAAGCTTCTGGTTTGATCAGAAAAGAAAACATTGGTCCAAACACCTGAAAGTCCTGAAAACACTTTGTGAATTCTGTCTGGAGTCTTCGGATGTATCCGTGTATCTCTGTGGTGCTGATGCTGAGCTGAGCAAACAGCTGCTGAAGCTTTTGAAAAAAACTGACAGCTAGCAACGTCCCTCTCATCAGTAGGCTAAGTTATTTTTAGCCAATTACAAGTTGAATCTGGTAGTTGGGGTTGTTAGCTAAGATACCGTCATTAAGAAGCGGCACAACTAATGTGTCTATGTGAGCTGATTTGTGATGTGCACCGCTGGCCCAGCCATTTATTTTTTAATGCACCTTCTCAGATTAATTCATTGCGTGTCGTGCCCAGGGCTGGACTGGGGCAAAAAAACAGCACGGTTTGACTAAAGACCGGCCCCCCAGGTATTAAAGCCATAAAGTCTTTGAATGAAAACAGACGCTGTTGTGACAGTGATGTACAGTCTTGTTGGTATATGTATGATTTCTATACATTTTACATCAGATAAAAACTTTGATTTATCTGGGGGCCTCTGGATGTCTGGAGTCTTGATCTCCTCCATACCTGCTTCATACCCTGGAGGACGGGGCTGTGGCCCCCCCACACCCTCTAGCAGATCATTACATTAAGGAACAACAAAAAACAAGCGCGTCCATGCTCACAGGTGTACACACGGGTGCTCACACACACAAACTACACCCTTTTTGGATCCTACCTCAAAGCACACTGTGCTGTCGATCTTACGTGCTGCACAATAATGTTTAATATTTAGTATTTACTGTTATATTCACATAGATTATCGCGATGATGTTGTTTATTATATTAATCTTTTTTTTTTTTGCTTGCTTTCTCTTTTTTCTTTCTCCAGGTGATTGATAGATGTATTTTTTTTGTCTGTTTTTTTTGTTGGTTTTTGTTTTTTGCCCTTTATCCCCGTTCCTCTTCCCCACTGTTTTTCTTTCCCTACCTCTCTTTCTTTCCCCCCATTCTTTCCCCCAGTCATGTCTGTCCCATGTTTATCAAGTGAAAATAAAATAAAATAAACAATAAAAACAAAGGTGAATCAAATAGACCAATACGGCAAGGCTGGGATGGTCCATTTGGCAAAGTAAATCTGTTGGGCATCTTTCTTTGCCTTTAGACAATAATTCTGATGTCAAAAGAGCCAAATGGGACAAGCGGAAGAACAAACAAACAAACAAAAAACTTTGGTTGTAAGCTTCAGATAATTATTTAATAAAAGCGAGACATTTTAAATGAGAATAAGAAAGTATTTCTTTGTGCCCCCTGTTAGGTTCAATATTGAGGAGGGGTAGAGGAGGTAATCAACTTCCATAATAACAACACTGGTCCGGCCGGGTGGAGTCAAACGATGATTTTAATGACACGCGTGGGAAGACCGCCGCTGTACGCAGACAGCGCCAATCCCCAACTTACAGAGCATAGGCAGGTGTTTTATACCTTTCATGGCTTAAATTTACTGACGCCCTTAAACGTCACTCAGATACAGTTCATACATAGGTTTCAAAACCACAATGACTTAAGACAGTTTAAAATAACATTGTCTCCGTCTCCACAGCAGATGCTTCCTGTCAACATTCTGACTTTCACTTCCCGTCTGGAAAATCAAACTGTTCCTCTTTTTGCAGAGACAATTTTAGAGTTACAAGCAAACATGATTAACCTCTCACCTATAAATGAGATAAAGTTTACTGTGTGTTTGTCAGCATGAACTGCACTCAGTTTCAACTTGTAACCTTTTCCACCAGACAGAAGGCCAGCACGTACACATTTCAGATTATAACAAGCATTCAAAAGCATTTAAGATTATAGATTCAACTCAACAGTTTAAAGTGGTTATAACTGCACCTGTAATAAAGGCTAATTGGGTACCAATATGTTTAAACATCTGAATGTAATATCAATACTGCAGATTGTATTATTAATGCAATGGTAATGATGATGATTATTAACAATAGCAGTAAAATAATTTCTAATCCCCCACACCCCCTCTCCCTGTTAATGCCCTACCTGGCCCCCTGGCAAAGCTTTGCTAGACCCGCCCCTGCACAGTGCTTTTTTTTTGCCTGTCCCATTTGGTTCTTTAGCCGTCAGAATTGTTGTCTGAAGGCCAACAAGGATACCTAATGGATTTATTTTACCAAGTGGATCATCACGGCCTTGCCGTATTGGTCCATTTGATTGACCTTTGTTGTTATAATTTATTTTATTTTCAGTTGTTACAGACGGGTCAAAAATGACTCCAGGGTTCCTCACAGTGTTACTGGAGGCCAAGGTAATGCCATCCAGAGGAAGAATCTGGTTAGATACCATATTTCTAAGCTTTTCAGTACCAAGTACAATAACCTCAGTTTGATCTGAATTAAGAAGCAGAAAGTTAGCGGCCATCCAGGTCTTTATGTCTTTAAGACATTCCTGCAGTTTAACTCATTGGTGTGTGTTATCTGGCTTCATGGATAGATTACATCTTTATTCTTGACTCAAATAAGGAGAGTTCATTTGGAAGAACTGAATGTGATTCATTGAGAGTACTTTCATTCACCTTAAAGTGAACAACAGTCTGAAAGGGACTTTCTGCCATGTTTTACAGGCAGTCATGCTTCTGAAGACTAGTTTTTGTTTGCTTGGTTGTGAATATTTACATAAAACCATCCAAGTGTCTGTATCCAGCACCGTCTGTGCAAAACTCCTTCGATGTCAGAGGTTCAAACATGAAAAACAAACAGTTTTCTCTGTCATTGTTGTTTTTTCTTTTTAACTCCACAGTCAGTGAGTTCTGCAGCTCAATGACAGCATGGCAGCAGCATCTGGTGAGTCTTACTTTGTCACACTTACATGCAGTACCTGTGAGTTACCTCCCTCTACAAGCACTTTTTGACAATAATTTAATTGTTTCTTGGTTTCTCCTGTTTGGAGAAATGTGAAAAAAATGAAGAAAAAGTGATTATTAGAGGATAAACGATGTGACTACAGGTTAATATTTTACAGCAGATCTCATCTGAGTGTCTTTGCTGAACCAGGATGCTGTGTTGCATGTAACATGCTTTAACAATGTGTTTAACCAATAACATTTGACAGAATGGATTTTCTGAAAATTAACAGTCATGTTTAATAATCTTTCCCAGAACTAATGTGATCTGTTCATGCAGTCAGCCGTTGACATTAAAAGTGCTTTGTTCCATCTGATTTAGTCATTGCAGGATAACACGTCTCAATTCATAAACTACTACTAATAATAATAAAAGGAGAGTTATGTATTTCTTTATCTTTGCAGGACCACAAGACACTTTTCCCAGACGTCGCAGGAACAGCATCAAACTTCTGCCACCCATCAGTGAGTTTTTAAAGAAAATAATATGTTTAAAGCAAACTTTAACTGGGCAATTTAAGGTGGAACACATTAGAAAGGAGCAGGTGAAGACCAAATATAGCAGGAAGTGTGAAGCCTGTTTGGAATAATGAAAACCCCTATTGCACGGATTCTGCTTTCTCTCTTTACATTTAAAGCTCATATAATGTATAGAAAAGTGAAGAAAACTATTTTATGTAAACTTTGGGGGTCATTTCTGGGAGAGGTTACAGCAAATGTCTCCTTAACTTCATGTTAACAGATCAAACACTCAGGATACCAGTGTTTATGTAGCTCTATGCCACAGACATGAAGTTGGTGCAATTTATTGAAACTGTGATGTATCCTGTGGTAATGATGATCAAAAGAGATTATAGAAATAAAATTGTGCCAAACAAGAAAAAAAAAAGGTCTTCAGATTCTGTGGATGTAAAACTGAGCTTTTAACAGAGGTTAATTTTATTTTTCAGCTCTCAAACTTTATGTAGTATTCTCATATATGAATATTAGGGGTGCAACGATACACAAAATTCACGGTTCGGTTCGGTTCGATACTTTGGTGTCACGGTTCGATATTTTTTCGATACAAAAAAATGTTCATGCCTTTTTAATTTGTCATTTATTAAATTTTCACGGCACATTCTGCACCACATCTCTGTGCGTTCATCATTTGTTTGAAGCCAGCTCACCTCCTGCAACCACTTTTCCAAGAATACGCGCTTCTTTTGTGGTTCGGACTCCTGACATTTCTTTGGAGGTGGAGGAACACCAAAGTAATTGTTTAAAGGAGCTTCTTCGACATCTTTAAGAGTTCTAAACAAATGTCTGTCCTCCTCCTGAAAATCTTATGTATGCAAACACGCGTTGCAACTTCTTATCTTGTGCGCGTTTTTTATTTTGACAGCGAATGCGCACCTGCGGACCACTTATGTGCAGCCCTGGTTATTTAGCTCGTCATGTTGCAGCCACAGAAATTCTTTTGTCCATGAAACCATAAAGCTGCACTTTCTTTTTGCCTTATAGTCTGATTTGTCATAACTTTTCCGTTTTGTGGTAAGCTTTTCTTTGGCTGTCACTTCTTCACCCTGACCTGTCTTATTTGGCTCAGCAGAACTAAAATATATATCCTGCTGCTTTTACACACGCACTCACATAACGCTCAGCGATTCTCTGCGCGATCAACCTCTCACATGTTTAAGCTGCGGGAGATTTCACTTGTCATGTTTGCATAGTAAGCTAACGATTGATAAGATGATGTCAGAGGAATTGGTGCGCAAATTATCATCACTCACCAATCAGTGCTGTCGCTCTCTATACACAGTTCGCGCGATTGCAAAGTGAAAGCAAAAAACAAGCAAATTCAAACGCGATTTCAATATGTCACATATTGACAGTGGCTCACTGATGCCAATGACATAATTACCCAGCTACATTTCCGAAAGAATGCAAAAGCATTGACATATTTTTTCCTTCCTAATGATAGGCCGACGGGCAGGGCAGAGATAGATTTTGGTAGCCTGACTTGCGAGCCCTGTATCTGATTGGTAAATCCCTCATCTTTGGAAAAGAGAGTTTATTACAGAGAAATGTCTCTTTCCAAAATAAAAGCTCTACTATACGCTTCTTCTGGGCTATATTCTCAGCAGCATATTAAACATATCAGGTCCCCATAAGGAGAATCATGTGCTAACGGCTGTCTAAATGACTCGGGTAAAGTTTGTAGCATGCGTGCTTGTTGTTTTTGTCTGCTTCCACTTGTCTTTGCACGAGGATGATGTCAGAGTAAATGTGCAGTCATATTCGTTGTGTTCCCACTAGTGCTGTCAGCGTTAATCTGAAATGACGTTAAGGTCACAACACGGCAAATCTCCGTTAACGAGCTACCACGGATCGCCCCGTGCGTGGGGCTGGACGGCTAACACGTTAATGAGCTAACTGCGCTAACGCACTAGTTCCCACCCATGTAATTTAGCATTGCGTGGCACATCCGACATACTGTTTTACTTTTGTCCATGACGCGCTTACCTTCAGGGTCATACGTCACATGAAGACCAAAATAGTTCCAAACGCCAGATCTGAATGAGGGTGGGGGAGATTCAATTTAACATGTAGCAACGAGCTTAGCTTCTGTCTCGCTAGCTTGCCCTGCGCTCAGTGAATCTGCGTTCGACTACTCCGCCTAGGCTGCACTGTCGAGCGCAGATTCACTGAGCGCTCAACACAGACAGCACCGTCAGAAGGAAAGTTGATAAAATAAATGAAAAATTTTGTATTGTTCGATACATATGCGTACCGAACCGAAAGAACTGTATCGAACGGTTCAATATCAATACGAGTATCATTGCACCCCTAATGAATATATATCTATGGTTCAGTAATGGTCCATAAATACGAGAAAGAAATAACACATATTTAAACAAAATGACAATTTTTGCACCTTTTTCAATAATTACAACTCAGTGATTACAAGTGGTAAAATCATTAAAATTAGATTTTTTAAAACCTATGATATAATGTTGTTGCTGCTTGTATTAACTTTGAAAGATTCTTTGTTCAGTGTTTGTGTTTGCTGTCATTTCAGTGTCTGAGCTCAGAGCTGTCCTGCTGGGGAACAGCTGGTTTGAGAGGAGCTCAGTGGGGAACTTTATACTGGGAGAGAACAAGTTCAACCCTGAGGAAGAACTGGACCAATGTGTGAGAGTCAGTGGTCAGATTCAAGGGAAAGAAATATTTCTCATCAACACTCCAGACCTGCTTCATCCAAACATCTCAGAGGACAAAATAAAGGAACATGTAGAAAACTGTGTGAGGCTCTCTGATCCTGGACCTCATGAGTTCCTTCTGGTTCTACAGCCTGAAGATTTCACTGAGCATCAAAAAACGAGACTCTGCAAAGTCCTGAACTTCTTCAGTGATCATTCCTTTGATCATTCACTGGTTCTGATATCACCACCCAGAGAGAGGCGTCCAGGTTTAGGGTATATGCTCATGTATTATGCAGCTATACAGGAAATGATACAAAGATGTAAAAACAAGTCACTGCAGCTTGAAAACCTCAACATTCGGGAGTTACTAGAAAACATGGAACGCATTGTAGAAATGAACAATGGAAAACATATCATCTGTCATCACTCCAGCACTGATCAAAGGAAAGATGCTCCTGTTAATAGACATTATGCTAAATCTGTTGGTAAGTTTAAAACATTTTTTAAGATAATGTGGAAAAATAATCTTCCTAATATTATTTTAACATGTCAGGAGGCTTTCTCAAAAGGATTTAAAAAAAGACCATATTCACTAACTATACAGGATAAAAGTCGGCATAATTTTTTTATGTCTGATGATGAATCCGATATAGTGTGTTTTTTTTTTTTTAACAATAGAACTGTTTTTTTAATATCTTGCTGCATTTTGAACAAGTTTATACTCAAGTTAAAAAAAAAACACTAAAGCTATTCTGTTATTCCTGTATGTAAAAAAAAACAAAAAAAAAAAAAAAACAAACCAATACACTGCACCCAAAATATTTCATAGTTCAGCAACACTGATCAATCTAATAAACTTAAACCTGCTCCATTCTCCCTATTCTGGTATTTTAAAGAGTACTTAGCAGAAATATTAAGCAACCGAACTAATAGGGTTGCAAACTCCCAGCAAAAAAAAAAAAAAAAAAAAAAAAAGGAACCCCCCTCCACCTCAAGATGCTTAATCGACGTAATCAACTTTAATTTGATGCAGTGTGAAAAAAAATGCACAGAAATAAATTATTTTCCAAGAATAATTAAATAGATTCAACATCTTTCTTCAACAGAATTGCAGACTGCACAGATGGTATCTTCCCAAAGGGAAAAAGTAGTATAGCTTACTAGGGTATATTAGACTTATTAGTTACTATATACAGTAATGGACTTTTTTAAAATATACATTTTATATCAGATTAAAACTTTGGGTGTAAGATTCGGATAATTATTTATTAAAAGCTCGACATTTTAAATGAGAATAAGAAAGAAAAGTATGTCTTTGTGCCCCCTTTTCCCTGTTAATGCCCTATCGGCCCCCCTGGCTAAACTTTGCTAGATCCGCCCCTGCACAGTTACGTCAGCTGTAGAAAACGATCTTGGTGTAGAAAGTAATATTAAATAAATTCTAACAACAGCTTATCAAGCTTAAACGTGCTGCTGTTGTTTCCTTTTTCTGGTGCGAAGTGGGCGATAAACAAACAAGAGAGACGGACTTGCGACACCAAAACCGATCAGCTGATCATTGATCAGTTTCATGACTGAAGTAGCAGCAGGAGAGAGAGAGAAGAGGCAGTCGCTCCATATATCGGTTGTTAAGCTTAACGTGAAAATGCTTTACAAACATTCAGAGATGAACTTACACACTTGCTTTACTTCTCTCTGGGAAAACGTCCTCGGAGATGAAATGCTGGTTTGGTAGCGAGGCTACAAATACTCAACCAGACCACCAACAGGCCTCGCACACCACAGCCGCTCAATCACGTGACGCATACTGATGTGCTACGGTTATGAACTGAGTTGCGCCATGTCACAAGTTTTGTGAGGTGCTTTCGTGATATTTAATGGATCGGATTACATTTTTTATTTCTCTCTAATATCCGATCCAGTAATTTAGGTCAGTATCGGACAGATACCGATAGGTAATATCGGATCGGACCATCTCTACTATTTACATTGAAGGAACCTAAAAAAATCAAGCTTAAGTTTAGAAATTTGGGTCACGCAGAGTAAACTATCGAGAAAAGGAAATCTTTAGTCTTTAAATGTGTTTCTTGCCTTTACATTGGGCAGCACTTGTTGTGTCAACGTGTTTAATTTTAACACAAAGCCAGGAAAAATAAGAATTTGTTATGAAACTCCATCTTTGTAACCCAGAAAGTACCAGAAGCAATATTTATGGAGCATTAATCAAAGAAAGGAATGTATGACTAAAGATGTAATATGGGAAGTCCATTCAAGTTAAATGTTGTTCTGATGAGGAATTTGTAATAGTTTTTGTGTTGGAAAAGTATTTTAGGATCATGCTAACATCAGTCAGACTGCTTACAGGAATTTGTGAAAGTAATTTTCAGTGTTTGTCTGTTTTGTCCTTTACAGGATGTGCACTCAGGATTATGCTCTGTGGAGGAAGCTCAGCGAAGAAGACAGCACTATGTAACTTTATTGTGAAGAAAACAGGTTTTGATATTTCAAGATATTCTCACACAAGGCAAGTTGTTCAGGGAGAGTGGAAAGGACAACCAGTTATAGTAGTGAAAACTCCTAACCTCTTTGGTAAGTCTTTGAAGGCCATGAATGAAGAGATGAAGAGCTGTGTGAGTCTTTGTCCTCCTGGACCAAATGTTCTGCTGCTCCTGGTGAAACCTTCTGATTTCACTGAGGAGAACAGAAAAGCTCTGAAGTTCATCCTGAGTTTGTTTGGTGACTACACCTTTAAACACTCGATGGTGATCGTCACACATGTGGAGACAAGTTTTGCTCTTACATCACTCCTTAAAGATTGTGAAGGTCGACGTTACAACATGAATGAAGATGATCATGAGCAGTTAATGGATAAGATTGAAAAAATAATACATCAGAACAAAGGAAAATTCCTCACAGTCGCTGAAGAGTTTGACAGCGAGAGACCATCGTTAAACCTTGGTCTATTAAAAGAAGAGGTTAAACCCAATCTGAAGTCCAGTGTGAACCTGGTTCTGTGTGGGAGGAGAGGAGCAGGGAAGACGTCAGCAGCCAAGGCCATTTTAGGTCAGACTGAGCTTCATTCAGTCTCCAACTCATCAGAGTGTGTTAAACATCAGGGAGAGGTGTGTGGACGTTGGGTTTCCCTGGTGGAGCTGCCTGCCTTGTATGGAAAACCTCAGGAGGCAGTGATGGAGGAATCACTCAGGTGTATCTCCCTCTGTGATCCTGAGGGTGTCCATGCCTTCATCCTGGTCCTACCTGTGGCTCCCCTCACTGATGAAGACAAGGGAGAGTTAGAGACCATCCAGGACACATTCAGCTCTCGAGTCAATGACTTCACCGTGATTCTGTTCACTGTGGACTCAGATCCTACAGATCCAGCTGTTCTTAACTTTGTAAGACAAGACAAAGACATTCAGAAGCTCTGTCAGAGTTGGGGAGGACGATATGTTATTCTCAACATCAAGAAAAGGCGAACCATCATGAACCTTCTGCATGAAGTGGAAAATATGAGAGCTGAAGGATCCAAATGCTTCACAAGGGACATGTTCACCAAAGCTCAGATGGAGAAGGTGGCAAGAATTAAAGCTGAACTGCAGGAAGTTAAACGCAGGAGTGTGGCTTTACCTGATTATGGAATTCAAACTGAACAGTCCATCAGGATGGTGCTGCTTGGAAAAACTGGCAGTGGGAAAAGTGCAACTGCAAACACCATTTTGCAGAGAAAGGAATTTTCATCCAAAGCCAGTGGGAAATCTGTGACCAGAGAATGTCAGAAAGCAGCAGGAGAGATTGATAGACGTCCTGTTGTTGTGGTCGACACCCCCGGCTTGTTTGACACGACTCTGAACAATGATGAAGTTCGACAGGAGCTTCTGAACTGTATCAGCATGTTGTCTCCTGGCCCTCACGTGTTCTTACTGGTGCTGCAGATCGGTCGATTTACAGAGGAAGAAAAAGAAGCCGTGAAAAAGATCAAAGAGATTTTTGGAAAGAAGTCAGGAAACTTCATCATTGTTACCTTCACCAGAGGAGATGAGCTTGAAGACACATCCATTGAACGTTACATAGAAGAAGACTGTCCTGATTTTGTAAAAACTCTGATTAATGACTGTGGAGGCAGATACCACGTCTTCAACAACAAAGATCCGAAAAACCGTAGACAAGTGTCAGACCTGCTGATGAAAATTGAAGCCATGTTGAAAGACAACTATGGCGGATACTACACCACTGAGATGTTCCAAGAGGCTGAGGCAGCAATACAGAAGGAGATGGAGAGGATACTGAAACAGAAGGATGAAGACATGAAGAGAGAGAGGGAGGAGCTTAAAAGGAAACATGAAGAAGAAATGCAAAAAATAAAAAGAGAAATGGAAGAACAGATCTCTAAATTTGAATCTGAGAAAGAGCAGAGCTTGAAAAAACTCAAGCAGATGGAGGAACGCATTAACCAGGAGCGAGAAGAGAGAGAGCGAGAACAGAAAATCAGAGGAGATGAGGAGAGAAAGAGGAAAGAACAGGAAGAAACTCAACAACAACTATGGAAACTAAAACTGGAAACTTTGGAAAACCAAATAAAATCAGAATCAAAGGAAGAGCTCATCAGAGAGCTGGAGCAAAACAGAGAAGAAATGAGAAGAGAGAGAGAGGCCTGGGAGATGGAAAGGAAAGAATGGTGGGACAATAGGTATAAAGAAAGTAAACAGAGACGAGAAGCAGAAGATAAGAAAATCAAAAAGCTGACAGAAAAATATGAAAAGGAAAAAGAAGATTATCACAGAAGAATAAAAGATGACTGTGTCAGAATAGAACAGGAGGAAGGAAAAAGAAGAGCATTAGAGAATGACAACAAGACAAGAATGAAACAAATGAAGCAGAAATATGAAGACGAGGCCAGAAATCAAGCTGAAGAGCTCAATGACTTCAAAGAGAAATACATCAGTGACTTTGAATCTCTGATAGAGAAATATAATGAGGAGATAAGGGATCTGAAGGAAACATATAAGATGTTAATGCAAAAGCATGAGAAACACAAACATGAGTATTCTCATTTGCATAAGCTCTCCAGTGACAAAGAAGAAAGACTAAAGAAAGAATTGGAGGAAATGCAGAAAAAGCATGAAGAAGAAATTAACAAATATAAACAAAAACATAAATGCATCATAGCCTGATGACTTTAAACAGTGCAGCAGTAAAACAGAGAAGAACACATGAGTTTCATACCAGTGTTTGAAAGTGAACATAAAATAAAACATGGAACATCACAGAGGACCTACAGTTGCCTCAGACCAGAGAGTGAGTGACAGAGAGAGCACCACTTTTGTTTGTTTGTTTTTTTAAGTAACAAAGCAGCAAAATGCAAAATCGCTGCAATGAAGAAGACTGCTGAAATCTGTCATTTTTAATTTTTAGACTCTGGAAAGGCAGCAGTGTCTGCAAGACACAAACATTAGTGTTTATTATTAGAGCCATATTTTTACAGTAGGAGTGTTTTTACTATTGTGCCCAGCAGGCGGTGCTCTCATAAAATCAAATGGACCAATATGGCAAGGCCATGATGATCCACTTGGTAAAATAAATCCGCTTGGCATTTTTCTTGGCCTTAAGACAACAATTCTGAAGGCTAAAGATCCAAACGGGACACGGGAAAAAAAAAAGAAGACATTAATCTTCTCCGTTTGAAAGTAAAAGTAATTCAAAGTAATTCACCAAATTATTGTCTGTTTATGATTTCCACTGCAAACCTGGAAATACTGAACAGTTTACAGATGATGTATTTGAAATATTAATTGCATGATTTGTATTAAATGAGCCACAAACATTTTATGGCAGGATTAAAAACATAATAATTTCTGATGTGTTCTTTGCAAGTCGTATTCATTTAAATAGGAAAAAAATAGCTGTGAAAAATTTACTTTGTAAACAATAAGATAACATAAATTTAGATATAAAACTGGTAAATATCAAAATACATGCACATAATAATTACTGATATTGAGGGTTTAAAGAAATTATATGATGTTATTACATTATTTTCTAATGTGTCTTTGTATGCATTTATTTGAGCGCTGTGTTTATATAGAGTTTGATATAATTATTTAAGGGGTAGGAAATGTTTTATTGACTTTTATTGACTTATGAACAGTTTTTACTCTGATTTTATTGGTGGATACTATACACGTGTAGTGCCATAGTTCCCACATGGAAATTCAGAGTGAATATAAAAAAGTTGTTGGTCATTATGTAAGAATGTTTTATAAAAATAAAATGTCCTTCTATTAATGTATCGTGTGTAGTCTGATTACTGGAAAGTCAGGAACATATATGAATATATGGCAGACTTTCTTTATAAATAATCTAAAAGGGCTAAAATGTTCTTCAGTTTTGTTGGATCAAGTTACAGAAGCATAGAGCTGCCACCCAAGCGAAAGAAAAATAGAGGTATATCACATTATAACATGAAAACTTGTTCTAACAATATATTTTTCACATTCGAACAATATAAATATTATATTGTTAGAATGTGATAATCATATTGTTTGAACAATAAAGTTTTTATGTTATAGCATATCTTTTATTGTTCAAACACGATATATTCGTTTGCCTTAAAACATAGTGAAGTGGATGACAGTGCAGATCAGAGTGCGAGAAAATGGCTCGTTTATCTGAATTCATTAAGTTCTATTTCATGCTTGGACTGAGGCATGGGGAGATCTTGCTGTTATTGAGCAGCTTGAACAGTACTGTGATAAGCATGCGGACACTTAGAAGAAACCTAAAACGCACGGGACTGTACAGGAGAAAGAGTCCGATCCGATTGAGGTGGCAGGATTTCTTATTGATCAACTGGAGGGACACGGCAGGGTCCATGGATACAAACTACACCACCTGAACTGCATTCAGGCAGGTTATGTTGTCACGCAGAGTACTGTGAGATATTTACTGAAATAACTTGATCCTTATGGGGTTGAGAGAAAGACAGACAGAGAGAGGATAAAAAGTTGGCTTTAACAGCCATCGTGCTTGTAAACCAGGCTTATTATCATTGTGTTCAGAATAGGAAAAAAAAATCATATTTCATTGGCCAGAAACATAAAATCAGGCTGACTAAAACAATTCACGTTCAATAATTACTTTAAATTTTCCCAATATTACGCATCTACCACTGTTATTCTTGTTGTTGGGTATTTTTGATAAACTCTATTGTTCTGACTGATACGGTGCTCTTGGGTGACATGTTGAGCCAAAAGAAATGTGTTTTTGTACTGATGTAAGATTTTTCTAACTGTAAATATTTAACAGGAAGAGCTGCAGCAAGTTGCACATTTGTGGAACACCCACATAATATGAGGAAGCAGAAATGCAGTTGCTCCATAGGGGTGGGTTTTGTTGATTGATTTTCCGATTAAAATCGATTCATTAAAGTCCTGAATTGATTTTTAAATATAAATCTATTTTGCCCCAAACGCCAGAACCTCAGGTTGAACCTCAAATTTCAACAACCACCAAACAGCTAAAACAGTAAATGAGAGCAGGAACACCGATTCTGCACAATGACGTAAACACAGAGCGTGCACGCGCCGACGGATCAGAATCTGCAAATTAATTTCTCAATATATGTAACCAGATCTATGCACTCCAGTGAAAAATCAAAATTAAACCAGGTCCTTGTCATTTACATGTCCCACAGCCCCACCTGGGACTACGCACCCGTTCTCACTCCTGACGCGTAAAATACTGACATCTGTGAAGGTTCTCAGTCATCCAGGTCATCGTAGTCAAAGGAGCTTGCAAAGAAAAGCGTCTGGACTTCTTTAAGTTACTTGAAGACGTTTCACCTTCATCCGAGAAGCTTCTTCAGTTCCGAATCCCCATTAATATGTAACCCAGGTCCCACGTAGCTATGGTAAAGCTAGAGTATATAGTACAATGAGACTGGGCCTGGGTTCGTAGTGTTACTAATAAGGATACCTGATACACTCTAATTGAATTAATAAGGACCACCACAACTGTATTATACACAAATTAAATCCCTCACCGGGTATTTATTTAGACAACAAAGAAATGAATAAAATAAACAGTTACTTTTATAAAACAAATTGAATTCAAATAAACAAACAAAAATACTGTAAAAGTGACTACATGGGTTTTCAATAAAAGATTATCAACACAAAATACCTCGTTCTTAGGTGCCAACTGTTAATTCAGTTACAACAGCTCACACCTTTAACAGGGATGAATTTCAACCTTTGATAATAACTTTGATTACAACTACACACTTTTCTCAATTTAAACCAAATTTGTAACAGTGGGCCCACACACACACACACACACACACACACACTTTAACCTGTCCACACCACACCGGTAGCACAGTGCTTGTTGCAGGCCTGATTCGAAGTTCGGGTGCGGTGAGGCCTAAAACTGATTTCCGCTTCACTCAAACTGAGCCATAAACAAAATACGTGCACTTTAGTTCCAGTTAGTACTCACGAGTCCAATGAGTTTGTTAGTGGGGCAATCAGAAACGGGCAGTTAGCAGTTAGTTCACCAGTAGTGAAGACAGTCAGGGGCCAGAAAACAGCAGGGTCCATCCGGGCAGAAACCTCTCTCTCCCTCTCCTTTCAGAGCGTCCCTCGGCTTCTAAACATATTAAAACACTTGAGCTACAATACCAAATGCTATCACATAACGATTTAGCATTAGCATGCTTTGACTGAAAATCACAGAGCTAAATATACAGCATGGCATCACAGCACATAACGCGGTAAGCTGCGCTAATTAGCAAGCCGCTAGTTAGCATCACATATCGCGCCATTTTACCACTATAACGAATAGTTACAGTACAAATGTCAAGGCACACAGACTCATTCTTGCAGATCACAAATAAGAAATATCAGGACCACGGGTAGTCGACCTAAATGATACTCTTAGATGTAAAATCCACACCACGTTTGACTTACGACATCTCTCTCTTCGGACTTAGCTTCTGTGTCCGCTCCCACAGATTCACACAAACTTAACCACTCGTCCCGCCCCCATAACAGAGAAGAGTGACATTGACTGGCTCGTCAGCACAAACAACCAATGACAATACAACATTAAGATAACTGACATTAGATGGGTAAATAAAATTAGGTTACACCCCGACATATTGATTCTGCACAGAAAATGAACTCTAAATCATGAAACCCTTTTATTTATTGGACTCTTAACTGTAAATGAAATTACATTTGTACCAAAGCATATGATTTTTAAACCTTTTATCAACTATTTATATTTTAACCATTTTTTTATAACAGTAGATGTTTTTTCTTTACCCTGTATGCCTGAATAATTTCAGACAGGGCTACAAATATATTTGAGAAAAGGCCCCAGATTTTGGCAAACTTAAAGTGAATTTAAGCCAGACGATAACGAACCTCTTCAATATACAAACATGCAATAATCTCACATAACCAAACACTAAACAAAGGAGGTGAAGCATTTTTTCTAAACAGTGTCGCTGTGGCTTTTAAAGCCCAAAACATGTTGTGGCAAAAACTGGTCCACCCAAGGATCAGGTCCCCCGACACAAACAGAGTAACATATGTATGCTGTGAAGTACTAGGAGGATTGCCAGGATTCATACATCGGGGAGACCACACACCCTCTGGCAAAGAGGATGGCACAACATGTCAGGCCAGGACTCAATCAATCAATCAATGATGAGGATGTTCACATCCAGGACAGGGAGGAACGCTGGTTTGAGGGCGGAGTCAAGGAGTCCATTTATGTGAAAAGGGAAAGACCATCTCTGAATGGAGGAGGGGGCCCAAGGGTCCATCTGTCACCATCTTACAATGCTGTGATTGCAGCCATTCCCCAACTCTCTGTACTGTGTTGGAATTTCTTCCATTATTTATTGGTCACATTGTTTTATTGTATAAGGCGTAATTATTGAGTGAGCACAGTCAGGTCCTCATATGTGGGAAATAAATAAATGAAAACTTACTTATATAATCTGGGCTTTTTTGTCTTTTGTTTGCATATTTGTTATTATTATTATTTGCTTTATGTATTTTTTAAAATATTTTTAATGTATTTTTGAAATGTTTTTAATTTGGTAAAGTCACATAACTTGCTCATGTTTAGTTGACATTGATCAGCTCTTTTTATTAAACTGTGTTGCTCCACACATGTCAGGGAGCTGGGCTCAGGAATAGTTTCTGGACTTGTGTATTTTTGGCTCAAAACTATGATCCTTGGACCTGTCGTGCCTTAATTCCACCACAACGACACTGTAAACAAACACACTGTCTGCTTCCAAGAGTCCAGCATTTGGGTCCTCTGTCCCCACAAACCCCCCGGTCTGCCAGCGCAGACTGTGACAACACATGAGATAAAAATACTTTTCTCAGCAGAACATTTCTTCTTCTCTCTCTTTTATCAGGTTCTTAAAAGCACCGAGCATTTTCTGTTGAGCTCACAGGATGTGATCCAACCATGAGTCAGCAAAAATAGAGATGTGAACTGATGGGTGATTTGTTTTAACACCTGTGGTTTGTGCTGCTGGGTGTTGTTTGACACTTCAGTGCAACACATCATAGAGCCTTGGTCACCAACAGGCGGGCTGCAGTTCAGATCTGAACTGTTTGATGTTTCTAATTTATTCTCTGCTCCTTCTTTGTGAAAATTAATAATAATTATTGCTAAACTGTACTTTCTTTATTTGACATTTGTTGACTGCAGACACTGATACCACTGTTAGGCTACTTCAATATAAATCTTGTATTGAATTATAATGTATGTGGAACTTTATGATCTTCTGAAACCTAACCGGCATTTGTGTGTGGAAGCAAAGAAAGACTTTCATTGCACAGAGAAATGCTTTTTTTTCTTGTACATACGACATGAAACACTTTGAATCTTTGTTTAAGGATGTTCTCTCTAACTGGACCTCTTTGCATTTGAATTGATTATCCTTATCATTGAGTCCATTGACTTCAGCTGAAATAAAGTTGCCAGGCCCACATCTGTGGGTCCTGCTGACCACAGAGTGTCAGGAAGAGTCGCAAGTGTGGCCACTGCATCAGCATGGTCTGTTCTTTCTCTTCCGGCAGGCAGAGGGACCCACCATAGGAGTGACTCAGCCTCAATCAATGGCAGCTACACCAGAGGTGACCCAGTCTCAGCCAGTAGCTGGGACATCACAAGGCAGCATAACTACACAGAGTGTGACTGTGATTGCGCCTCCCACAGATCAAGCACGTCCTGGCTTTCTCCTTAATCATATCTTTCAAAAATGGGTGCCACCAATGGCACAGATGTCTCTCCGTCTGGGCTACACCCACATGACCGAGCACATGGGCTTCGGCGATCTTCTGTTTTGCCAGTTTTGCAGTCAGCACAGGTCTTCCCTTGGGTCCTCTCCACAGACCTCCTTCCTCCCATGCTCCCATGCTCCTCGGCTCTTCCACACCCCCTTCTCCTCCGGGGCTGCCTCCTCTCTGGCCTTTCTGCCCTCCTCCATCATGTTGACTCCTGATTCCTCCTCTACAAATCTGTTGGAGAAAGATGTTGATTCTATTTAATTACTGGAGAAAAATAATAGATTTCTCTGCATTTGTTTTATACGTGCATTCAATTAAAATCGGTTTTGTCAATTAAGCATGTTGGGGCAGAGGGTGGGGGAGTGGTTCCCTATTTTTTTATTTTCTTTTTTAGCTGAGAGTTGGCAACCTTATTCGTGAGGTATATCTAATTACAAATTAGGTTGTTTTATATTTTGCTAAGTACTGTTCAGTATACCACAATAGGGAGGATGGTGTAGGTTTAAGTTTATTATAAAGGCTTTATGGCTTTTCCTATAATACCATGGTGGTACCAGTCAGAATGCCTGGGCTGATTTTTTGTCCCAGTCCAGCCCTGCTTATGACTCATTCATGTCATTGAGATATGTCTCCCGTTTCAGCTACCACTGTTTCCTTCTCAGGAGTTTGGGATCGTCTGGCTTTTGTAGAATGTTTTATGTCTTGATATTTTGCTTTCTTTGTGTTTTTTTTATTCCCTTCTGTTTTTATTATTATTATTCATTTTATATATTTTCACGTTTTTAATTTTTTGGTCAGTCCAGTGAAGCAATTTGTTACTTTGGTTTTGAAGGAACAGAACAGAAACATATCATTAATATTAATCCTCAGCGTCCTGCTCCTCTGCAAACCTGTCAGACTTCAGTTTATAGGGTGATTAGCAGCTCTTTATTACACCACACATGAAAACACTTCCTTCTTGTTCTCACACAGATCATTTCTTCTTCTCTTTTCTTTATCAGGTGTTAAATGCTCTGAAACTCAACGACTCACAGTTTCCATGTTGAGCTCACAGGATGTGATCTAACCCTCAGTCAGACAGTAAAAACAGACCAACGGGAAATGAGACGTGCTGATATTGTTTTAACACCTGAGGTCACATTTATCATAAATAATATAAACTGTGTTGTTCTAAACTTTAAATAAAGAAGGCTGCTGGAATAATAATGAGATAAACAAAGACACAGAGTTGATGGAGATGCTGAAATCATGACTCTATGGATGTGCTGGATGTCAGAGATCCTCTGAAACAATGAAAGAAAGAGAGGAGGAAGGAAATGTGTCTTTTTATTCATGCCTTCAGCTTTATTAGAAAGTTAGAGAAATATCATTGTTGTTTTTTTAGCACAAATAATTGGAATGAGAAATGAACAAATAAGAAAGCGTGCAGAAATAAGAAAGAATATAATACAGGAGGTGGAGAATCTCTCTGATTGAAGAGAGCAAAATAAAAAGCAATCCTGCAAAATCCTGCAGCAGGAATTTGCAGCTTGTAGAAACACTTGGATGGATAACCATGTTTATGTGCGGTCTGTAGAGACAATCAGTAATCTACAAACCATCACAGAGACTGTTTTCATTGTTATATACAGAGAACAGCTGGTTAGAAAGTCCAATTAATGTTTGTGCCACCTTGTATTGTAACCATGAGAGGGCTGCTATCACACTGTATATGTGCAGAGTCTGTAACAATTATAGCAAGCTAGCAGAAGCTAAAATATAATGAAATGTAAGAGAAACACTAAAATGATCAAATGCAGAATGGTCTACAGACACAGCACTGACAGATTTACCATAAACCATCAAAGGTTCTCATCTTGCTCGTGCAGACTGACGCCTGTGCTTTCATGACATTTAGAATGATTTCATTGTCTTCTTGATCCACTTCAGTTGTTTCCTTGAGATAAACGAGTAGACTCCAGGTTTTTTAATGACACCACAACCCCGTCCAAAAGAAGTGACTCCAACCAGCGCTCCATCACACAGCAGCGGGCCTCCTGAATCCCCCTGCAGCAAGAACAAACACATGACAGTGTTTCAGGTGTTGAGCTGAATGAACATTTACCTCAAACAAGGAAACATACATGGATTCTTCATACGTACCTGACAGGTATCAGCGACGTTTGTACCATCTGAACCAGCACATATCATGTGTTTGGTGATAACAGGTCTGTGGTTGTAATAATCACGAGAGTTGCACTTCTGTCTGTCCACCACAGTCACATTGACAGACTTGAGGACGTCTGATGATCGTGTTGTTTCGGTTCGTCCCCATCCAGCCACCAGACATGTGCTGCCAGCTGCCGGGTCTCTGATGGTTTTGCCTAATTTGAGCCATTTGACTGTCCTGGTCAGAGTCGCTGGTTCCTGAAGCTAAAAAAAGAAACACTGAGTGACACTGATGTAGTAACTTTACAGAGTTGGTCTTAAAGCTAATATTTATGCAGCACTGTGCTAAAGTCTTGAACCGTCATTTATTTGCATGTTTTACTTTGAAAATGGGAAATATGTGCAGTATTATTGAAACGTAAACATACACAGACATACGTCATGTAAGGTAAAAACAAATGTATCCATCTTATTTTTGGGCATTAGTTTACCACCTTACCTTCACCAACATGAGGTCGTTGCCCTTGGTTACACGGGTATAGTTGGGATGTGGAAAAAGTTTCTCAACCTCTCGGATCTGCTTTGAATCTTTTTCCTCTTTCCTGATGGAGTGCGCTCCCAGGACCACCTTATACATACTGTCAAAGAAAAGTTACAGTTTACACATTTAAAGGGTTAACAGATCAGGAGTTTCTATAAGAATAATCATATTAATGCTATTAGTGTATATATTAATACATTTGGCTGCGTAATGGCTCTAAGTCTCTGATGATCATCAGAGACTTAGCAACATCGTAGCATCGTATTTCCTCCAGCTGAAGTACAAATTTCAACAATATAAAATATTATGAATCAAGAATAAGAAAAAAATAAGAATTCAATAATATAAAATGTTTTAAGAGTTGTAAATATCTGTACAGCCATTGGTTTAAACACCTTGACATGTATAATTATAGAAACGTGTGTTTTTTGACCTTTGAAGGATTTTACACATTTTACTTCACCTTAAACATCTTAAAAACGTTCAGCTTTATTATTTAAAAGGCAGATTTTCTTCATGTGTGAATGTAATGAAAGCAGAATTAGAGAAACATTTATTTTTTTAAATACATTTATGATGTGATAAACCTCTGTTTTCATTTAAGCTGTTGTCTTTCAGGCATTTCATGGAGACAAACTTTGACCTGTTTGATTTCTGTCTCTAATGTAAGAAAACAAGAATATAAGATGAGGAAAGACATGTAAATATAGCAACGTGCTAAAATGTTTGTACTGACCTTCGCAGTAAAATGGTAATGCACTCACTCTAAACCAGTATGTATTAGTGGAGTGAGAGTATGGACATTACAATTTATCACAATTAAAAAAGGAGACAATATTTCACACAGTCTGTAAAAAATAAATAATGTAATTTTTTTTATAGAAAAAAAATAAGAAAAAATTAAAAGTTCCTGTTCCTACCGAGTGCAGTGGGCAGCCGTCAGCACCCACTGTGGATCGATCAATGTCCCTCCACACAAAGACAGTTTACGTGTATAAGCCATGAAAGGCAGCGAGTGCGGCTCAACTTCTTTCCCTTGAATGATCTCAGAACCATGACCTGAAACATAAATCAGCACATGATCAAGTCAAGAACAGATGAGTGAAAAAACACTCTGCACCAAGATATCAGCAATGTGTTATTTGTTGTTTACATAACACAATTATTCATTAATTCATTAAAGCACAATAGAAACGTCACCTGGCTGTGTGATGAAGAGGAGCACACACGAGAGGAAAAGACTGACACTCCTCAGGTAGAACATTTTTCCTGGCTGTGGTAGATCAGACGTTGAATGCAGTGAAACCCACTGTGATGAATTACACACAAAACTGATGATGTTGTTTTGATGCCTGTGGTCAGACTAGTCATAAGTGATGACCTTAAGCTCTTTTTATATCATGCATTATCTCACATCAAAACTTGGTGCAACGCTTTGAGCAACACGTGTGAATGTTTCTAGCAGCAGCTCACAGTTTCAGTGGGTGTGGGTCCACACTGTCAGTTACACTCATGAGTGTTTCTAAATGCCCCATTTTAATTAGAATATTTATGAAAGTAAATGATCTGTTATTTTTTATACTTCCTTCAGCCGGGATCGCTGTCCAAGGAGCTGGAAACTGTCGTCCTGTCAACAGCTCGTACGGCGTGAAACCCGTGGATTGGTTAACAGAACACCTTATGGTCATTAATGCAATGGGCAGGGCTGCAATCCAATTTAGCCCCGTTTGTGCACAAATCTTGGCTATTTTGTTTTTCAAATTTAGGTTCATTCTTTCTACTTTTCCTTGGGACTGAGGATGATACACTGTCCCACACCTGTGTTGCACCCCCAGCCTCTGTTCTACTTCTGCCAAATCTTTATTTTTGAAATGGGTCCCATTATCTGACCGAATTCATTTGGGAAACCCATGTCTGGGGATGTAATTGTCACGATCGGGCGAATTACACACAGTAATTGTGGCCAGGCATCTACACACACCAATAAATACCTGACTCCTCCTGGACCCACGCCGATCATGTCAGTGAAGTCGATGACGATCTCTTCTCCTGGTCTCTCTGGAATGGGAAACTTACCCGCTTCTGGCTTTATCACTGGCTTTGGATTGCGCCTCCCACAGATCAAGCACGTCCTGGCTTACTCCTTAATCATATCTTTCAAAAATGGGTGCCACCAATGGCACAGATGTCTCTCCGTCTGGGCCACACCCACATGACCGAGCCCATGGGTTTCGGCGATCTTCTGTTTTGCAGTCAGCACAGGTCTTCCCTTGGGTCCTCTCCACAGACCTCCTTCCTCCCATGCTCCTCGGCTCTTCCACACCCCCTTCTCCTCCGGGGCTGCCTCCTCTTGGGCCTTTCTGCCCTCCTCCATCATGTTGACTCCTGATTCCTCCTCTACAATTCTGTTGGAGAAAGATGTTGATTCTATTTAATTACTGGAGAAAAATAATAGATTTCTCTGCATTTGTTTTATACGTGCATTCAATTAAAAAAATTTGCTAAGTACTGTTCAGAATACCACAATAGGGAGGATGGTGTAGGTTTAAGTTCATTATAAAGGCTTTATGGCTTTTCCTATAATACCATGGTGGTACCAGTCAGAATGCCTGGGCTGATTTTTTGTCCCAGTCCAGCCCTGCCTATGACTCATTCATGTCATTGAGATATGTCTCCGGTATCAGCTACCACTGTTTCCTTCTCAGGAGTTTGGGTTCGTGTTACCGGCACCAGACCTAGGGGAATCTGGACCGGCAGCAAGCGGCACACAGGCTAGAGAGCACTCCGTAGCCAAATATGAGCAAACTGTGGATTAATAGAGAGGACACCGAAGTTAGCATCTTGCTCAGGCCGGAGCTCATTTATTTCTCCACATATACACAATACAAATCACACTAGACCATGCATTCTTCCCATAAAATAACAGAGTTCATAAACAAAAATAAAGTTAAAAAAAGCATTCTCTCAAAAGCAAAATAAATACAAACTAATTCAAAATGACTTTACATACTCACAACTTAAAACACTCACGGCTAAAGCATAACAACATACCAAAATAACCCATCTCACATTCACACAACCTTTCCCCACATTCGCGCCATATACGCTATTACTTTTGAACATGGCGTCCCCTGAACGCAACACAACATGGCGGCAGACGACTGCAAACGTTGTTTCACCAACAAAAAACTTTCCCCTTAATACATGTACTCAGTACTGCTTGGCTAACACTAAAACAAACACTACAACACATTTTCTGAAGTCGCAGGTTGCCACTGTCATAGCATATACTTACAGTGCTACGTAGCATTATAGCATTATGCCGATGATACACTAATACTCATTACAACAAAATACCACAAAACAACATCATCACAATCATCTCAAAATATAGCCGAACAGTTGTTACTCAACTTACATGACATTTTGAACCAGTTCAGTAACATAAAAGTTTGTTTGTCAGTACCTGTGGATTAATAGAGAGGACACCGAAGTTAGCGTCTTGCTGAGGCCGGAGCTCATTTATTTCTGAGCTGCGCATGCGCAGAGCCTATAGCTAGAATCTCTCTGGTAGTTTCACAGCAGCGCAAGAGCACCATCTACTGGCATAATGAAATATAACCATGGTCTGGCAACACATAACAATGTCAAAATAAGTCACAATAATAAACAAAAAATAAGGGGGTAATTGGTTTTCTTACAAAAATAAACATGTAGCTTTTTCAACCTCCTACATTCGCAGTCCCGGCAGGGCAGGACTACTACTTAAGTAGTCTGGCTTTTGTAGAATGTTTTATGTCTTGATATTTTGCTTTCTTTGTGTTTTTTTTTTATTCCCTTCTGTTTTTATTATTATTATTATTCATTTTATATATTTTCACATGTTTTTAATTTTTTGGTCAGTCCAGTGAAGCAATTTGTTTCTTTGGTTTTGAAGGAACAGAACAGAAATATATCATTAATATTAATCCTCAGCGTCCTGCTCCTCTGCAAACCTGTCAGACTTCAGTTTATAGGGTGATTAGCAGCTCTTTATTACACCACACATGCAAACACTTCCTTCTTGTTCTTACGCAAATCATTTCTTCTTCTCTTTTCTTTATCAGGTGTTAAATGCTCTGAAACTCAACGACTCACAGTTTCCATGTTGAGCTCACAGGATGTGATCTAACCCTCAGTCCGACAGTAAAAACAGACCAGCGGGAAATGAGACGTGCTGATATTGTTTTAACACCTGAGGTCACATTTATCATAAATAATATAAACTGTGTTGTTCTAAACTTTAAATAAAGAAGGCTGCTGGAATAATAATGAGATAAACAAAGACACAGAGTTGATGGAGATGCTGAAATCATGACTCTATGGATGTGCTGGATGTCAGAGATCCTCTGAAACAATGAAAGAAAGAGAGGAGGAAGGAAATGTGTCTTTTTATTCATGCCTTCAGCTTTATTAGAAAGTTAGAGAAATATCATTGTTGGTTTTTTAGCACAAATATTTGGAATGAGAAATGAACAAATAAGAAAGCGTGCAGAAATAAGAAAGAATATAATACAGGAGGTGGTGAATCTCTCTGATTGAAGAGAGCAAAATAAAAAGCAATCCTGCAAAATCCTGCAGCAGGAATTTGCAGCTTGCAGAAACACTTGGATGGATAACCATGTTTATGTGCGGTCTGTAGAGACAATCAGTAATCTACAAACCATCACAAGACTGTTTTCATTGTTATATACAGAGAACAGCTGGTTAGAAAGTCCAATAATGTTTGTGCCACCTTGTATTGTAACCATGAGAGGGCTGCTATCACACTGTATATGTGCAGAGTGTGTAACAATTATAGCAAGCTAGCAGAAGCTAAAATATAATGAAATGTAAGAGAAACACTAAAATGATCAAATGCAGAATGGTCTACAGACACAGCACTGACAGATTTACCATAAACCATCAAAGGTTCTCATCTTGCTCGTGCAGACTGACGCCTGTGCTTTCATGACATTTAGAATGATTTCATTGTCTTCTTGATCCACTTCAGTTGTTTCCTTGAGATAAACGAGTAGACTCCAGGTTTTTTAATGACACCACAACCCCGTCCAAAAGAAGTGACTCCAACCAGCGCTCCATCACACAGCAGCGGGCCTCCTGAATCCCCCTGCAGCAAGAACAAACACATGACAGTGTTTCAGGTGTTGAGCTGAATGAACATTTACCTCAAACAAGGAAACATACATGGATTCTTCATACGTACCTGACAGGTATCAGCGACGTTTGTACCATCTGAACCAGCACATATCATGTGTTTGGTGATAACAGGTCTGTGGTTGTAATAATCACGAGAGTTGCACTTCTGTCTGTCCACCACAGTCACATTGACAGACTTGAGGACGTCTGATGATCGTGTTGTTTCGGTTCGTCCCCATCCAGCCACCAGACATGTGCTGCCAGCTGCCGGGTCTCTGATGGTTTTGCCTAATTTGAGCCATTTGACTGTCCTGGTCAGAGTCGCTGGTTCCTGAAGCTAAAAAAAGAAACACTGAGTGACACTGATGTAGTAACTTTACAGAGTTGGTCTTAAAGCTAATATTTATGCAGCACTGTGCTAAAGTCTTGAACCGTCATTTATTTGCATGTTTTACTTTGAAAATGGGAAATATGTGCAGTATTATTGAAACGTAAACATACACAGACATACGTCATGTAAGGTAAAAACAAATGTATCCATCTTATTTTTGGGCATTAGTTTACCACCTTACCTTCACCAACATGAGGTCGTTGCCCTTGGTTACACGGGTATAGTTGGGATGTGGAAAAAGTTTCTCAACCTCTCGGATCTGCTTTGAATCTTTTTCCTTTTTCCTGATGGAGTGCGCTCCCAGGACCACCTTATACATACTGTCAAAGAAAAGTTACAGTTTACACATTTAAAGGGTTAACAGATCAGGAGTTTCTATAAGAATAATCATATTAATGCTATTAGTGTATATATTAATACATTTGGCTGCGTAATGGCTCTAAGTCTCTGATGATCATCAGAGACTTAGCAACATCGTAGCATCGTATTTCCTCCAGCTGAAGTACAAATTTCAACAATATAAAATATTATGAATCAAGAATAAGAAAAAAATAAGAATTCAATAATATAAAATGTTTTAAGAGTTGTAAATATCTGTACAGCCATTGGTTTAAACACCTTGACATGTATAATTATAGAAACGTGTGTTTTTTGACCTTTGAAGGATTTTACACATTTTACTTCACCTTAAACATCTTAAAAACGTTCAGCTTTATTATTTAAAAGGCAGATTTTCTTCATGTGTGAATGTAATGAAAGCAGAATTAGAGAAACATTTATTTTTTTAAATACATTTATGATGTGATAAACCTCTGTTTTCATTTAAGCTGTTGTCTTTCAGGCATTTCATGGAGACAAACTTTGACCTGTTTGATTTCTGTCTCTAATGTAAGAAAACAAGAATATAAGATGAGGAAAGACATGTAAATATAGCAACGTGCTAAAATGTTTGTACTGACCTTCGCAGTAAAATGGTAATGCACTCACTCTAAACCAGTATGTATTAGTGGAGTGAGAGTATGGACATTACAATTTATCACAATTAAAAAAGGAGACAATATTTCACACAGTCTGTAAAAAATAAATAATGTAATTTTTTTTATAGAAAAAAAATAAGAAAAAATTAAAAGTTCCTGTTCCTACCGAGTGCAGTGGGCAGCCGTCAGCACCCACTGTGGATCGATCAATGTCCCTCCACACAAAGACAGTTTACGTGTATAAGCCATGAAAGGCAGCGAGTGCGGCTCAACTTCTTTCCCTTGAATGATCTCAGAACCATGACCTGAAACATAAATCAGCACATGATCAAGTCAAGAACAGATGAGTGAAAAAACACTCTGCACCAAGATATCAGCAATGTGTTATTTGTTGTTTACATAACACAATTATTCATTAATTCATTAAAGCACAATAGAAACGTCACCTGGCTGTGTGATGAAGAGGAGCACACACGAGAGGAAAAGACTGACACTCCTCAGGCAGAACATTTTTCCTGGCTGTGGTAGATCAGACGTTGAATGCAGTGAAACCCACTGTG
This sequence comes from Neolamprologus brichardi, assembly GCF_056152115.1. NCBI lineage: Eukaryota > Metazoa > Chordata > Actinopteri > Cichliformes > Cichlidae > Neolamprologus > Neolamprologus brichardi. The sequence continues at coordinate 37,278,443 of NC_142115.1, forward strand.
ATGAATTACACACAAAACTGATGATGTTGTTTTGATGCCTGTGGTCAGACTAGTCATAAGTGATGACCTTAAGCTCTTTTTATATCATGCATTATCTCACATCAAAACTTGGTGCAACGCTTTGAGCAACACGTGTGAATGTTTCTAGCAGCAGCTCCCAGTTTCAGTGGGTGTGGGTCCACACTGTCAGTTACACTCATGAGTGTTTCTAAATGCCCCGTTTTAATTAGAATATTTATGAAAGTAAATGATCTGTTATTTTTTATACTTCCTTCAGCTGGGATCGCTGTCCAAGGAGCTGGAAACTGTCGTCCTGTCAATAGCTCGTACGGCGTGAAACCCGTGGATTGGTTAACAGAACACCTTATGGTCATTAATGCAATGGGCAGGGCTGCAATCCAATTTAGCCCCGTTTGTGCACAAATCTTGGCTATTTTGTTTTTCAAATTTAGGTTCATTCTTTCTACTTTTCCTTGGGACTGAGGATGATACACTGTCCCACACCTGTGTTGCACCCCCAGCCTCTGTTCTACTTCTGCCAAATCTTTATTTTTGAAATGGGTCCCATTATCTGACCGAATTCATTTGGGATGTCTGGGGATGCAATTGTCACGATCGGGCGAATTACACACAGTAATTGTGGCCAGCCAGTCAGGGCATCTACACACACCAATAAATACCTGACTCCTCCTGGACCCACGCCGATCATGTCAGTGAAGTCGATGACGATCTCTTCTCCTGGTCTCTCTGGAATGGGAAACTTACCCGCTTCTGGCTTTATCACTGGCTTTGGATTGCGCCTCCCACAGATCAAGCACGTCCTGGCTTTCTCCTTAATCATATCTTTCAAAAATGGGTGCCACCAATGGCACAGATGTCTCTCCGTCTGGGCCACACCCACATGACCGAGCCCATGGGCTTCGGCGATCTTCTGTTTTGCAGTCAGCACAGGTCTTCCCTTGGGTCCTCTCCACAGACCTCCTTCCTCCCATGCTCCTCGGCTCTTCCACACCCCCTTCTCCTCCGGGGCTGCCTCCTCTCTGGCCTTTCCGCCTTCCTCCATCATGTTGACTCCTGATTCCTCTTCTACAATTCTGTTGGAGAAAGATGTTGATTCTATTTAATTACTGGAGAAAAATAATAGATTTCTCTGCATTTGTTTTATACGTGCATTAAATTAAAAAAATTTGCTAAGTACTGTTCAGAATACCACAATAGGGAGGATGGTGTAGGTTTAAGTTTATTATAAAGGCTTTATGGCTTTTCCTATAATACCATGGTGGTACCAGTCAGAATGCCTGGGCTGATTTTTTGTCCCAGTCCAGCCCTGCCTATGACTCATTCATGTCATTGAGATATGTCTCCGGTATCAGCTACCACTGTTTCCTTCTCAGGAGTTTGGGTTCGTGTTACCGGCACCAGACCTAGGGGAATCTGGACCGGCAGCAAGCGGCACACAGGCTAGAGAGCACTGCGTAGCCAAATATGGGCAAACTGTGGATTAATAGAGAGGACACCGAAGTTAGCGTCTTGCTCAGGCCGGAGCTCATTTACTTCTGAGCTGCGCATGCGCAGAACCTATAGCTAGAGTCTCTCTGGTAGTTCCACAGCAGCGCAAGAGCACCATCTACTGGCATAATGAAATATAACCATGGTCTGGCAACACATAATGTCAAAATAAGTCACAATAATAAACAAAAAATAAGGGGGTAATTGGTTTTCTTACAAAAATAAACATGTAGCTTTTTCAACCTGCTACACTCTCCCCTGCTTTAAGAGATGGCTCCGGACATCTGGAACCAAACTAACACACTTCATGGCGTTTGCCCAAAGTCTTTAAAGTCAAATAGTCAAAACTGTTACAGTTCCAGGAGTAATGTCAAAAGGTCTTTTGGTCACCAGTCTAACATGCCCATACTGGTGTGGGGTAATAACAGTATGGAACAGCTGGGTAAAGTGGCATGTGGCAGGGAACATATGCAAGCATCATGTTTGCTCCAGGTCTCCAGAGCTGATATGAAGGCTGTCCCATTTGGCTATATGTAAAAACCTCTCTCGGTTTCACAGCTCTGGTCGACCTCCGTATTGGTGGCACATCCCATTCTGGTGTCTCTGGGGCAGGGTCCCTGTTATCCACACAGCTCTCCGACCCCGTGTCCTCCATAAGATCCTCGGTTGCAGGTTCCTCCTGGGTTTCCACAGTTGGTGATGAAACAACAGGCATTGGGAAATCTGCTGGTTCTGTAGATACAGCTGGTGGGACTGCACTTTCCTGCTGCACTTCCACTGATTCCATTTCGTGTCTTATTGGCTGAAACTCAGGAGCTACAGCTCTCAGTTCACTGTGTGGTCTCGGCTGAGGCCTTTTGGGGTTAACTCTCCTCCAATGATACACAGGTATAGTTCTCAGGCTGTATGTGTACCCGTCCTCTTCATCTGAATGATCAGACTCATGTTCCACTGTTTCATTGGGGTTTGTCTCTCCCAGTCTTTGTGTTTGTCTTTTCTGACGTCTGTGCTGATCTTGCTCTACCGGCAAATCAGTCACAAGCAGCAGGAGGTTTTGATGCAGGACACGAAGGGTTTTGTCTCCTGTTTCTGATTGTACCCTATATACAGGTCCATCTCCAATCTTCTCAACAACTCTGTGAATTTTCTTTTCCCAGTAGGCACGGAGTTTGCCTGGACCACCTCGCTCGGAGAGGTTTCTGACAAGCACTCGATCTCCTGGTTGCAGTGCAATGTCTTTGATGTGCTGATCATAATACTTTTTCCCCTTTGCAGAGGACTTTGCACTGTTTTCTGAAGCAATTTTATAGGCTTCCTGCATGCGTGCAGCCCACTTTTGTGCATACTCCTGTCTGGACTGTGACTCTTTTTCAGGCTTTAAATCAAAAAGCAGATCAACAGGCAAGCGTGGGGCTCTTCCATAAAGGAGGAAGAAAGGTGAATAGCCCGTTGCCTCATGTCTTGTGCAGTTATATGCATGCACTATATGGGGCAAATGATCCTTCCATTCTGCCTTTTTCTCCTCATGAAGAGTCCGTAGCATTTGTAGAAGCGTTCTATTTAGACGCTCAACAGAATTTCCCTGTGGGTGGTAGGGGGTTGTTCGAGAGTGGCCTATTCCTGCCAGCTGTTTGAGTCTTTGGAAAAGGTTGTTCTCAAACTCCCGGCCTTGGTCATGATGCAGCTTTTCAGGGTACCCGAAGCGCGGGATAAAGTCAAGAAAGATTTTCTCAGCTGCTGTTTTGCCAGATTTATTCTTAGTCGGGTAAGCTTGGGCAAAACGGTTAAAGTGATCTACCAAGACTAAAATGTACTCAAAGCCACCTTTACTTGGTTCTAGATGTAAATAGTCAACCGAAATGAGTTCAAAGGGGGCACTGGTTGTTATCGAGCCCATTGGTGCTCTCTCTGGGACACTTGGCCGTTTTTGTTTGATACAAGGGCACTGGCGAATGACATAGTCCTCAATTTCACGCTGCATAAAAGGCCAGTAAAACCTCTCCCTTGCTAACTGAATGACTTTGTCAGCATCAACATGTCCCATATCATCATGCAGGTGTTTCAGTACAGTTTGCTTCAGCTTACTGGGTAGAATCAGCTGTTTTCTTTGTCCAGTCTGTCTGTACAGTATTCCTTCCTCGAGTACAAGTCTGTTCCATTCATGTACTAGCCTACGGGTCTCTTGTCCTAGCTGTCTCTTATCTTTACTATTAGGACTCCATCTACTCTTTTTCAAGTTTATCACCTCCCAGATAGGGGGGTCCTCCTTCTGCGCAGCCCTGATGTTTTCTGGGGTGATGACAGGGGCACCTTCAGGGGTTGTGTCATCAACACAGTGCAGTGCAGCCACCCATGGTACATCACCATCTCTCATGGCTTTGTCTCCTTGCCAGATTGCAGAAACCACTTCCGGGGACAGTGTCTCAGTATACTCCATGAGGTGTTCCTGGAGTGGCAATGGATAGCGGGAGAGCGTGTCAGCATCTGTGTTGGACTTGCCTGGTCTATACTTTACAGGGAAATGGAAGTCAGCTAATTCGCCCACCCACCGATGTCCCACAGCGTTTAACTTTGCTGTGCTCAAGATGTATGTGAGGGGATTATTATCTGTGTACACTGTGAAAGTAGGTGCATAATAGAGGTAATCCCTAAATTTATCACAAATTGCCCACTTCAGGGCAAGGAATTCAAGCTTGCCAGAATGGAGATGGTAATTTTTCTCAGCAGGCGTGAGTGTCCTGGAACCATAAGCAATGACACAGAGCTTTTCCCCCTGTTGCTGATAAAGCACAGCCCCCAGGCCTTCATTTGATGCATCTGTGTGTAGCACAAAGGGCAAACTGAAATCTGGGTAAGCCAGGACAGGTGGACTGGTTAACATATCCACCAGACGTGACACCACAGTACGATGTTCTGCTGTCCATCGCACTGGTGTTTTGGAAGGAAGCTGACCACCATTTGTGCGCTTTAACTTGATTTTGGCTCTAGTTGAGCTACATTGCGGGCTAGGATCACTGGGACTCTCAATAAGCTTAAACAGTGGTCTTGCTATTCTAGAAAAGTCCTGAATGAATGTCCTGTAATAACCTAGAAACCCTAGGAGTGCTCTGACCTCTCCCACGTTCTTTGGCTCTCTGTCTCTCAAATGTTCCACTGCTTCGAGATCTTTTGGGTCTATCTGGACACCTTCACTGGTCACCAAGCGCCCAACATACCTGACCTGACGCTTAAACAGTTCACATTTTTTGGGACGTAGCTTCACACCATGCTCTCGCAGGCGGCAAAGCACACGCCTCAGATCATCAACATAGTCATGAAAAGTCTTGGAAAAGCAAAGCACATCATCTAAATATGGTGAGCAGCACTCATCCCTCAGACCATCAAGGACCCCCTCCATGCATCTCTGAAATGCTGCTGGGGCGTTGGTAAGGCCAAATGGGAGGTGGATCCACTCGTACAACCCCCAAGGCGTGCTGAATGCTGTCAGGTGTCTTAAGCTTTCATCAACAAAGCCCTGGTGGTACGCACTACCCTGGTCGAGTATTGAAAACCATGAATAGCCCCCCAAATTATCCTTGGATGCGTGGTAGTGGGTGGCGGTCAGCAATGGTTTTACGGTTAAGGCCCCGAAAGTCAATACACAAGCGTAAGCTTTTGTCTTTCTTTCGGACACACACCACCGGAGATGAGTAGGGTGATGTGGACTTTCTGATCCAGCCGTTGTCCAGCAAATTCTGAACATATTCTTTTACCTCTTTATACAAAGGTTTGGGGACTGAGTTGTAGGATGTCTGGACAGGCGTATCGTCTTTCAGATTAATTTTCAACTGCAAGCTTGGGATGCAACCAATGTCAGAGTCACTTTGGGCAAAAACATCTGACTGTTCATACAACATATCTCTAACTACCTTTTGTTCATCCTCTGTCAGGTAGGACAAATCAACAGGTGGATGCCATCTCTGACCTTCATTGACTTCTGTCTGGTGCTTTTCGTTACCTAGCTGAACTGAACACACTTTTACATTTGTATGGGCTGATGACCCTGCGTCAGCAGAGAGATACTTGACAGGTTTTACTTCAGTCACCTCTTCCAATGTACCTAAGACTGTTCTTTTGGAGAGAAAAATGTCATGTTTGGTAGGATTCTGAATGGGAATCTTAACAATTTTTGTCAACCCACTGGGGACATCTACCAAAGCTGGGAACAACTCCAAACCCTCAGGGCAGCTGTTCTCTAGATTTGGTTGGAAGAGTCGTGGGCCACCTCTTGGCCATTCTCTGACTCTACACTTTACTTCACAAATCTGTCCTGCAGGAATCATTACACCTTTTTTTCCTGTTCTCACACTATACTCAGGATCTATTTCATCAGGGGTGGGCATCTGAAGTGCTGAAACTAGAGCATCTACTGCACTGCTGCTGACACTTAACGCTTCTTTGAGGAGCACAGAAAGGTCAGCCCCACCTCTCTGTTCTTTATTGGTTTTTAGGATTTCAGCTATTACATTGCTGCCTAAAATAGGACAGTTAAGGTGGTGCTGACTGATAAGCACTGGCACTTATATGGCGACATGCCCATAATTCACACTCTGAATTTGAAGTTCCGTGTCTGCCCAACCATCAAATGGAACATCTGTACCATTAGCTGCCACTATTTCCAGAGGCTGGTCTGAAAGGAAGGACTCGAGTGGCTTGATCTTAATGTGGGGGATATTTTTCTCTATCCACGCTCTTGATACCATGGTCACTTGGGCCCCTGAATCAAGCAGCATCTTAAGTGGTACTCCATTGATGGCACATGAGACCATACATCTGTTCCCAATAAGCTGTGCAGTGGGTTTCACTGGTGGTGCAGGACTGGGTGCATTTGATCTCACCACACTTGAAGTCTTAGCAAAACTGGTGTGTGCTGGGGACTCCTCGGCTTGTTCGGTCACTGGCAGCCCCTCTCCAGTGACCTCACCCCGTTTCCCGACACCTTACGCCGCAGGCAGCCAATAGCCCGGTGTCCTGGCTGGCCACACGCAAAGCAGTGGGGGCAGCTCACTTTGCCTTGCTGTACACAATCACCACATCTGCCCCGGTTCTCAGCTGGAGGTGTTGGAGGGTGGTTCAGGGGCGAGCAGGAGTCTCCAGATGTCACACTATCAGTCTGGCTCACTTTAGTTAGCTGTCTGGTCAGTGAAGACACTTGGGCAGTCAGTTCTCTAATAGCTGCACGGTTAGCCTGTAGCTCAGTGTCAACCTTCGCTTGCTCAGTCAAGTCAGTGTTAGCAAGCTGAGCGGCACTTACAGTCACAGGTCTGATTTTAGATGCTGTACCCAGTCGCCTCAGTCTCTCAGCTTCCTCACTGGTGGACTTTGTAATCTGTTCAAGCAAAAAGTCGTCACTAACCTGCAAGTCATTAAGAAAAGGTTTGAGGTCTTGTCTCACGTAGTTGTTTTTTTTCATTGAACCCTTGATAAAGTGTGTGAAGAAATGTGCCCTGCACAAGCTTTTTGTCATAGCTAAAGTCTGCACCAGGCTGTCGTGACTCAAATAGTACACGCTGTTTTAGCCCTGTAATTCTGTACAAAAACTGCTGTGCACTCTCTTTGTCTTGCTGCTTAGCATTACTTAGCTCTTGAAAGAGTTCAGCGCTATTCTTGTCTCGAATATGAGAGCGGAGAAGTTTCTTCAAACCATCAACTGTCAAATCATCTTTGTTGGTTAACATTTCCTTGAGAGTACCAGGCTTCATTATCTTTAGCACGGTTCTGATTATTTCACACTCAGTAAACCCTTCTTGTAACCCCTCATCAATTTGTTTGCACAGACTACTGTAGGACATATCCGAGCCAAGATCTGAAATTTGTCCACCATGCAACTTGAATTCTCTGCGTGGAAACAAAGCTGCCACATCACTGAGACTCAAAACTTGGTCATATCCTCTGGACGGCCGACTCACCCTGCCAGGGGAAACCCCAGCGACACTAGGCGCCGGTGACACTGAAGCTGGGATGTTGAAGTTCTTGGTGGGCGTATCAGTGTCTCTTAGCATCGATGAGGGAAAGGTGGAGATGTCTCTGTCCTGCGGTAGAATGGGCTGTGTGTGAGAGTCTGTGTTAGGGTGTGATGGTGAAGTGGGGATGTGGTCAGCTGGCATAGCCAGATGTCTGTCAGGATGTGTGGGGTCAGTGTGGGGTGAAGTAGGGCACTCCTGCTGCTGGTTAGGAATATCTTCCATCTCAAGCGGCACGGCCAGATGATCTCCAGCCCCTCCGACGTCCGTTGACAGCAGGTCACTCACAATGTCGTCGAGGAGCAAGAGCTGGGCCATACCTTCATCCTCCAACGCTCTCAACTTTTCACCTCTGATGTACTCAACGATCAGGTCATACAGTTCTGGTTCACTTAAGCCATCAAGATTGCGAGTCATGCTGCCATCCTCCACTGAAGAAACAACAGTGCGCAGCTGGCTCACACTCAAATCACAAAGTCTTTTCTGGATCTTTACTATCAACAACCGCCGTGGGGTAACAGTGGCCATCTTGACGTTTTGACTGTGACCTGGGCTCCCTGGATGACGCACTCAATGCAGCCTTCCCTGAGACTTTGGACACCAGTTCTGGTCGTTTGGCACACACGTCACCACTAGACGACCCCGGACGAGCCCCCAGTTGTTACCGGCACCAGACCTAGGGGAATCTGGACCGGCAGCAAGCGGCACACAGGCTAGAAAGCACTGCGTAGCCAAATATGAGCAAACTGTGGATTAATAGAGAGGACACCGAAGTTAGCATCTTGCTCAGGCCGGAGCTCATTTATTTCTCCACATATACACAATACAAATCACACTAGACCATGCATTCTTCCCATAAAATAACAGAGTTCATAAACAAAAATAAAGTTAAAAAAAAGCATTCTCTCAAAAGCAAAATAAATACAAACTAATTCAAAATGACTTTACATACTCACAACTTAAACAAAACACTCACGGCTAAAGCACAACAACATACCAAAATAACCCATCTCACATTCACACAACCTTTCCCCACATTCACGCCATATACGCTATTACTTTTGAACATGGCGTCCCCTGAACGCAACACAACATGGCGGCAGACGACTGCAAACGTTGTTTCACCAACAAAAAACTTTCCCCTTAATACATGTACTCAGTACTGCTTGGCTAACACTAAAACAAACACTACAACACATTTTCTGAAGTCGCAGGTTGCCACTGTCATAGCATATACTTATAGTGCTACGTAGCATTATAGCATTATGCCGATGATACACTAATACTCATTACAACAAAATACCACAAAACAACATCATCACAATCATCTCAAAATATAGCCGAACAGTTGTTACTCAACTTACATGACATTTTGAACCAGTTCAGTAACATAAAAGTTTGTTTGTCAGTACCTGTGGATTAATAGAGAGGACACCGAAGTTAGCGTCTTGCTCAGGCCGTAGCTCATTTATTTCTGAGCTGCGCATGCGCAGAGCCTATGGCTAGAGTCTCTCTGGTAGTTCCACAGCAGCGCAAGAGCACCATCTACTGGCATAATGAAATATAACCATGGTCTGGCAACACATAACAATGTCAAAATAAGTCACAATAATAAACAAAAAATAAGAGGGTAATTGGTTTTCTTACAAAAATAAACATGTAGCTTTTTCAACCTGCTACATTCACAGTCCCGGCAGGGCAGGACTACTACTTAAGTAGTCTGACTTTTGTAGAATGTTTTATGTCTTGATATTTTGCTTTCTTTGTGTTTTTTTTATTCCCTTCTGTTTTTATTATTATTATTCATTTTATATATTTTCACATGTTTTTAATTTTTTGGTCAGTCCAGTGAAGCAATTTGTTACTTTGGTTTTGAAGGAACAGAACAGAAATATATCATTAATATTAATCCTCAGCGTCCAGCAGATCATTTCTTCTTCTCTTTTCTTTATCAGGTGTTAAATGCTCTGAAACTCAACGACTCACAGTTTCCACGTTGAGCTCACAGGATGTGATCTAACCCTCAGTCAGACAGTAAAAACAGACCAACGGGAAATGAGACGTGCTGATATTGTTTTAACACCTGAGGTCACATTTATCATAAATAATATTAACTGTGTTGTTCTAAACTTTAAATAAAGAAGGCTGCTGGAATAATAATGAGATAAACAAAGACACAGAGTTGATGGAGATGCTGAAATCATGACTAAGGATGTGCTGGATGTCAGAGATCCTCTGAAACAATGAAAGAAAGAGAGGAGGAAGGAAATGTGTCTTTTTATTCATGCCTTCAGCTTTATTAGAAAGTTAGAGAAATATCATTGTTGGTTTTTTAGCACAAATAATTGGAATGAGAAATGAACAAATAAGAAAGTGTGCAGAAATAAGAAAGAATATAATACAGGAGGTGGTGAATCTCTCTGATTGAAGAGAGCAAAATAAAAAGGAATCCTGCAAAATCCTGCAGCAGAAATTTGCAGCTTGTAGAAACACTTGGATGGATAACCATGTTTATGTGCGGTCTGTAGAGACAATCAGTAATCTACAAACCATCACAGAGACTATTTTCATTGTTATATACAGAGAACAGCTGGTTAGAAAGTCCAATTAATGTTTGTGCCACCTTGTATTGTAACCATGAGAGAGCTGCTATCACACTGTATATGTGCAGAGTGTGTAACAATTATAGCAAGCTAGCAGAAGCTAAAATATAATGAAATGTAAGAGAAACACTAAAATGATCAAATGCAGAATGGTCTACAGACACAGCACTGACAGATTTACCATAAACCATCAAAGGTTCTCATCTTGCTCGTGCAGACTGACCCCTGTGCTTTCATGACATTTAAAATGATTTCATTGTCTTCTTGATCCACTTCAGTTGTTTCCTTGAGATAAACGAGTAGACTCCAGGTTTTTTAACGATACCACAACCCCGTCCAAAAGAAGTGACTCCAACCAGCGCTCCATCGCACAGCAGCGGGCCTCCTGAATCCCCCTGCAGCAAGAACAAACACATGACAGTGTTTCAGGTGTTGAGCTGAATGGACATTTACCTTAAACAAGGAAACATACATGGATTCTTCATACGTACCTGACAGGTATCAGCGACGTTTGCACCATCTGAACCAGCACATATCATGTCTCTGGTGATAACAGGGCTGTGGTTGTAATAATCACGAGAGTTGCACGTCTGTCTGTCCACCACAGTCACATTGACAGACTTGAGGACGTCTGATGATCGTGTTGTTTCGGTTCGTCCCCATCCAGCCACCAGACACGTGCTACCAGCTGCCGGGTCTCTGATGGTTTTGCCTAATTTGAGCCACTGCACTTCCCTGGTTTTCCTCACCGGTTCTTTAAGCTGAAAAAAAGTTAAAAAGAATATCAGATATTGGTAATGAATCTCTCTACATTAACTACATTAAATAAACAGATATTTATAAAGAGTTGTAGCACCACTCATTTATTTCTAATATTTTGCTTGGAAAAATGCAATATGTTCAGTGATGAGTTGAAACGTGTCTATAAAGACATGGAAATACATTTTATAATTTAAAAAATGAAACTACGTTTTAGTTAAATAAGCAAAACCTGAGTTGGCTGTAGGAGGTACAGCAGGTTATCTACTAATCGAATGGTTTGGTGTTTGATCCCTGGTCTCTCCAGTCTTCATGTCAAGATACTGAACCCCACAATGCTCTCTGATGCATACATGCAGTGATTTGTTGAAATGTGTGTGAACGTGTGTAAAAAGAAATACTTTATTTAATATGAAAATGTTGCATTTTTTCTTTACTTGCTTTTGGACACTGAATCATCTCCTTACCTTGAGCAACATGAGGTCGTCGCCCAGAAGTATACTGGTGTAGTTGGGATGAGGAACGCGTGTCACAACCTCTCGGATCTGTTTAGAATTTTCTTCCCGTTTCTTGATGGAGTGTGCTCCCAAAGTCACCTTATTCATACTGCAAAACACACACACACACACACACACACATACACACACACACACACACACACACAATTTAATTACAAACATATTTTGTGTAGCATCAGTTTTTGGACTGTGATCACGTTCTCGTTTCGTTAAACTGCCTATTTGTTTTCTAGTTTTTTTCCTGTCATGTGAAGTTGCAAAAATGTTTATACTGCTCATATCAGTAAAATGTTTGCTGACATTATTTTTTGCTACTATAAATATAAATCCAGCAACATCATGTTTATGTCCTGACTGTGTGTGTGATCCCACGCTCTTTATAACAATCAAAATTTAAGAAGGTCACAATATGTTCTCTTCACAGTCTGTTAAAAACAAATATAATAAATAAGCAAATATATTTAAAGAATAAGAAATTTTGCCTGTCCTGTTTGGCACTGTAACAATCAGTATAACTGTCTGAAGGCCAAAAAAACCCAACAGATTGACTTTCATAAGTGGATCATTACAGTTTTTGTCATATTGGTCCACTTGACTGTCATAGTTCATTCGATCTGCAGTATTTACTTTTTTTACTTTAAGGTTATTACAGTCAGAACGGACGGAGCAGGGACGGGAAAGACAAAGGACAGAGAGACACAGAGAAAAGTCAGCAGATCTGTTTGATCACCTGCTGAAAAAAACAAGCAAAAAGAGAAACACAGCAACAACCAACATGAGCATCAGTAGCAGTAAATAATAAACATTGAATGCTACACAAGACCGACAACACACAATTATTTAGAGGCAGCAGCCACCAAAGATAGTGTTTGTGAGCTTTGTATTCATAAGGTTTCTTCGTGTAACTGTCTAAGAGTGGGTGTGGGCCGCCATAGCCCCGCCCCCAGGGACATGAAGTGGGCGTGGTGGAGATCCAGACCCCAGACAATTCGAGGCCCCCCAGAGCACGGGATTCTTACCCAGTGCAGTGGGCAGCTGTCAGGACCCACTGTGGATGGATTAATGTCCCTCCACAGGAAGAATATGGACTTGTCACATAAGCCATGAAAGGCAGTGAGTGCGGCTCGACTTCTTTCCCGTTAATAATCTCAGAACCACGACCTGAAACAGAAACCAAATATCAGGACACATAAATCAGCAGATGATGAAGTGAAGAACAGACGAGTGAAACAAACACTGCACCAACTGCTCTGCAACACTGAACAATATCAGGAACTTTGTGTTACGCTTGTTTACATGAAGATTAAAATGATCAACAAATAAATTAAATTACAATAGAAAACATCTCTCACCTGGCTGGATGATGAAGAGGAGCACACATGAGGTGAGAAGACTGAAATTCTTCAGGCAGGACATTCCTTCTTCTTCTGATCTGTTGAATGCAGAGAAACCCACTGTGATGCTCAGCTTTATGTGCTGAGCTGAGGGGGCGTGGTCTGAAAATGGATGTGTAAGATAAATGGACACACTCACACACACAGTGGCGGTCCTAGCCTGTTTGGCGCCCTGGTCGAACACTCCCTATGGTGCTTCCCCCCCCCTACCTACACACACACACACACACACACACACATTATGGATTGTACATTAACATAAAACTTGTTGGAACCACACTGAATTTCACCAGAGAAACACACACATACATGAAGAGAGAGAGAGTATGCATAGTATGCAAACGGCTACCAAACAGCCATCATAATTCGCCATACAATGAGAACAGGACAAATCAAGAATTGACAATGACTAATTAATATTGTGCTGAACACATGCTCTTTTCTGGAATATTCTCACTAATTTTCTTGATATTTATTTATAATCACTGTTAATCCTTGATATTTATAATTGAGTGATCTGTATATATTAGTGCTATTTCTTAAATGTGTAAAATCTGTCACATAATGTATTGTTTGGAGTTTAGTCTGTTACTGTTGCTATTTTTACCATTTCTTCTTGGAGCAACTGTAACTCACATTATTTCCTTAGAGATTAATAAAGTATTCTGATTCTGATTGGTTCAGGATGACCTGCCATTATCCAATCACACATCTGCTTACCTGCATCTGTTGCTCGTTTCTCCTCCTCTTCTTTTCTCTTTTTTATAAACTGAGGACCTGATGGCTTTGAACTTTTCTTGTCCATCTTCCATTGGTTTTAATTTTGCACTCCAGTATGAACACAAATCTCAACCCGAGGATCACCACAACATGATCCAACAGACCCTACACCTCAGTTCACAGATTCACTTTGTCTAAGGTTTATTTCTGGGATTTCGCACAACCCAGGATTCAAATCATGAATACATAATGGGCTTGGATTTACAACATTATGAATGAAATGTGCTCTATTTGGAAGCAGCCGGCCCCTCCCCTTTCGACGGCTTGTGTGTGAGACTTTAAATCATCAAACTGTAAATTTTAAATTGTTATTGATCCATTTACCCCGAGTCCTAAAGTGTATATTTATTTTCTTACTCTTCTTATATTTATTGTTTGTTTACTTGCGCTGCTGTAACTGGAGCCTCGTCGTCTCGTCTCCTATACTGGACTGTATGTAGCGGAGATGACAATAAAGTTTACTTTGACTTCAGCAGCGAGCATGCGCACTGAGGGCTCTCGCGCTCACTTTTCGCGTATAGAATTTCAAAAAAAACATCGGTGCAAATTATAACTCTGTATCATGATGTCTGGTGTTTTCATGTTTGTTGGTTTGTTTTAATATTGTTTTATTTTGCGAGTTGGTGATTAGATGCTGCTCCAGCCAGCCAGAGACTCCCCCGCCGCCCCGCCCTCTCCTCCCTGTGCCACAAGCAGCAGGCGCACCTCGCAAACGAGGGCGCCCTTACTCCCAGCAAACCCAATCGGTGCCTACGACATTCCCAATATGCGCTGGCTGATGTCGGGGCAGCATGAGTACGAGCAATTTTTTTTTTCTTGCCGATGCCCGTGATGCCGCCCCGGGCAACCGCCCGTATCAAAAAACGCTACTGCACACACACACGCACACACACACACACTCCTCGTGCCTATGGTACGACAACTTTTGTCCGTGCCCCTGGTACACTGTGCAGAAACAGCCCAGAGTTATTTACTCCAAGAAATCTTTGAGGCTGAATCTCATTTACAGTCATGTTGAGTTACATTTAGAGCAGAAGTGACAACAAACACAACATATAACAAAAAAACAAAACATAAAGAAAGAACACACAAATGAACACGAACATGTGACTCTGCAACAGCAGAGTGACATTAAAAACAGTTCTCCTCTCGCTCTTTTGGTCTGTGTCACTGAAAAATTCAAATATACTTCAAAGGTTTCTAAAAAATGTGTTAGAGAAAAAAGGATAAAAAGGAGACAGTTGAAACAAATGAAAGAGCACTTCTGGAAGTAAATGATGACAAAAGACACAGTGTCCTAATATTTACAGACGTTGTCAACACAGTTTCACCAAAGGTTGCAAAACTATATCGCTGACAGTTTTTCCCAATCGAGCTGCCACAGAAATGCTGCTGCAGTTTTTTTTAAATTGACATTGAAATTGAAAGCCTTTATTGTCATCATACACAGTTTAAAGAAAGTGGAAACAGCTCTATAAAAGTGCACACATGCTTATAGCACATTATAAAAACTACACAATAATTTAAATATACACTTTTGCCTTCCATGAGACAGGTTTGCTTAATTGTTTTGCTTCGGTGGTTTCTTAAGCTCAGAAAGAGTTAAAACAAAATAATATATAATTATATAAGGTGACAACGGGCATGGGTAATTATTAGCTTTAAATGATTTCTTTGAACTTTTCCTTTTTCAGGGTGGAATTATTATACGACGTACATTATTAGTGTCTTTAAAAGTCACACAGTCACAAGTTTGCACACTAATGTTTTTTCTCGAGGAGTTTGAAGAGCACAACCAGCCTCGCTCCTCTCAGCCAAAACGAGCACAGTTATAAGAACAAGAACCTTTACAGAATATAGACCAGTGTTCAAACTGTAACATGCTACGGTTGTCCTTCTCTACCGGATCGGCTGGAACTTTCTTTTTGTGCCTTTCCAGCTTTGACAAAAGTCCAGCTGGGATAACCACATTTATCCCAGGAATATCTACAAGGTGACGTGTACCGTAAACCTACACATACAGGTCAGTATCTAAGGTTTGACTCTCATCATCCACTGGAGCACAAACTGGGCGTCATCAGGACGCTACAACACAGAGCGAACACCATCCCCACTGACACAGCAGCCAGGGAGGCAGAAGAACATCAAGAAGGCCCTGAGTAAATGTGGTTATCCCAGCTGGACTTTTGTCAAAGCTGGGAAGGCTCCAAAGAAAACTCCAGCTGATCCAGGAGGGAAAGACAAACGCTGCCCAAGCGAAAACCTGTAGTGATCCCGTATATGTCAGGAGTATCGGAGCAGCTGAGACGCATTTTTTCTAAACACAGCGTCTCTGTGGCTTTTAAACCCAAAAACACGCTGCGCCAAAAATTGTTCCACCCCAAGAATCAGGTCCCTGACACAAACACAGTAACATAGTGTACGCTGTTAAGTGCAGGAGGATTGGCAGGGTTTATACATCGGGGAAACCAAAAAACCTCTGGCGAAGAGGATGGCACAACACAGAAGAGCTACCTCGTCAGGCCAGGACTCTGCAGTCTATTTACACCTACAGGCCAGTGGACACTCTTTCAAGGATGAGGATGTAACATCCTGGACAGGGAGGAACGCTGGTTTGAGGGCGGAGTCAAGGAGGCCATTTACATGAAAAGGGAAAGACCATCTCTGAATGGAGGAGGGGCCTAAAGGTCCATCTGTCACCATCTTACAATGCTGTGATTGCAGCCATTCCATTCCAACACAAACCCTCTGGTACAGAGTTTTCTCCAAGCATGACATCCCGGTGCATTTCAGACCCAGCAACACACTCAGACAAAAACTGGTTCACCCGAAAGACAAAACTCCTAAACACAGACTCAACAATGTGGTGTATGCCGTACAGTGCAGCAAGGAATGCCCAGACCTCTACATTGGAGAGACCAAACAGCCACTTCACAAGCGCATGGCACAACACAGAAGAGCCACCTCCAAAAGACAAGACTCAGCTGTCCATCTGCACCTAAAGGTCAAAGGTCACTCTTTCGAGGATGCCAATGTTCACATTTTGGACAGAGAGGACAGATGGTTTGAAAGAGGAGTGAAAGAAGCATCTATGTCCACTGTGAGCGACCATCTTTGAACAGAGGCGGTGGTTTACGACACCAACTCTCTGCCATCTATAATCCAGTTTTGAGTTCCCTCCCAGACGCCTTAACGCCCACTCACATCCTGGGCCATCTGACCTCAGGAATTCGCATGATAAGGTGGGGCCAGGTTTCACAATGAACTCACCCGAAACTCTGGCTGATTGGGACCCACACCCAGTTCCACACCTTGGCTCAGGCGATTAGAGGATCATCAGGGGGTCCTTTTGTCCCTCTGTGGGGGGAAACTCCCACTAGGTTTATATCTGGGACTCTCCACCATTTGACCTTAGAACTGAAGAAGCTTCTCGGATGAAGGTGAAATGTCTTCAAGCAACTTAAAGAAGTCCAGATGCTTTTCTTTGCAAGTCCTAATATTGACAAAGAATTGTTGTTGACACGTTCGTTTCACGAAAAGGTTGCAAAACAATACGGTTTACAGACATACAGATATGTCGCCAGCTGCATGGTAGTTTTGCCCAACTTCAGGCAGTTTCATTATATTGGTTTGCTTCAGTGGTTTCTTGGGCTAAGAAGAGTAAGACATATTACATATTAATTATGTGGGAAATATGTCCAGTGATTATTTAAAAACTATGTAAGGCTAAGGGGGTTAGGGTGCAAAGTGTTGAATTTATTTGGGATTTTCTTTAATTCACACAGGATCAAATTTGTACATATTCAGTTAGAATATTGATATAATGTGTGCATGAGGGTGGGAATGCATGTTTGTGTCTGTGTCTATATGTCAGGTCGGGTCTTACACTCCACCTCTCTGGGAACTCCCAGGCCCTCCAAGGCCTATCTCCCCTCACCACACTCCCTGCCGGTGACTGATGCCCTCAGACGTCGGTGTGTTGGTGGTTCTTGGTGTCTGGGGCTGGGCGCTCAGGTATGTACCAGCTCACTCCCGGTGACTACTTGGCGGGGCCTGGTGCCTGTTGCTCGGTCAGGCCTCTTCCGGGGCGAAGGGGGCCCTCGGGCCTCTGGGCCTGCAGCTCGGTTCACTCTGGCACAGCTGGCTGCCGGCGGGCACGCCACTGCAGCCCCCTCTAGTTTCTGCCCGGTGGCTACTGGGTGACCCCTCGTCTGGGGATCCTCAGCCCTTCCCATGAAGGTGGCACGGATGCCCCTCCGGTGGTCCTCCTTGGGCTCTCGCACTCTGGGGCCTCTGGATGTCTGGGGCCTGGATCTCCTCCATGCCTGCTTTATGCCCTGGGGGCGGGGCTATGGCTCTCTACATCCTCTTGCAGACCATTACATGGGGAAACCATTTGAATACAAGCGCGCTGATCCACACAGGTGTGCACTGTTCATAGACATAAACTACACCTCTATTGGCTGCTACTTCCAATCACATTGTGCGCTGTCTGTCCTGCGTGCTGCACAACAACATTCAATATTTAGTATTTACTGCTGTTTACACTTAGCTAGATTAATGCGATGGTGTTGTGTTTAGTATGTTGCTCTGTTTTGTTTGTTTTCTCTTCTTTTTCTCTCAACAGGTGATCCAGGAGATATTTTTTCTCTTATTTCTCTTTTTGTGTCCTTTCTCACTGTCCCTCTTCCCTTCTGTTTTTCTTTTCCTTCATCTTTCTCTCTCCCTTTCCTTTCCCTCAGTCATGTCTGTCCCGTCTGTAACAACTGAAAATAAAATAAAATAAATAATAACAAAAAAAAGAATATTGATATAATGTTATTACTATAAGAAGCCTTTACTAGGTTGTAAATTCTGTTTCACTGCTACATTGAAGCATTTAGTGACAGCACAAAGACCGAGAGTGTTAGAAGGATGGGAGCTCAATGAAGTCAGCAAAGGGAGAGAGAGGAAAAAAAACAGATAAACGGGTAAGACTTTTAAAAAGCCGACAAAATTATAAAGCCAAGATAGTTTTGCCCACATTCATTGATGACTTCAAATTCTCAATTTAGCATATGAATGAAATTAGCATTTAACAGGATTCACTCTAAGCATGGCTTGAACAGGTTGGCTGTTAAATATTTTCTCACAGGACTCTGCATACTGCTGCGGCCTGAAACCATGTGGTGAAGTTACACAAGTCAGCAAGTGAAGTAACACTTCAGATGTGATGCATGGAGGCACAGAGTGTTAGGAGTATGTGAGCCTGGAGTAAACATTTAAAGTCAATTTATTTTCTCTTTATTTTTACTTCCTGTAGGATCCTCTGACAGGATCAGGCATCTCAGTCCACGTCTTCCAAATAAATTATCAGCTCACCACAAGTTTTATCAGAATGTTTAAATGACATTAAAGCCTGGAGCACCTTATTTGTTTATGAGAGGGAGGCTGAGGTCCTGATACTCAGACTCAGTTGTTCCCACAATGCAACAAAATTGGACCTGTGGCCAATCACATCCTTCTGTTAAGCCCAGTGTAAAAATCAAAAAATAATTATCATGACGTAACACTGGACAAAGGGATTATTTTTGTTTTAAAGGTTTGAGGTTTGTATCAAATGAGGCTTTTTTAAAGGTTAAACCCTTCTTATATTTTACTTTTTAATTAATGTTTTTAATCACAACTTGACTATTGTACTGCCCTTTAGGTTGGTGTAAATCAGGCCTCCCTTTCACATCTTCATTGTTGTCGTTTTAATTATTAATTTTCTGGTTTTACCAGTATTACTGTGAACTGGGTTCAAGCGACACGTTACCCCAAAGTTAGAGAAAAGAGCCCCACCTAGTGGTGAAGCCCGAAAACTGAGTGCCTGTGCCACAGTGAGGGTCATGAAAGTAAAGATGTTAATGATGCCGCAATCCTCCGTGCTAGTCCCATGGGGAAAGAAGAAAGATACCCCTCCAAACTCGATTCATTTAAACAATACAGGAGATGCATGGATCTGGCTTTTATGCGTAGTCAACACTGAAGTTCATATTACTGCAGAGGGTACATAAAGCTGGATGCACATAGATTTCCTGCAAAAGACAACTACATGTAACTGACATGCAGTTTTTATACTCCACCATTAGGTGGCAGTCTCTGCTATATTTTCGGGGGCACTGTGTAAGTTCCACCAAATTCACAGCAATACTGGTAACAATGATAATTAATGATAACAATAATTATATAAAAAACATCTACCTAAGGAGCTAAACTGGCTTTCAAGCAGTGGAATAAATGAACACATACATTTATGACTAACACAAGACTCGAGTGCTGCACTCTTGCAGGACGGGTATTTTCTTCTTCCTCGGTCCTCTAATGAAAGGATTCGTTTGATCATATATACGTGTTTCTGTTTGTTCCCAAACTCTCTCACATGATTGGTTCAGTCTTGATTAAGTACCAAGAATCATAACATATATGAGGTGATTGACTGAAGTATTTACTTCAAATAAAAAGTACTCTTTCTTTTCTGAGTAACGATATTTATAAACTGTGTGATCGCGGCAACAGACACGAGGAAACTGTTGATCGAGTGCTGATATTGTTTCAAAGCCTGTGGTCAAATGATCATAAATAACCACGTGGAGGACACTGGGTGCAGACGTGTATATGACTGATACTTTCAGCCAATTTAACAAAAAGAAAGAAATGAATCAGGATTTGTGGAAGTAATCAATGACAAAAGACACAGTGTTGATGGAGGTGAATGTGTGAAGATCATGTCACTGAATCCTAAGGAAGAGGAGATCCTCAACATGTGAAGCTGTCAGTTGTTCTCATGTTCCTTTGTTTCTCATGAGTGAATATTCTCTGTGTTAATTTCTTCTGAAGAAAAACTTTGTACAAGAAAATCTACAGCTGATCAAAAGAGTTGAAAAAAGCAGTGAAAATGTTTCTTAGGCCTCAAATTAGACTGTAACTGTAAACTCATGATATTAACGATGATACTTTGAAAGGTACAGTTTGAAACTGCAGTACAATCAAAGAAAAAGAGAGCAAATGTGTTTTTTTGCCTCCAGCTTTATTAGAGAGTAGAAAAAGATGTTTGTTTTTTTGGTTTTCCAGCAACAGTAATGCGAAATGAAGAAAAGAAGATTTTTTTGTGTCTTTTTCAACAAACCACAAGCCTCATTTTCAGTTTCAGTTGGTTGTATATGAGCTGTTGAATCTGTCTGTTTGACAGTCTGAATAATCTCTCTGTTTCATATTACAATCATGGCTTTTGTGTGTACATAAAAATTGCTTCTCCCTGGTTTTACAGCAGCCGCACTCATCTGCAACAACCAGGAGCACTCATGTCTGGGAGTTCTTAAAATCATTTGGAAAAATGAAGATTAAATATAACCATGTTTCTGTCTGTTTGTGTGGTGAAAGATGGTAACATTTCAAACAGTGTTTCCAATTTTTTTTACAGTAGGTCTAAAATGTGGTTAAGAGGTCATCCCAACTTCTCTGCCATAAGATCATGTGGTGGACTAACCAAGTGCAGAATCTATAAAAAAAAAGTATAGCGCGCTGGCAGAAACTAAATTATCATAGGCTGTAAGAGGAACAATGAAATGATAAACTGAATAATGATCTACAGAGACAACGCTGATAGATGTAACATCAAATCATGCAGACTAATGCTGGTGGTTTCACACATTTAGAATAACTTCATCGTAGTTTTGATCCAGTACAGTTGTTTCCTTGAGATAAACGAGTAGACTCCAGGTTTTGTAACGATACCACAACCATGTCCAAAAGAAGTGACTCCAACCAGTGCTCCATCGCACAGCAGCGGGCCTCCTGAATCCCCCTGCAGCAACAACAAACACATTCAATTCAATTTTATTTATATAGCGCCAAATCACAACAAAAGTCGCCTCAAGGCGCTTCATAGATACAGAGAAAAACCCAACAATCATATGACCCCCTATGAGCAAGCACTTAGGCAACAGTGGGAAGGAAAAACTCCCTTTTAACAGGAAGAAACCTCCAGCAGAACCAGGCTCAGGGAGGGGCGGGGCCATCTGCTGTGATTGGTTGGGGTGAGAGAAGGAAGACAGGATAAAGACATGCTGTGGACGAGAGACAGAGGTTAATAACAGATATGATTCAATACAGAGAGGTCTGTTAATACATAGTGAGTGAGAAAGGTGACTGGAAAGGAAAAACTCAATGCATCATGGGAATCCCCCGGCAGCCTACATCTATTGCAGCATAACTAAGGGAGGATTCAGGGTCACCTGGTCCAGCCCTAACTATATGCTTTAGCAAAAAGGAAAGTTTGAAGCCTAATCTTAAAAGTAGAGATAGTGTCTGTCTCCTGAATCCAAACTGGAAGCTGGTTCCACAGAAGAGGGGCCTGAAAACTGAAGGCTCTGCCTCCCATTCTACTTTTAAATACTCTAGGAACAACAAGTAGGCCTGCAGAGCGAGAGCGAAGTGCTCTAATAGGGTGATATGGTACTACAAGGTCATTAAGATAAGATGGGGCCTGATTATTTAAGACCTTGTATGTGAGGAGCAGGATTTTGAATTCAATTCTGGATTTAACAGGAAGCCAATGAAGGGAAGCCAAAACAGGAGAAATCTGCTCTCTCTTTCTAGTCCCTGTCAGGACTCTTGCTGCAGCATTTTGGATTAACTGAAGGCTTTTCAGGGAGTTTTTTGGACATCCTGATAATAATGAATTGCAGTAGTCCAGCCTGGAAGTAATAAATGCATGAACTAGTTTTTCACACATGACAGTGTTTCAGGTGTTGAGCTGAATGAACATTTACCTCAAACAAGGAAACATACATGGATTCTTCATACGTACCTGACAGGTATCAGCGACGTTTGTACCATCTGAACCAGCACATATCATGTCATCAGTGATAACAGGGTCATGGTTGTAATAATCACGAGAGTTGCACGTCTGTCTGTCCACCACAGTCACATTGACAGACATGAGGACGTCTGATGTTTGGTTGTTTTCAGTTACTCCCCATCCAGCCACCAGACACGTGCTGCCAGCTGCCGGGTCTCTCACAGTGTTGCCCAACTCGAGCCACTGCACTTCCCTGGTTTTGCTCACCGGTTCTTTAAGCTGAAAAAAAGTTAAAAAGAATATCAGATATTGGTAATGAATCTCTCTACATTAACTACATTAAATAAACAGATATTTATAAAGAGTTGTAGCACCACTCATTTATTTCTAATATTTTGCTTGGAAAAATGCAATATGTGCAGTGATGAGTTGAAACGTGTCTATAAAGACATGGAAATACATTTTATATTTTAAAGAATGAAAATGTTTTAGTTAAGTAAGCAAAACCTGAGTTGGCTGTAGGAGGTACAGCAGGTTATCTACTAATCGAATGGTTTGGTGTTTGATCCCTGGTCTCTCCAGTCTGCATGTCAAGATACTGAACCCCACGATGCTCTCTGACGTTAGAGTGTGAGTGTGTGAGTGTTAGAAAGCACGTAAGCACAGAAAGATGTGTTTGGGTGAATAACCATGTTGTGTAACGCTCTGAGTGCTCAGGTAGAGTAGAAAGGTGCTAAATAAGAAGCAGTCCAGTTACGATTTACATCATTTGTATCAGACCCTGATATATCACCTTACCTTCAGCAACATGAGGTCATTGTCGTGCTTTGCACAACAGTAGTCAGGATGAGGAAAACTTTTCTCGACGACTCTTTGATGCTTGGAAGTTTCGTCTTTCGTTCTGGAGTGGGCTCCCAGGATCACCCAATAACTCCTGTAAAAGAAAAAAACAATCTGGTGATGAAGGTTTACATATTTAAAAGGTTAACAGGTCAGCGGCTTCTAAAACAGTCATCATAGTTCTTTATTATTGTGTATTACTACATATGGCTGGGTTATAGCTGTTACTGAGCTTTAGGTGAATCTGCGTTATTTTTTCTTCCAGCTGAATGAAGAAATTAAAATGTACATAAAATGTTTTAGATGAAGAAATGTATCAAATGTTTGATGTGTATGTAGCTGTGACTTCTGTGTTATTTTAAATGAGTGCAACACTTATATTTTGCTTGTTATTCCATCTTAAATGAAACTTTCTAGAACACCTCTGTACAGATGTTGTGCTTACAAGAGAGTGAAAAATCAGCTTTAAATATTCTATATTCATCCTCTCCATTCAATGTAATTAGCTTTGCATGTATAATTATAGCAGTGTGTATTATTCGCTTTCTCTAAAGGAGAGGCCAGCCACCGTTTACAGAAAGCACGTTTCTGCTGCTCTGGCCCTGATCTCATTCTTTCACTAACTACTCAGAGCTCGTGACCTCTGGGTAGTTACCGAAGGAATAATAGTCTGTTGAAAATAAATACTGCATTATTTTTAAAATTGAGGAAAATAAGACCTCAGATTCTTACCCAGTGCAGTGGGCAGCTGTCAGCACCCACTGTGGATGGATTAATGTCCCTCCACACAAAGAATTAGTCACAGTTCTCAGATAGGCCATGTAAGGCAGTGAGTGTGGCTTGACTTCTTTCCCATTAATAATCTCAGACCCACGACCTGAAACAGAAACAAAATATCCAGACACATAAATCAGCTGATGATCAAGTGAAGAACAGATGAGTGAAACAAACACCTGAAGGAGATCAGCAGTGTGACTTTGCATTACGCTTAATATGAACATTAAAAATTTAAAATTACAGTGGAAAACATCTCTCACCTGGCTGGATGATGAAGAGGAGCACACATGAGATGAGAAGACTGAAATTCTTCAGGCAGGACATTTCTTCTTCCCTCTCTTTGAACTGTTGAATGCAGAGAAACCCACTGTGATGCTCAGCTTTATGTGCTGAGCTGAGGGGGCGTGGTCTGAAAATGGATGTTTAAGACAAATGGACACACACACACACACACGCACACTCACACACACACGCACACGCACACAAACACTCACACACACACGCACTTAAACGCACACAAACACTCACTCACACACAAACACTCACACACACACTCACACGCACACGCACACACACACGCGCACACACACAAACACTCACACACTCACACACACAAAAACTCACACACACACACGCGCACACACACAAACACACACACACTCACACACACACAAACACTCACACACACACGCACACACACACAAACACTCACACACACACACAAACACTCACACACACACACACACTCACACGGATACAAACACTCACACACACACAAACACTCACACACACACTCACACACAAACACTCACACACACACACACACATACACACGCACATGCGCGCACACACACACGTGCACACACACAAAAACTCACACACACGCACTCACACACACACAAACACTCACACACAGACTCACACACAAACACTCACACATACACACACACACGCGCGCACACACACACATGCGCACACACACAAACACTCACACACGCACTCACACACACACAAACACTCACACACACACACTCACACACAAACACTCACACACACAAAAACACTCACACACAGACTCACACACAAACACTCACACTCACACACATACACACGCGCGCACACACACAAACACTCACACGCACTCACACACACAAACACTCACACACACACTCACACACAAACACTCACACATACACACACACACGCGCGCACACACACACATGCGCACACACACAAACACTCACACACACAAAAACACTCACACACAAACACTCACACACACACTCACACACACACAAACACTCACACACACACAAACACTCACACACAAACACTCACACACACAAAAACACTCACACACAGACTCACACACAAACACTCACACTCACACACATACACACGCGCGCACACACACGCGCACACACACAAACACTCACACACACACTCATACACAAAGACTCACACACACACACAAAGACTCACACACACACGCACTCACACGCATACAAACACTCACAAACACACTCACACACAAACACTCACACAAACACTCAAACACAGACTCACACACAAACACTCACACACACACAAACATACGCACACACAAAAACACTCACACACACACAAACACACACACACTCACACACACACAAACACTCACACACACACGCACACACACACAAACACTCACACACACACACAAACACTCACACACACACACACACTCACACGGATACAAACACTCACACACACACAAACACTCACACACACACTCACACACAAACACTCACACACACACACACACATACACACGCACATGCGCGCACACACACACGTGCACACACACAAAAACTCACACACACGCACTCACACACACACAAACACTCACACACAGACTCACACACAAACACTCACACATACACACACACACGCGCGCACACACACACATGCGCACACACACAAACACTCACACACGCACTCACACACACACAAACACTCACACACACACACTCACACACAAACACTCACACACAAAAACACTCACACACAGACTCACACACAAACACTCACACTCACACACATACACACGCGCGCACACACACGCGCACACAGACAAACACTCACACGCACTCACACACACAAACACTCACACACACACTCACACACAAACACTCACACATACACACACACACGCGCGCACACACACACATGCGCACACACACAAACACTCACACACGCACTCACACACACACAAACACTCACACACACACAAACACTCACACACAAACACTCACACACACAAAAACACTCACACACAGACTCACACACAAACACTCACACTCACACACATACACACGCGCGCACACACACGCGCACACACACAAACACTCACACACACACTCATACACAAAGACTCACACACACACACAAAGACTCACACACACACGCACTCACACGCATACAAACACTCACAAACACACTCACACACAAACACTCACACAAACACTCAAACACAGACTCACACACAAACACTCACACTCACACAAACACTCACACACACACAAACATACGCACACACACAAACACTCACACACACACAAACACACACACACTCACACACACACAAACACTCACACAGACAAACACTCACACACACACTCACACACAAACACTCACACACAAACACTCACACACACACTCACACACACACTCACACACAAACACTCACACACACTCACACACACAAACACACAAACACTCACACACACACACACTCACACACAAACACACAAACACTCACACACACACACACACACACAAACACTCACACTGACACACACATTGGTCAATGTCATGTCAATCACAAATGTAACAATCCAATCAGAGAACAGATGGGTTTGGCTGTCGGAGGGGTGCTTTTTTTGAACTGCAGGTCTTTGAAGGGAATAAATGCCCTTTTACATGCCAACCCAGCGTTTCCTTCATCACCACGAAGGAAAACAGTCTGTGGTTGTCCGAGTTTGGTGATTTTTGTGTCACAGGTCTACGTGTTTAATATAGGGACTTCCACAGCCTTTTCAACAGCGCTGCGGACCGTGGGGTGGGGGCGGGCAGTGTTTTGGAAATGACAGTCTTCATTACAAAGCTTTCTTCGTTATGAATTAGCATAGATGTTTTTATTGAACATTTGAAGAACTAGCAAAAAAAACAGAAACTCTTGTAGAGGACATAAAGTCAGAGATAGAAAAGACAAGGAACAGGTGCATCTAGTACAGGTAGAGCTGCTGCAAAAACCCACAGAGCCCAGCAGCCAGCAACAAATTCTGGATCCTTTGCTTTTAGTTAGCAATTAGCATTAGCAGCACATCCTGCTCCGATGTGAAAGGACTTTTATGCTGCGCACTGTGACTCACAGCAATGGTCCCGGGTCAGCCCTGACTTTGTGTTAAACTAATCCTAAAGTAATAATGGTATTTCTAACCACTGATATACCACAACTTTATCCTTTAAAACAGCTACTGAAAGTTAGGGGACCTAGCTGCTATCGGATATTTATATAGAGATCCTCCAGCTTCAACCTGTATTACCCTTCAAGGACCTGCAGTTCAAAAAAGCGCCCCTCCGACAGCCAAACCCATCTGTTCTCTGATTGGATTGTTACATTTGTGATTGACATGACATTGACCAATCAGATGAAAGGAAGAAAAATAGGGTCAAAATTCGTACTTGTAACTTGCAGGGTTTTTTTTGGCTCAGTCAACACACAAATCTTTTTTACGCACGCACAAATCTTTTTTACACATACAAATCTTTTTTACACACGCACAAATCTTTTTTACACATACAAATCTTTTTCACACACGCACAAATCTTTTTTACACATACAAATCTTTTTTACGCACGCACAAATTTTTTTTACACATACAAATCTTTTTTACGCACACACAAATTTTTTTTACACATACAAATCCTGATTTACAAGTACAAAATATTTATGACCACATTTTGAGCCCATACACACGCACACTCACACACACAAACACTCACACACACACACACACCCACAAACACACACACACTCACACACACACACACTCACACACAAAAACAATCACACACACAAGCACACACGCACATTCACAAACACTCACAAACACACACACACTCACACACACTCACACACACAATCACACACACACACGCACACACAAACACACACACACACACGCGCACACTCTCTCACACACACACACAAGCACACACACAAACACTCACACACACAAGCACACTCACACACTCTCACACACGCAAACACACACACACACGCACACACACAAACACTCACACACACAAGCACACTCACACACACACACACACACAAACACGCAAACACACACACACACGCACACACACAAACACTCACACACACACACACACACAAACACGCAAACACACACACACGCAAACACTCACACACACAAGCACACTCACACACACACACAAACACGCAAACACACACACACACGCACACACAAGCACACTCACACACACACACACACACACACAAACACGCAAACACACACACACACGCACACACACAAACACTCACACACACAAGCACACTCACACACACACACACACACACACACACACGCAAACACACACACACACGCACACACACAAACACTCACACACACAAGCACACTCACACACACACACACACACACACAAACACGCAAACACACACACACACGCACACACACACACACTCACACACACAAGAACACTCACACACACACACACACACACAAACACGCAAACACACACACACACACACACACAAGAACACTCACACACACACACACACACACACAAACACGCAAACACACACAAACACGCACACACACACACACTCACACACACAAGAACACTCACACACACACACACACACACAAACACGCAAACACACACACACACACGCACACACACAAACACTCACACACACAAGCACACTCACACACACACACACACACACACACACACACGCAAACACACACACACACGCACACACACAAACACTCACACACACAAACACACGCGCACACACACACACACACACTCACACACACACACTCACACACACAAACACTCACAAACACACACACTCACACACACACACACTCACACACACTCACACACACAAACACTCACACACACAAACACTCACACACACAAACATTCACAAACACACACACACTCACACAGACACACACACTCACACACACACTTTCACACATACACACTCACACACACGCACACTCACACACACAAACACTCACACACACAAACATTCACAAACACACACACACTCACACACACTTTCACACATACACACTCACACACACAAACACTCACACACACAAACACTCACATACACAAACATTCACAAACACACACACACTCACACACACACACACACACACACTCACACACACACTCACACACACACATACGCACACATACACGCACACACACACACACACACACACACACACACACACACACACGCGCACACACACACACACACACACACACACACACACACTGTAAATGTGTGCCACAGGAAGATTTACTGCCACAAATCCAAAGAAAAGCAGTAATCGCTCACACACTTCTAAACAAATTTTTTTATTATCCTGATCATGATTATTATGATTATGAAATCGTATCAATACTATGAACAAGCACAAGTTAAACCACGCCCACAAAATACAGCAGAGAGCCCCGTCTAGTGAGCCCAGAGTTATTTACTCCAAGAAATCTTTGAGGCTGAATCTCATTTACAGTCATTTTGAGTTACATTTAGAGCAGAAGTGACAACAAACACAACATATAACAAAAAAACAAAACAAAAAGAAAGAACACACAAATGAACACGAACATGTGACTCTGCAACAGCAGAGTGACATTAAAAACAGGTCTCCTCTCGATCTTTTGGTCTGTGTCACTGAAAATTTCAAATATACTTCAAAGGTTTCTAAAAACTGTGTTAGAGAAAAAAGGATAAAAAGGAGACAGTTGAAACAAATGAAAGAGCACTTCTGGAAGTAAATGATGACAAAAGACACAGTGTCCTAATATTTACAGACGTTGTCAACACAGTTTCACCAAAGGTTGCAAAACTATATCGCTGACAGTTTTTCCCAATCGAGCTGCCACAGAAATGCTGCTGCAGTTTTTTTTAAATTGTCATTGAAATTGAAAGCCTTTATTGTCCTAATACACAGTTTAAAGAAAGTGGAAACAGCTCTATAAAAGTGCACACATGCTTATAGCACATTATAAAAACTACACAATAATTTAAATATACACTTTTGCCTTCCATGAGACAGGTTTGCTTAATTGTTTTGCTTCGGTGGTTTCTTAAGCTCAGAAAGAGTTAAAACAAAATAATATATAATTATATAAGGTGACAACAGGCATGGGTAATTATTAGCTTTAAATGATTTCTTTGAACTTTTCCTTTTTCAGGGTGGAATTATTATACAACGTACATTATTAGTGTCTTTAAAAGTCACACAGTCACAAGTTTGCACACTAATGTTTTTTCTCGAGGAGTTTGAAGAGCACAACCAGCCTCGCTCCTCTCAGCCAAAACGAGCACAGTTATAAGAACAAGAACCTTTACAGAATATAGACCAGTGTTCAAACTGTAACATGCTACGGTTGTCCTTCTCTACCGGATCGGCTGGAACTTTCTTTTTGCGCCTTTCCAGCTTTGACAAAAGTCCAGCTGGGATAACCACATTTATCCCAGGAATATCTACAAGGTGACGTGTACCGTAAACCTACACATACAGATCAGTATCTAAGGTTTGACTCTCATCATCCACTGGAGCACAAACTGGGTGTCATCAGGACGCTACAACACAGAGCGAACACCATCCCCACAGACACAGCAGCCAGGGAGGCAGCAGAACATCAAGAAGGCCCTGAGTAAATGTGGTTATCCCAGCTGGACTTTTGTCAAAGCTGGGAAGGCTCCTAAAGAAAGCTCCAGCTGATCCTGGAGAGAAGGACAACCGCTGCCCAAGTGAAAACCTGTAGTGATCCCGTATATGTCAGGAGTATCGGAGCAGCTGAGACGCATTTTTTCTAAACACAGCATCTCTGTGACTTTCAAACCCAAAAACACGCTGCGCCAAAAATTGTTCGACCCCAAGGATCGGGTCCCCGACACAAACAGGGTAACATAGTGTATGCTGTGAAGTGCAGGAGGATTGCCAGGATTTATACATCGGGGAAACCAAACAACCTCTGGCAAAGAGGATGGCACAACACAGAAGAGCTACCTCGTCAGGCCAGGACTCTGCAGTCTATTTACACCTACAGGCCAGTGGACACTCTTTCAAGGATGAGGATGTAACATCCTGGACAGGGAGGAACGCTGGTTTGAGGGCGGAGTCAAGGAGGCCATTTATGTGAAAAGGGAAAGACCATCTCTGAATGGAGGAGGGGCCTAAGGGTACATTTGAGATGAGAGATAGCCTTTATTTGTCAGTTGCAGGTCTTTTGCCCACAACCAAGATGATAGACCTTGCCGACCGTACATACAATACACAAACATCACATTGGGGAGACAGGTCAGCCTAGGTAGCGAGGAAAAAAAACATCGAAATATGTAACACAAAAGGATAAAACAGGAATGCACAGATATCAACACACCATAGCACAATAAACACAGACAAGCAACATGGGAAAGAGTTCCAGTGTGTACATCTGATCTGGGACTGCTGCAATCTTTCGACTGCGCCTCCAACTGACCCGATGTCCACATCAGAGGGGAGGTAAGCGTTGGAGGTGGCGTTGGATCCGGGGTAGGGAGGGTGATGCGTCGGTGAGTGCTTATCAGTATCAGTATATGTATGTGTGTGCGTGTCCAGAGTTAAGCTGAGACAGTGTCCTTCGCCCTGCCAGGCTAAGTAAACAGCCAACCCAGGTGGCCTTGCATGGAATGGGAAGGAACAGACTAAACACAGTCGTTATCAGGGTGTTTTGTTCAGCTCCGGCCTTGTAGCTGGCACCGAGAGGGTATCCACATCAAGTGATGTTATTTTTTTACTTTAGTGCGAACAGCTCATATGAATTTCAAAGCAGTTCTACAGTCCAACACTGGTCCCGTTGGAGAGCCTTGAGCTTCGCCATACTTGCGTTCTGTGATGTTGTAATTTCTTGTGCTCAAGGAGCCGATTTCTGAGGACTCACGGCAGTGTGCCTCCCCGAGTTGTCATCCAATTTTGCGCCCAGAGATGTTATTCTGGGCTAGCCCTTCCGAGATGTATCCAGTCTGCAGTCAGAGATCTTATTCTGAGTATTCACAGCAGCCGTAGCCTCTCCAAGATCTTATCCGTGCTGACTCAATGAGCCCATTTTGAGAAACTCACGCCTCTCCCATCGTTCCAATCCCAGTGGGCAGCCTTGTGGGGGTTTGAACAGCCGGTTCCGCTTTCTTAATTCTTCGATAAGTCATGGCCAAGCCAGCTCTGATCAGCCAGAACCCTGTTACCATGGTTCCGAATAGGTAGATATCTTCAGCACTCAGGCTCACCCGAGCCCAGACTTCTCGTTGAGAAGGGGTGTCAATTGCATTTAGGGACCAGTTGATCCAATCCATAATTCCTCTTTTAGGTTTTAGAGAACAGACTGTGAGAGAGTGTTCCAGGGAAAAGTAATAAAAAACACGAGACTAGACAAGGACATAAGCAGGGAAGATAAGGGAGAGGAGAAAAAGTGCGTCTGCCTCCTCCATTTGTCACCATCTTACAATGCTGTAATTGCAGCCATTCCCCAACTCTCTGTGAATGGGACTCACGGACATTGATCAGTGGTTGTTGATCAATGGTCATGAGAATTTGCATAATTCAGATTAAGGAACTGACCTCACAGCCCATTGTTCCTTCAGTGGGCTGGTTTCAGTCATTATGCAAATGTACTGTTTATAAGATTGAAACCTGCAGTCAGCTGAGACTGAAGAAGTCACTTGAATGAGTGACGAAACGTTTCTCCCACCGACACAGGGATGACTTGGCTGACATGCGAGAAATGCTGATTGAAGAATGAGATGCCTTCCCACAGCAGTGTGTG
The DNA here is from genome assembly GCF_056152115.1 of Neolamprologus brichardi. Lineage (NCBI taxonomy): Eukaryota > Metazoa > Chordata > Actinopteri > Cichliformes > Cichlidae > Neolamprologus > Neolamprologus brichardi. The sequence goes on from NC_142115.1 coordinate 37,311,593, forward strand.
ACCAGCATGAGGAGGAGGTGCCAGGCTGCTGTGTTCGGTTCTTCCACACGCCTGTTTGTTAAACCGTTTCTAAAAGCTGAGTTATAATTTAGAATAAAGGAAGACTGCTTAAAAACATGAATGTGTATTTATGGGAGTGACTGATGACAAAAGACACAATGTCCTAATATTGACTGTGAAGGTTCTCAGTCATCCAGGTCATCGTAGTCAAAGGAGCTTGCAAAGAAAAGCATCTGGACTTCTTTAAGTTGCTTGAAGACGTTTCACCTCTCATCCGAGAAGCTTCTTCAGTTCTAAGGTCAAATGGTGGAGAGTCCCAGATTTAAACCTAGTGGGAGTTTCCCCCCACAGAGGGACAAAAGGACCCCCTGATGATCCTCTAATCGCCTGAGCCAAGGTGAGGAACTGGGTGTGGGTCCCAATCAGCCAGGGTTTCGGGTGAGCTCTTTGTGAAACCTGGCTCCACCTTATCATGCGAATTCCTGAGGTCAGATGGCCCAGGATGTGAGTGGGCGTTAAGGCGTCTGGGGAGGGAACTCAAAACTGGATTATAGATGGTGGAATGTTGGCGTCGTAAACCACCGCCTCTGTTCAAAGATGGTCGCTCACAGTGGACATAGATGCTTCTTTCACTCCTCTTTCAAACCATCTGTCCTCTCTGTCCAAAATGTGAACATTGGCATCATCAAAAGAGTGACCTTTGACCTTTAGATGCAAATGGACAGCTGAGTCTTGTCCTGTGGAGGTGGCTCTTCTGTGTTGTGCCATGCGCTTGTGAAGTGGCTGTTTGGTCTCTCCAATGTAGAGGTCTGGGCATTCCTCGCTGCACTGTACGGCATACACCACATTGTTAAGTTTGTGTTTTGGAGTTTTGTCTTTCGGGTGAACAAGTTTTTGTCTGAGTGTGTTGCTGGGTCTGAAATGCACCGGGATGTCATGCTTGGAGAAAACTCTCCTGAGTTTCTCTGATACACCGGCTACATAGGGGACGACAATGTTGTTGCGTCTGTCCTTCTTATCCTCCCTCGCTGGTGTCTGATCTTCTTTTCTGTGCCTCTTTGCTGACTTTAAGAACGCCCAATTATGATAACTGCATGTTTTGATTGCTTCCTTTACATGTGTGTGTTCCTTCTTTTTCCCTTCAGGCTTAGAGGGAACATGTTCTGCCCGGTGGTGTAGGGTCCTAATTACTCCAAGTTTGTGTTCCAGAGCCATCTTTGAACAGAGGCGGTGGTTTACGACGCCAACTTTCTGCCATCTATAATCCAGTTTTGAGTTCCCTCCCCAGACGCCTTAACGCCCACTCACATCCTGGGCCATCTGACCTCAGGAATTCGCATGATAAGGTGGGGCCAGGTTTCACTGATTGGGACCCACACCCAGTTTCACACCTTGGCTCAGACGATTAGAGGATCATCAGGGGGTCCTTTTGTCCCTCTTTGGGGGGGAAACTCCCACTAGGTTTAAATCTGGGACTCTCCACCATTTGACCTTAGAACTGAAGAAGCTTCTCGGATGAAGGTGAAATGTCTTCAAGCAACTTAAAGAAGTCCAGATGCTTTTCTTTGCAAGTCTTAATATTGACAAAGAATTGTTGTTGACACGTTCGTTTCACTAAAAGGTTGCAAAACAATACGGTTTACAGACATACAGATATGTCACCAGCTGCATGGTATTTTTGCCCAACTTCAGGCAGTTTCATTATATTGGTTTGCTTCAGTGGTTTCTTGGGCTAAGAAGAGTAAGACATATTACATATTAATTATGTGGGAAATATGTCCAGTGATTATTTAAAAACTATGTAAGGCTAAGGGGGTTAGGGTGCAAAGTGTTGAATTTATTTGGGATTTTCTTTAATTCACACAGGATCAAATTTGTATATATTCAGTTAGAATATTGATATAATGTGTGCATGAGGGTGGGAATGCATGTTTGTGTCTGTGTCTATATGTCAGGTCTGGTCTTACACTCCACCTCTCTGGGAACTCCCAGGCCCTCCAAAGCCTATCTCCCCTCACCACACTCCCTGCCGGTGACTGATGCCCTCAGGGGTCGGTGCATTGTTGGTTCTTGGTGTCTGGGGCTGGGCGCTCAGGTATGTACCAGCTCACTCCCGGTGACTACTTGGCGGGGGCTGTTGCCTGTTGCTCGGTCAGGCTTCTTCCGGGGCAAAGGGGGCCCGCGGGCCTCCGGCCTCTGGGCCTGCAGCTCGGTTCACTCTGGCACAGCTGGCTGCCGACGGGCACGCCACTGCAGCCCCCTCTGGCTTCTGCTCCATGGCTACAGGGTGACCCCTCATCTGGGGCTCTCAGCTCTTCCCAGGAGGGTGGCACGGATGCCCCTCCGGTGGTCCTCCTTGGGCTCTCGCACTCTGGGGCCTCTGGATGTCTGGGGCCTGGATCTCCTCCATGCCTGCTTCATGCCCTGGGGGCGGGGCTATGGCTCTCTACACCCTCTAGCAGACCAATACATGGGGAAACCTTTTGAATACAAGCGCGCTGATCCACACAGGTGTGCACACGGGTGTTCACTGTTCATAGACTTAAATCACACCTTTCTTGGCTGCTAATTCAAGGCACATTGTGCGCTGTCGGTCCTGCGTGCTGCACAACAACATTCAATATTTAGTATTTACTGCTGTTTACACTTAGCTAGATTAATGCGATGGTGTTGTGTTTAGTATGTTGCTCTGTTTTTTGCTTGTTTTCTCTTCTTTTTCTCTTAACAGGTGATCCAGAAGATATTTTTCTCTTATTTCTCTTTTTGTGTCCTTTCTCACTGTCCCTCTTACCTTCTGATTTTCTTTTCCTTCCTCTTTCTCTCTCCCTTTCCTTTCCCTCAGTCATGTCTGTCCCGTCTGTAACAACTGAAAATAAAATAAAATAAATAATAATAATAAAAAAATTGATATAATGTTATTATTATAAGAAGCCTTTACTGGGTTGTAAATTCTGTTTCACTGCTACATTGAAGCATTTAGTGACAGCACAAAGACCGAGAGTGTTACAGGGATGGAAGCTCGATGAAGTCAGCAAAGGGAGAGAGGAAAAAAAACAGATAAACGGGTAAGACTTTTAAAAAGCCGACAAAATTATAAAGCCAAGATAGTTTTACCCACATTCATTGATGACTTCAAATTCTCAATTTAGCATATGAATGAAATTAGCATTTAACAGGATTCACTCTAAGCATGGCTTGAACAGGTTGGCTGCAAAATATTTTCTCACAGGACTCTGCATACTGCTGCGGCCTGAAACCATGTGGTGAAGTTACACAAGTCAGCAAGTGAAGTAACACTTCAGATGTGATGCATGGAGGAACAGAGTGTTAGGAGTATGTGAGCCTGGAGTAAACATTTAAAGTCAATTTATTTTCTCTTTATCCTCTGACAGGATCAGGCATCTCAGTCCACGTCTTCGAAATAAATTATCAGCTCACCACAAGTTTTATCAGAATGTTTAAATGACATTAAAGCCTGGAGCACCTTATTTGTTTATGAGAGGGAGGCTGAGGTCCTGATACTCAGACTCAGTTGTTCCCACAATGCAACAAAATTGGACCTGTGGCCAATCACATCCTTCTGTTAAGCCCAGTGTAAAAATCAAAAAATAATTATCATGACGTAACACTGGACAAAGGGATTATTTTTGTTTTAAAGGTTTGAGGTTTGTATCAAATGAGGCTTTTTTAAAGGTTAAACCCTTCTTATATTTTACTTTTTAATTAATGTTTTTAATCACAACTTGACTATTGTACTGCCCTTTAGGTTGGTAAATCAGGCCTCCCTTTCACATCTTCATTGTTGTCGTTTTAATTATTAATTTTCTGGTTTTACCAGTATTACTGTGAACTGGGTTCAAGCGACACGTTACCCCAAAGTTAGAGAAAAGAGCCCCACCTAGTGGTGAAGCCCGAAAACTGAGTGCCTGTGCCACAGTGAGGGTCATGAAAGTAAAGATGTTAATGATGCCGCAATCCTCCGTGCTAGTCCCATGGGGAAAGAAGAAAGATACCCCTCCAAACTCGATTCATTTAAACAATACAGGAGATGCATGGATCTGGCTTTTATGCGTAGTCAACACTGAAGTTCATATTACTGCAGAGGGTACATAAAGCTGGATGCACATAGATTTCCTGCAAAAGACAACTACATGTAACTGACATGCAGTTTTTATACTCCACCATTAGGTGGCAGTCTCTGCTATATTTTCGGGGGCACTGTGTAAGTTCCACCAAATTCACAGCAATACTGGTAACAATGATAATTAATGATAACAATAATTATATAAAAACATCTACCTAAGGAGCTAAACTGGCTTTCAAGCAGTGGAATAAATGAACACATACATTTATGACTAACACAAGACTCGAGTGCTGCACTCTGTGCAGGACGGGTATTTTCTTCTTCCTCGGTCCTTTAATGAAAGGATTCGTTTGATCATATATACGTGTTTCTGTTTGTTCCCAAACTCTCTCACATGATTGGTTCAGTCTTGATTAAGTACCAAGAATCATAACATATATGAGGTGATTGACTGAAGTATTTACTTCAAATAAAAAGTACTCTTTCTTTTCTGAGTAACGATATTTATAAACTGTGTGATCGCGGCAACAGACACGAGAACTGTTGATCGAGTGCTGATATTGTTTCAAAGCCTGTGGTCAAATGATCATAAATAACCACGTGGAGGACACTGGGTGCAGACGTGTATATGACTGATACTTTCAGCCAATTTAACAAAAAGAAAGAAATGAATCAGGATTTGTGGAAGTAATCAATGACAAAAGACACAGTGTTGATGGAGGTGAATGTGTGAAGATCATGTCACTGAATCCTAAGGAAGAGGAGATCCTCAACATGTGAAGCTGTCAGTTGTTCTCATGTTCCTTTGTTTCTCATGAGTGAATATTCTCTGTGTTAATTTCTTCTGAAGAAAAGCTTTGTACAAGAAAATCTACAGCTGATCAAAAGAGTTGAAAAAAGCAGTGAAAATGTTTCTTAGGCCTCAAATTAGACTGTAACTGTAAACTCATGATATTAACGATGATACTTTGAAAGGTACAGTTTGAAACTGCAGTACAATCAAAGAAAAAGAGAGCAAATGTGTATTTTTTATTCATGCCTCCAGCTTTATTAGAGAGTAGAAAAAGATGTTTGTTTTTTTGGTTTTCAAGCAACAGTAATGCGAAATGAAGAAAAGAAGATTTTTTTTGTGTCTTTTTCAACAAACCACAAGCCTCATTTTCAGTTTCAGTTGGTTGTATATGAGCTGTTGAATCTGTCTGTTTGACAGTCTGAATAATCTCTCTGTTTCATATTACAATCATGGCTTTTGTGAGTACATAAAAATTGCTTCTCCCTGGTTTTACAGCAGCCACACTCATCTGCAACAACCAGGAGCACTCATGTCTGGGAGTTCTTAAAATCATTTGGAAAAATGATGATTAAATATAACCATGTTTCTGTCTGTTTGTGTGGTGAAAGATGGTAACATTTCAAACAGTGTTTCCAATTTTTTTTACAGTAGGTCTAAAATGTGGTTAAGAGGTCATCCCAACTTCTCTGCCATAAGATCATGTGGTGGACTAACCAAGTGCAGAATCTATAAAAAAAAAGTATAGCGCGCTGGCAGAAACTAAATTATTATAGGCTGTAAGAGGAACAATGAAATGATAAACTGAATAATGATCTACAGAGACAACGCTGATAGATGTAACATCAAATCATGCAGACTGATGCTGGTGGTTTCACACATTTAGAATAACTTCATCGTAGTTTTGATCCAGTACAGTTGTTTCCTTGAGATAAACGAGTAGACTCCAGGTTTTGTAACGATACCACAACCCTGTCCAAAAGAAGTGACTCCAACCAGTGCTCCATCGCACAGCAGCGGGCCTCCTGAATCCCCCTGCAGCAACAACAAACACATTCAATTCAATTTTATTTATATAGCGCCAAATCACAACAAAAGTCGCCTCAAGGCGCTTCATAGATACAGAGAAAAACCCAACAATCATATGACCCCCTATGAGCAAGCACTTTGGCGACAGTGGGAAGGAAAAACTCCCTTTTAACAGGAAGAAACCTCCGGCAGAACCAGGCTCAGGGAGGGGCGGCCATCTGCTGTGATTGGTTGGGGTGAGAGAAGGAAGACAGGATAAAGACATGCTGTGGAAGAGAGACAGAGATTAATAACAGATATGATTCAATACAGAGAGGTCTGTTAATACATAGTGAGTGAGAAAGGTGACTGGAAAGGAAAAACTCAATGCATCATGGGAATCCCCCGGCAGCCTACATCTATTGCAGCATAACTAAGGGAGGATTCAGGGTCACCTGGTCCAGCCCTAACTATATGCTTTAGCAAAAAGGAAAGTTTGAAGCCTAATCTTAAAAGTAGAGATAGTGTCTGTCTCCTGAATCCAAACTGGAAGCTGGTTCCACAGAAGAGGGGCCTGAAAACTGAAGGCTCTGCCTCCCATTCTACTTTTAAATACTCTAGGAACAACAAGTAGGCCTGCAGAGCGAGAGCGAAGTGCTCTAATAGGGTGATATGGTACTACAAGGTCATTAAGATAAGATGGGGCCTGATTATTTAAGACCTTGTATGTGAGGAGCAGGATTTTGAATTCAATTCTGGATTTAACAGGAAGCCAATGAAGGGAAGCCAAAACAGGAGAAATCTGCTCTCTTTCTAGTCCCTGTCAGGACTCTTGCTGCAGCATTTTGGATTAACTGAAGGCTTTTCAGTGAGTTTTTTGGACATCCTGATAATAATGAATTGCAGTAGTCCAGCCTGGAAGTAATAAATGCATGAACTAGTTTTTCACACATGACAGTGTTTCAGGTGTTGAGCTGAATGAACATTTACCTCAAACAAGGAAACATACATGGATTCTTCATACGTACCTGACAGGTATCAGCGACGTTTGTACCATCTGAACCAGCACATATCATGTCATCAGTGATAACAGGGTCATGGTTGTAATAATCACGAGAGTTGCACGTCTGTCTGTCCACCACAGTCACATTGGCAGACATGAGGACGTCTGATGTTTGGTGGTTTTCAGTTACTCCCCATCCAGCCACCAGACACGTGCTGCCAGCTGCCGGGTCTCTCACAGTGTTGCCCAACTCGAGCCACTGCACTTCCCTGGTTTTGCTCACCGGTTCTTTAAGCTGAAAAAAAGTTAAAAAGAATATCAGATATTGGTAATGAATCTCTCTACATTAACTACATTAAATAAACAGATATTTATAAAGAGTTGTAGCACCACTCATTTATTTCTAATATTTTGCTTGGAAAAATGCAATATGTGCAGTGATGAGTTGAAACGTGTCTATAAAGACATGGAAATACATTTTATATTTTAAAGAATGAAAATGTTTTAGTTAAGTAAGCAAAACCTGAGTTGGCTGTAGGAGGTACAGCAGGTTATCTACTAATCGAATGGTTTGGTGTTTGATCCCTGGTCTCTCCAGTCTGCATGTCAAGATACTGAACCCCACGATGCTCTCTGACGTTAGAGTGTGAGTGTGTGAGTGTTAGAAAGCACGTAAGCACAGAAAGATGTGTTTGGGTGAATAACCATGTTGTGTAACGCTCTGAGTGCTCAGGTAGAGTAGAAAGGTGCTAAATAAGAAGCAGTCCAGTTACGATTTACATCATTTGTATCAGACCCTGATATATCACCTTACCTTCAGCAACATGAGGTCATTGTCGTGCTTTGCACAACAGTAGCGAGGGTGAGGAAAACTTTTCTCGACGACTCTTTGATGCTTGGAACTTTCGTCTTTCGTTCTGGAGTGGGCTCCCAGGATCACCCAATAACTCCTGTAACAGAAAAAACAATCTGGTGATGAAGGTTTACATATTTAAAAGGTTAACAGGTCAGCGGCTTCTAAAACAGTCATCATAGTTCTTTATTATTGTGTATTACTACATATGGCTGGGTTATAGCTGTTACTGAGCTTTAGGTGAATCTGCGTTTTTTTTTCCTTCCAGCTGAATAAAGAAATTAAAATGTACATAAAATGTTTTAGATCAAGAAATGTATCAAATGTTTGATGTGTATGTAGCTGTGACTTCTGTGTTATTTTAAATGAGTGCAACACTTATATTTTGCTTGTTATTCCATCTTAAATGAAATTTCTAGAACACCTCTGTACAGATGTTGTGCTTACAAGAGAGTGAAAAATCAGCTTTAAATATTCTATATTCATCCTCTCCATTCAATGTAATTAGCTTTGCATGTATAATTATAGCAGCGTTTACAGAAAGCACGTTTCTGCTGCTCTGGCCCTGATCTCATTCTTTCACTAACTACTCAGAGCTCGTGACCTCTGGGTAGTTACTGAAGGAATAATAGTCTGTTGAAAATAAATACTACATTATTTTTAAAATTGAGGAAAATAAGACCTCAGATTCTTACCCAGTGCAGTGGGCAGCTGTCAGCACCCACTGTGGATGGATTAATGTCCCTCCACACAAAGAATTAGTCACAGTTCTCAGATAGGCCATGTAAGGCAGTGAGTGCGGCTTGACTTCTTTCCCATTAATAATCTCAGACCCACGACCTGAAACAGAAACAAAATATCCAGACACATAAATCAGCTGATGATCAAGTGAAGAACAGATGAGTGAAACAAACACCTGAAGGAGATCAGCAGTGTGACTTTGCATTACGCTTAATATGAACATTAAAAATTTAAAATTACAGTGGAAAACATCTCTCACCTGGCTGGATGATGAAGAGGAGCACACATGAGATGAGAAGACTGAAATTCTTCAGGCAGGACATTTCTTCTTCCCTCTCTTTGATCTGTTGAATGCAGAGAAACCCACTGTGATGCTCAGCTTTATGTGCTGAGCTGAGGGGGCGTGGTCTGAAAATGGATGTTTAAGACAAATGGACACACACACACGCACACTCACACACGCACTCAAACGCACACAAACACTCACTCACACACACACTCACACGCACACGCGCGCACACACACACACACACGCACACACGCGCACACACACAAACACTCACACACACACAAACACTCACACACACACAAAGACTCACACACACACACAAACACTCACACACACACACGCACTCACACGGATACAAACACTCACACACACACACAAACACTCACACACACACAAACACTCACACACACACACGCACTCACACGGATACAAACACTCACACACACACACAAACACACACACACACACACACAAACACTCACACACACACAAACACTCACACACATACACACGCACATGCGCGCACACACACACGTGCACACACACAAAAACTCACACACGCACTCACACACACACAAACACTCACACACAGACAAACACTCACACACAGACTCACACACAAACACTCACACTCACACACATACACAAAGACTCACACACACACACACACACAAAGACTCACACACACACCCACTGACACGCATACAAACACTCACAAACACACTCACACACAAACACTCACACAAACACTCAAACACACACTCACACACAAACACTCACACTCACACAAACACTCACACACACACAAACATACAAACACTCACACACACACAAACACACACACACACACACAAACACACACACACACACTCACACAGACAAACACTCACACACACACTCACACACAAACACTCACACAAACACTCACACACAAACACACACACAAACACACACACAAACACACACACAAACACACACACAAACACACACACAAACACACACACACACACACAAACACACACACAAACACACACACACACAGACAAACACTCACACACACACTCACACACAAACACTCACACTCACACAAACATACGCACACACACAAACACACACACACACAAACACACACAAACACACACACACACACACACACACACAAACACTCACACACACACAAACACACACACACACACACAAACACTCACACACACACTCACACACAAACACTCACACACACTCAAACACACAAACACTCACACACACAAACACTCACACACACACACACACACACACACACACACACACACACACTCACACACAAACACTCACACACAAACACACACACAAACACACACACACACACACAAACACTCACACACACACAAACACACACACACACACACAAACACTCACACACACACTCACACACAAACACTCACACACACACTCACACACAAACACTCACACACACACTCACACACAAACACTCACACACACTCAAACACACAAACACTCACACACACAAACACACACACACACTCACACACAAACACACAAACACTCACACACACACACACACACACATTGGTCAATGTCATGTCAATCACAAATGTAACAATCCAATCAGAGAACAGATGGGTTTGGCTGTCGGAGGGGCGCTTTTTTTGAACTGCAGGTCTTTGAAGGGAATAAATGCCCTTTTACATGCCAACCCAGCGTTTCCTTCATCACCACGAAGGAAAACAGTCTGTGGTTGTCCGAGTTTGGTGATTTTTTTGTCACAGGTCTACGTGTTTAATATAGGGACTTCCACAGCCTTTTCAACAGCGCTGCGGACCGTGGGGTGGGGGCGGGCAGTGTTTTGGAAATGACAGTCTTCATTACAAAGCTTTCTTCGTTATGAATTAGCATAGATGTTTTTATTGAACATTTGAAGAACTAGCAAAAAAAACAAACTCTTGTAGAGGACATAAAGTCAGAGATAGAAAAGACAAGGAGCAGGTGCATCTAGTACAGGTAGAGCTGCTGCAAAAACCCACAGAGCCCAGCAGCCAGCAACAAATTCTGGATCCTTTGCTTTTAGTTAGCAATTAGCATTAGCAGCACATCCTGCTCCGATGTGAAAGGACTTTTATGCTGCGCACTGTGACTCACAGCAATGGTCCCGGGTCAGCCCTGACTTTGTGTTAAACTAATCCTAAAGTAATAATGGTATTTCTAACCACTGATATACCACAACTTTATCCTTTAAAACAGCTACTGAAAGTTAGGGGACCTAGCTGCTATCGGATATTTATATAGAGATCCTCCAGCTTCAACCTGTATTACCCTTCAAGGACCTGCAGTTCAAAAAAAAAAGCGCCCCTCCGACAGCCAAACCCATCTGTTCTCTGATTGGATTGTTACATTTGTGATTGACATGACATTGACCAATCAGATGAAAGGAAGAAAAATAGGGTCAAAATTCGTACTTGTAACTTGCAGGGTTTTTTTTGGCTAAGTCAACACACAAATCTTTTTTACGCACACACAAATTTTTTTTTTTTTTTTTTTTTTTTTTTTACACATACAAATCCTGATTTACAAGTACAAAATATTTATGACCACATTTTGAGCCCATACACACGCACACTCACACACTCGCACACACATACACACACGGTAAATGTGTGCCACAGGAAGATTTACTGCCACAAATCCAAAGAAAAGCAGTAATCGCTCACACACTTCTACACAAAGTGTTTTATTATCCTGATCATGATTATTATAATTATGAAATCGTATCAATACTATGAACAAGCACAAGTTAAACCACGCCCACAAAATACAGCAGAGAGCCCCGTCTAGTGAGCCCAGAGTTATTTACTCCAAGAAATCTTTGAGGCTGAATCTCATTTACAGTCATGTTGAGTTACATTTAGAGCAGAAGTGACAACAAACACAACATATAACAAAAAAACAAAACAAAAAGAAAGAACACACAAATGAACACGAACATGTGACTCTGCAACAGCAGAGTGACATTAAAAACAGTTCTCCTCTCGATCTTTTGGTCTGTGTCACTGAAAATTTCAAATATACTTCAAAGGTTTCTAAAAACTGTGTTAGAGAAAAAAGGATAAAAAGGAGACAGTTGAAACAAATGAAAGAAACCAGCAGACGACACTCGAGGCTGGACGGGCGACTCGGGCCCCCCAGCTGACGACACTTGTGGCTGGCTGGGTTCTCCCGAACCCCCAGCTGACGACACTTGTGGCTGGCTGGGTTCTCCCGAACCCCCAGCAGATGAAACCTGAGGCTGGACGGGCTCCTCCGGCCCTCCAGCTGAGATAGATGGTTGAATGGATCCCTCTGGTCCTCCAGCAGAGGACAGGGGCAGAGGGGTGAACTCACTGGAGCTCTCAGCAGGGGATGACGGCTGAGACTGCTCAGTAAAGTCCTCTAGTGAAGTTGCTGGTGCTGGCATCTTGACCTCTAGGGGTCCAGAGTTGGCTGGTGGCTGACACCCAGCCTCTGGGGAGGCCCTAGAGGGAGCAACTGCCTCTGAGACGGCCAGCTTAAGTGAACCAGCTAACGTTTGTATGAAGTGTGTTCCCTGCTTGTAATGAGGCTGTGAGGATGATGACTGAGTGAATGAGTGGGTAGGCTGCTGAGCTAGTGGCAACTGAACTGAGGGCAGCGCGGCTGCTGACTGAACTGAGGGCAGCGCGGCTGCTGACTGAACTGAGGGCAGCGCGGCTGCTGACTGAACTGAGGGCAGCGCGGCTGCTGACTGAACTGAGGGCAGCGCGGCTGCTGACTGAACTGAGGGCAGCGCGGCTGCTGACTGAACTGAGGGCAGCGCGGCTGCTGACTGAACTGAGGGCAGCGCGGCTGCTGACTGAACTGAGGGCAGCGCGGCTGCTGACTGAACTGAGGGCAGCGCGGCTGCTGACTGAACTGAGGGCAGCGCGGCTGCTGACTGAACTGAGGGCAGCGCGGCTGCTGACTGAACTGAGGGCAGCGCGGCTGCTGACTGAACTGAGGGCAGCGCGGCTGCTGACTGAACTGAGGGCAGCGCGGCTGCTGACTGAACTGAGGGCAGCGCGGCTGCTGACTGAACTGAGGGCAGCGCGGCTGCTGACTGAACTGAGGGCAGCGCGGCTGCTGACTGAACTGAGGGCAGCGCGGCTGCTGACTGAACTGAGGGCAGCGCGGCTGCTGACTGAACTGAGGGCAGCGCGGCTGCTGACTGAACTGAGGGCAGCGCGGCTGCTGACTGAACTGAGGGCAGCGCGGCTGCTGACTGAACTGAGGGCAGCGCGGCTGCTGACTGAACTGAGGGCAGCGCGGCTGCTGACTGAACTGAGGGCAGCGCGGCTGCTGACTGAACTGAGGGCAGCGCGGCTGCTGACTGAACTGAGGGCAGCGCGGCTGCTGACTGAACTGAGGGCAGCGCGGCTGCTGACTGAACTGAGGGCAGCGCGGCTGCTGACTGAACTGAGGGCAGCGCGGCTGCTGACTGAACTGAGGGCAGCGCGGCTGCTGACTGAACTGAGGGCAGCGCGGCTGCTGACTGAACTGAGGGCAGCGCTACAGGCCTGGCGTTTGACTGGGATGGAAGTGAGGATGGGGCAATTGAGCAGACACTGTCATAAACATGGAACGAGGGTTCAGAACAGGCAGTCTTAGAAGCTATGGCCATGGGTGAGAAATCATAGTTATCCTCAGTAAAAACACAAAAAATTGCCCCAGAAACAACAGTCACACAATCTGATGCAGCAGAAAAAGTGTCCCTTTCACTCACCACAGCCGACTGCTTACATGTCCTTACATCCGGCTGTGGGGTGCCGCGCCGGCGGTGCGAACGTCGCTTTCCTCTTGGAGACGGCTCCGACGGACCGGGTAATTCCTCGTCCGGCGGGTCGGACGGCACGTCCTCCATTGAAGCGAGTGGGCGAGCGGTAGCGGCGGGAGGGTGAAGGTGAAGCTCGTGAAGAACAAAATTCTGTACGAGCGGGTGCAGTGAGTCTAATAACCAGGGGTAACAGGAAATAAGGTGTTGTAGGTCGGCTTCCACAGTGTAAAGAGACGTTTCTCCCTCATGCTCTAACCACTGGTTGATTAATATAGAAACAGAGTCGATAACGGCCTCCTGAAGCTCCCTGGGTGGGCTGAATGCCGCTGGATCCATATCTGGCTGGTCCGTACTGTCACGGCGAGAGAGAGGAGCCGTGTGGAAAATAAAGGAGGATCCAAATGCAGGCACTTGTAAAGGTGTGATGGTGGTTTATTAAACACAAACTAAAAATGGACAAAAGGCGAACCGAACAAAGACTAAACTATACTGGGAACAAACTGAATACAGAACACGAACCTGAACATGAACGAGAACGAGCAGAAACGGATTGACAGCAGGGAACACACAGATGAAACATGGTGGGAACGCAGACGGACCAGCAACTACAAACACAGAAGACACGACTTAAATACACTCAGAAAATCACAGGGAGATTACACACAGGTGGGAGACACAGCTGGGAATCATTAACGGGACGAGAGGTAAAACTGAACACACTCACATGAGACACAGACCTTCACAATAAAACAGGAACAAGAAACCATCACACTAAGACGCAGACTCGACATTGAGAGACAGACAGAAAATGACACATGGAACTAGACATACTAAGCAGACACAACCGAAGAGCAAATCCTAAACATGAAACCCTAATAATAAACATAATCGACATCATCAACACAAGAGAGCAAGAAAACAATCCCTGATGGAAAATTAAACCAAAACATTATGAACTCAAAATACTGGGTAGAAACTGACCCAGAACCGTGACAGAAAGAGCACTTCTGGAAGTAAATGATGACAAAAGACACAGTGTCCTAATATTTACAGACGTTGTCAACACAGTTTCACCAAAGGTTGCAAAACTATATCGCTGACAGTTTTTCCCAACCGAGCTGCCACAGAAATGCTGCTGCAGTTTTTTTTAAATTGACATTGAAATTGAAAGCCTTTATTGTCCTAATACACAGTTTAAAGAAAGTGGAAACAGCTCTATAAAAGTGCACACATGCTTATAGCACATTATAAAAACTACACAATAATTTAAATATACACTTTTGCCTTCCATGAGACAGGTTTGCTTAATTGTTTTGCTTCGGTGGTTTCTTAAGCTCAGAAAGAGTTAAAACAAAATAATATATAATTATATAAGGTGACAACAGGCATGGGTAATTATTAGCTTTAAATTATTTCTTTGAACTTTTCCTTTTTCAGGGTGGAATTATTATACAACGTACATTATTAGTGTCTTTAAAAGTCACACAGTCACAAGTTTGCACACTAATGTTTTTTCCTCGAGGAGTTTGAAGAGCACAACCAGCCTCGCTCCTCTCAGCCAAAACGAGCACAGTTATAAGAACAAGAACCTTTACAGAATATAGACCAGTGTTCAAACTGTAACATGCTACGGTTGTCCTTCTCTACCGGATCGGCTGGAACTTTCTTTTTGCGCCTTTCCAGCTTTGACAAAAGTCCAGCTGGGATAACCACATTTATCCCAGGAATATCTACAAGGTGACGTGTACCGTAAACCTACACATACAGATCAGTATCTAAGGTTTGACTCTCATCATCCACTGGAGCACAAACTGGGTGTCATCAGGACGCTACAACACAGAGCGAACACCATCCCCACAGACACAGCAGCAGGGGAGGCAGCAGAACATCAAGAAGGCCCTGAGTAAATGTGGTTATCCCAGCTGGACTTTTGTCAAAGCTGGGAAGGCTCCTAAAGAAAGCTCCAGCTGATCCTGGAGAGAAGGACAACCGCTGCCCAAGTGAAAACCTGTAGTGATCCCGTATATGTCAGGAGTATCGGAGCAGCTGAGACGCATTTTTTCTAAACACAGCATCTCTGTGACTTTCAAACCCAAAAACACGCTGCACCAAAAATTGTTCGACCCCAAGGATCGGGTCCCCGACACAAACAGGGTAACATAGTGTACGCTGTGAAGTGCAGGAGGATTGCCAGGATTTATACATCGGGGAAACCAAACAACCTCTGGCAAAGAGGATGGCACAACACAGAAGAGCTACCTCGTCAGGCCAGGACTCTGCAGTCTATTTACACCTACAGGCCAGTGGACACTCTTTCAAGGATGAGGATGTAACATCCTGGACAGGGAGGAACGCTGGTTTGAGGGCGGAGTCAAGGAGGCCATTTATGTGAAAAGGGAAAGACCATCTCTGAATGGAGGAGGGGCCTAAGGGTACATTTGAGATGAGAGATAGCCTTTATTTGTCAGTTGCAGGTCTTTTGCCCACAACCAAGATGACAGACCTTGCCGACCGTACATACAATACACAAACATCACATTGGGGAGACAGGTCAGCCTAGGTAGCGAGGAAAAAAAACATCGAAATGTGTAACACAAAAGGATAAAACAGGAATGCACAGATATCAACACACCATAGCACAATAAACACAGACAAGCAACATGGGAAAGAGTTCCAGTGTGTACATCTGATCTGGGACCGCTGCAATCTTTCGACTGCGCCTCCAACTGACCCGATGTCCACATCAGAGGGGAGGTAAGCGTTGGAGGTGGCGTTGGATCCGGGGTAGGGAGGGTGATGTGTCGGTGAGTGCTTATCAGTATCAGTATATGTATGTGTGTGCGTGTCCAGAGTTCAGCTGAGACAGTGTCCTTCGCCCTGCCAGGCTAAGTAAACAGCCAACCCAGGTGGCCTTGCATGGAATGGGAAGGAACAGACTAAACACAGTCGTTATCAGGGTGTTTTGTTCAGCTCCGGCCTTGTAGCTGGCACCGAGAGGGTATCCACATCAAGTGATGTTATTTTTTTACTTTAGTGCGAACAGCTCATATGAATTTCAAAGCAGTTCTACAGTCCAACACTGGTCCCGTTGGAGAGCCGTGAGCTTTGCCATACTTGCGTTCTGTGATGTTGTCATTTCTTGTGCTCAAGGAGCCGATTTCTGAGGACTCACGGCAGTGTGCCTCCCCGAGATGTCATCCAATTTTGCGCCCAGAGATGTTATTCTGGGCTAGCCCTTCCGAGATGTATCCAGTCTGCAGTCAGAGATCTTATTCTGAGTATTCACAGCAGCCGTAGCCTCTCCAAGATCTTATCCGTGCTGACTCAATGAGCCCATTTTGAGAAACTCACGCCTCTCCCATCGTTCCAATCCCAGCGGGCAGCCTTGTGGGGGTTTGAACAGCCGGTTCCGCTTTCTTAATTCTTCGATAAGTCATGGCCAAGCCAGCTCCGATCAGCCAGAACCCTGTTACCATGGTTCCAAATAGGTAGATATCTTCAGCACTCAGGCTCACCCGAGCCCAGACTTCTCGTTGAGAAGGGGTGTCAATTGCATTTAGGGACCAGTTGATCCAATCCATAATTCCTCTTTTAGGTTTTAGAGAACAGACTGTGAGAGAATGTTCCAGGGAAAAGTAATAAAAAACACGAGACTAGACAAGGACATAAGCAGGGAAGATAAGGGAGAGGAGAAAAAGTGCGTCCGCCTCCTCCATTTGTCACCATCTTACAATGCTGTAATTGCAGCCATTCCCCAACTCTCTGTGAATGGGACTCACGGACATTGATCAGTGGTTGTTGATCAATGGTCATGAGAATTTGCATAATTCAGATTAAGGAACTGACCTCACAGCCCATTGTACCTTCAGTGGGCTGGTTTCAGTCATTATGCAAATGTACTGTTTATAAGATTGAAACCTGCAGTCAGCTGAGACTGAAGAAGTCACTTGAATGAGTGACGAAACGTTTCTCCCACTGACACAGGGATGACTTGGCTGACATGCGAGAAATGCTGATTGAAGAATGAGATGCCTTCCCACAGCAGTGTGTGACCAGCATGAGGAGGAGGTGCCAGGCTGCTGTGTTCGGATCTTCCACACGCCTGTTTGTTAAACCGTTTCTAAAAGCTGAGTTATAATTTAGAATAAAAGAAGACTGCTTAAAAACATGAACGTGTATTTATGGAAGTGACTGATGACAAAAGACACAATGTCCTAATATTGACTGTGAAGGTTCTCAGTCATCCAGGTCATCGTAGTCAAAGGAGCTTGCAAAGAAAAGCATCTGGACTTCTTTAAGTTGCTTGAAGACGTTTCACCTTCATCCGAGAAGCTTCTTCAGTTCTAAGGTCAAATGGTGGAGAGTCCCAGATTTAAACCTAGTGGGAGTTTCCCCCCACAGAGGGACAAAAGGACCCCCTGATGATCCTCTAATTGCCTGAGCCAAGGTGTGGAACTGGGTGTGGGTCCCAATCAGCCAGGGTTTCAGGTGAGCTCATTGTGAAACCTGGCCCCACCTTATCATGCGAATTCCTGAGGTCAGATGGCCCAGGATGTGAGTGGGCGTTAAGGCGTCTGGGGAGGGAACTCAAAACTGGATTATAGATGGCAGAGAGTTGGCGTCGTAAACCACCGCCTCTGTTCAAAGATGGTCGCTCACAGTCGACATAGATGGCTTCTTTCACTCCTCTTTCAAACCATCTGTCCTCTCTGTCCAAAATGTGAACATTGGCATCATCAAAAGAGTGACCTTTGACCTTTAGATGCAGATGGACAGCTGAGTCTTGTCCTGTGGAGGTGGCTCTTCTGTGTTGTGCCATGCGCTTGTGAAGTGGCTGTTTGGTCTCTCCAATGTAGAGGTCTGGGCATTCCTCGCTGCACTGTACAGCATACACCACATTGTTGAGTCTGTGTTTTGGAGTTTTGTCTTTCGGGTGAACCAGTTTTTGTCTGAGTGTGTTGCTGGGTCTGAAATGCACCGGGATGTCATGCTTGGAGAAAACTCTCCTGAGTTTCTCTGATACACCGGCTACATAGGGGACGACAATGTTGTTGCGTCTGTCCTTCTTATCCTCCCTCGCTGGTGTCTGATCTTCTTTTCTGTGCCTCTTTGCTGACTTTAAAAACGCCCATTTAGGATAACCGCATGTTTTGATTGCTTCCTTTACATGTGTGTGTTCCTTCTTTTTCCCTTCAGGCTTAGATGGAACATGTTCTGCCCGGTGGTGTAGGGTCCTAATTACTCCAAGTTTGTGTTCCAGAGCCATCTTTGAACAGAGGCGGTGGTTTACGACGCCAACTTTCTGCCATCTATAATCCAGTTTTGAGTTCCCTCCCCAGACGCCTTAACGCCCACTCACATCCTGGGCCATCTGACCTCAGGAATTCGCATGATAAGGTGGGGCCAGGTTTCACTGATTGGGACCCACACCCAGTTTCACACCTTGGCTCAGACGATTAGAGGATCATCAGGGGGTCCTTTTGTCCCTCTGTGGGGGGAAAACTCCCACTAGGTTTAAATCTGGGACTCTCCACCATTTGACCTTAGAACTGAAGAAGCTTCTCGGATGAAGGTGAAACGTCTTCAAGCAACTTAAAGAAGTCCAGACGCTTTTCTTTGCAAGTCCTAATATTGACAAAGAATTGTTGTTGACACGTTCGTTTCACTAAAAGGTTGCAAAACAATACGGTTTACAGACATACAGATATGTCGCCAGCTGCATGGTATTTTTGCCCAACTTCAGGCAGTTTCATTATCTTGGTTTGCTTCAGTGGTTTCTTGGGCTAAGAAGAGTAAGACATATTACATATTAATTATGTGGGAAATATGTCCAGTGATTATTTAAAAACTATGTAAGGCTAAGGGGGTTAGGGTGCAAAGTGTTGAATTTATTTGGGATTTTCTTTAATTCACACAGGATCAAATTTGTACATATTCAGTTAGAATATTGATATAATGTGTGCATGAGGGTGGGAATGCATGTTTGTGTCTGTGTCTATATGTCAGGTCGGGTCTTACACTCCACCTCTCTGGGAACTCCCAGGCCCTCCAAGGCCTATCTCCCCTCACCACACTCCCTGCCGGTGACTGATGCCCTCAGACGGTGTGTTGTTGGTTCTTGGTGTCTGGGGCTGGGCGCTCAGGTATGTACCAGCTCACTCCCGGTGACTACTTGGCGGGGGCTGGTGCCTGTTGCTCGGTCAGGCCTCTTCCGGGCAAAGGGGGCCCTCGGGCCTCTGGGCCTGCAGCTCGGTTCACTCTGGCACAGCTGGCTGCCGGCGGGCACGCCACTGCAGCCCCCTCTGGCTTCTGCTCCGTCGCTACTGGGTGACCCCTCATCTCTCATCTGGGGCTCTCAGCTCTTCCCAGGAGGGTGGCATGGATGCCCCTCCGGTGGTCCCCCTCGCACTCTGGGGCCTCTGGATGTCTGGGGCCTGGATCTCCTCCATGCCTGCTTCATGCCCTGGGGGGCGGGGCTATGGCATGGGAAACCTTTTGAATACAAGCGCGCTGATCCACACAGGTGTGCACACGGGTGTTCACTGTTCATAGACTTAAATCACACCTTTATTGGCTGCTACTTCCAATCACATTGTGCGCTGTCTGTCCTGCGTGCTGCACAACAACATTCATTATTTAGTATTTACTGCTATTTACACTTAGCTAGATTAATGCCATGGTGTTGTGTTTAGTATGTTGCTTTGGTTTTTTTGTTTGTTTTCTCTTCTTTTTCTCTCAACAGGTGATCCAGGAGATTTTTTTCTCTTATTTCTCTTTTTGTGTTTCCTTTCTCACTGTCCCTCTTCCCTTCTGTTTTTCTTTTCTTTCATCTTTCTTTCTCCCTTTCCTTTCCCTCAGTCATGTCTGTCCCGTCTGTAACAACTGAAAATAAAATAAAATAAATAATAACAAAAAAAAAGAATATTGATATAATGTTATTACTATAAGAAGCCTTTACTGGGTTGTAAATTCTGTTTCACTGCTACATTGAAGCATTTAGTGACAGCACAAAGACCGAGAGTGTTAGAAGGATGGAAGCTCGATGAAGTCAGCAAAGGGAGAGAGGAAAAAAACAGATAAACGGGTAAGACTTTTAAAAAGCCGACAAAATTATAAAGCCAAGATAGTTTTGCCCACATTCATTGATGACTTCAAATTCTCAATTTAGCATATGAATGAAATTAGCATTTAACAGGATTCACTCTAAGCATGGCTTGAACAGGTTGGCTGCAAAATATTTTCTCACAGGACTCTGCATACTGCTGTGGCCTGAAACCATGTGGTGAAGTTACACAAGTCAGCAAGTGAAGTAACACTTCAGATGTGATGCATGGAGGCACAGAGTGTTAGGAGTATGTGAGCCTGGTGTAAACATTTAAAGTCAATTTATTTTCTCTTTATTTTTACCTTCTGTAGGATCCTCTGACAGGATGAGGCATCTTAGTCCACGTCTTCCAAATATCAGCTCACCACAAGTTTTATCAGAATGTTTAAATGACATTAAAGCCTGGAGCACCTTATTTGTTTTATGAGAGGGAGGCTGAGGTCCTGATACTCAGACTCAGTTGTTCCCACAATGCAACAAAATTGGACCTGTGGCCAATCACATCCTTCTGTTAAGCCCAGTGTAAAAATCAAAAAATAATTATCATGACGTAACACTGGACAAAGGGATTATTTTTGTTTTAAAGGTTTGAGGTTTGTATCAAATGAGGCTTTTTTAAAGGTTAAACCCTTCTTATATTTTACTTTTTTAATTAATGTTTTTAATCACAACTTGACTATTGTACTGCCCTTTAGGTTGGTGTAAATCAGGCCTCCCTTTCACATCTTCATTGTTGTCGTTTTAATTATTAATTTTCTGGTTTTACCAGTATTACTGTGAACTGGGTTCAAGCGACACGTTACCCCAACGTTAGAGAAAAGAGCCCCACCTAGTGGTGAAGCCCGAAAACTGAGTGCCTGTGCCACAGTGAGGGTCATGAAAGTAAAGATGTTAATGATGCCGCAATCCTCCGTGCTAGTCCCATGGGGAAAGAAGAAAGATACCCCTCCAAACTTGATTCATTTAAACAATACAGGAGATGCATGGATCTGGCTTTTATGCATAGTCAACACTGAAGTTCATATCACTGCAGAGGGTACATAAAGCTGGATGCACATAGATTTCCTGCAAAAGACAACTACATGTAACTGACATGCAGTTTTTATACTCCACCATTAGGTGGCAGTCTCTGCTATATTTTCGGGGGCACTGTGTAAGTTCCACCAAATTCACAGCAATACTGGTAACAATGATAATTAATGATAACAATAATTATATAAAAAACATCTACCTAAGGAGCTAAACTGGCTTTCAAGCAGTGGAATAAATGAACACATACATTTATGACTAACACAAGACTCGAGTGCTGCACTCTGTGCAGGACGGGTATTTTCTTCTTCCTCGGTCCTTTAATGAAAGGATTCGTTTGATCATATATACGTGTTTCTGTTTGTTCCCAAACTCTCTCACATGATTGGTTCAGTCTTGATTAAGTACCAAGAATCATAACATATATGAGGTGATTGACTGAAGTATTTACTTCAAATAAAAAGTACTCTTTCTTTTCTGAGTAACGATATTTATAAACTGTGTGATCGCGGCAACAGACACGAGAACTGTTGATCGAGTGCTGATATTGTTTCAAAGCCTGTGGTCAAATGATCATAAATAACCACGTGGAGGACACTGGGTGCAGACGTGTATATGACTGATACTTTCAGCCAATTTAACAAAAAGAAAGAAATGAATCAGGATTTGTGGAAGTAATCAATGACAAAAGACACAGTGTTGATGGAGGTGAATGTGTGAAGATCATGTCACTGAATCCTAAGGAGGAGGAGATCCTCAACATGTGAAGCTGTCAGTTGTTCTCATGTTCCTTTGTTTCTCATGAGTGAATATTCTCTGTGTTAATTTCTTCTGAAGAAAAACTTTGTACAAGAAAATCTACAGCTGATCAAAAGAGTTGAAAAAAGCACTGAAAATGTTTCTTAGGCCTCAAATTAGACTGTAACTGTAAACTCATGATATTAACGATGATACTTTGAAAGGTACCGTTTGAAACTGCAGTACAATCAAAGAAAAAGAGAGCAAATGTGTATTTTTTATTCATGCCTCCAGCTTTATTAGAGAGTAGAAAAAGATGTTTGTTTTTTTGGTTTTACAGTAACAGTAATGCGAAATGAAGAAAAGAAGATTTTTTTGTGTCTTTTTCAACAAACCACAAGCCTCATTTTCAGTTTCAGTTGGTTGTATGTGAGCTGTTGAATCTGTCTGTTTGACAGTCTGAATAATCTTTCTGTTTCATATTACAATCATGGCTTTTGTGTGTACATAAAAATTGCTTCTCCCTGGTTTTACAGCAGCCGCACTCATCTGCAACAACCAGGAGCACTCATGTCTGGGAGTTCTTAAAATTATTTGGAAAAATTAAGATTAAATATAACCATGTTTCTGTCTGTTTGTGTGGTGAAAGATGTTAACATTTCTAACAGTGTTTCCAATTTTTTTTTACAGTAGGTCTAAAATGTGGTGTTGGAGCCCGTAACGCGGCGGGTTATGGGCGAAATCCAGTGCAATGACGTTCCCGCGGTAATAGACGTTTCAGCCCTGAACCTAACCTTATCCCTAGCCCTAACCATAACCTTTTTCCTGAGGTTAACCAGGACTTTAATGATGTTAAATAGCGTGTTTCTAAGCGACTTGAAGAAAAAGAGCGAACATGTGTAGATTGAGTCCATATGGTTCTCATATGTCCTCATTTTTCCGAGGTCGTCATTTAGGAACGTGGTGGGTAGCCGAAAACGTAATATGTTGACGATTTGTCACCTAGCGTAAAATGTTACGCTTTGGGAGTGAGAACGTGTTGGGTTAAGAGGTCATCCCAACTTCTCTGCCATAAGATCATGTGGTGGACTAACCAAGTGCAGAATCTATAAAAAAAAGTATAGCGCGCTGGCAGAAACTAAACTATCATAAGCTGTAAGAGGAACAATGAAATGATAAACTGAATAATGGTCTACAGAGACAACACTGATGCTGGTGGTTTCACACATTTAGAATAACTTCATCGTAGTTTTGATCCAGTACAGTTGTTTCTCTGAGATAAACGAGTAGATTCCAGGTTTTGTAACGATACCACAACCCCGTCCAAAAGAAGTGACTCCAACCAGCGCTCCATCGCACAGCAGCGGGCCTCCTGAATCCCCCTGCAGCAACAACAAACACATGACAGTGTTTCAGGTGTTGAGCTGAATGAACATTTACCTCAAACAAGGAAACATACATGGATTCTTCATACGTACCTGACAGGTATCAGCGACGTTTGTACCATCTGAACCAGCACATATCATGTGTTTGGTGATCTCAGGTCTGTGGTTGTAATAATCACGAGAGTTGCACGTCTGTCTGTCCACCACAGTCACATTGACAGACATGAGGACGTCTGATGTTTGGTTGTTTTCAGTTTACTCCCCATCCAGCCACCAGACACCTGCTGCCAGCTGCCGGGTCTCTCACAGTGTTGCCAACCTCGAGCCACTGCACTTCCCTGGTTTTCCTCACCGGTTTTTTAAGCTGAAAAAAAGTTAAAAATGAATGAATCTCTCTACATTAACTACATTAAATAAACAGATATTTATAAAGAGTTGTAGCACCACTCATTTATTTCTAATATTTTTCTTGGAAAAAATGCAATATGTGCAGTGATGAGTTGAAACGTGTCTATAAAGACATGGAAATACATTTTATATTTTAAAGAATGAAAATGTTTTAGTTAAGTTGTCATGTATCGCTGTGCGGCAGGCAGGAGTTGGACCCAAAATGCAGACACTCAGGCACGAGGTTTAAACACAAAGAACTCAGCTTTATTTGCTGGCGGGAGAAAGGCGTACAAAGTAAACTAAACTGGAAACTCAAACTAAACTCACAAGGGAGACACAGGGACATCCACACAGCAAGAGGGACGACGCGACACTGACTCAGAGAAACACGGGGTTTAAATACACTGGGAAGTAACGAGGGGAATGAGACACAGAAGGAGAGCACAGCTGGGGGAAATCAGAACTGACGAGACAAGGAAGCAAAGTAGGATACACTCACATGAGACACAGACCTTCAAAGTAAAACAGGAAGATGCAAACTAGACTAGGGGAGACAGAGCAACTAAGAAACACAGACAATACCAACAACAAAGAGACACAGAGGGGAGCTACTAAATACTCAGAGAACTAAACAGAATACAAGAAAACCAAACAAAGACACTACACTAAAGAATAAGCTGGGACAACAAAGTGAACTAAGAACATAATACAAAAAACTCAGAGGCACAAGAAACTCAAAACACTGGGTCACTGACCCAGGACCGTGACATAAGTAAGCAAAACCTGAGTTGGCTGTAGGAGGTACAGCAGGTTATCTACTAATCGAATGGTTTGGTGTTTGATCCCTGGTCTCTCCAGTCTGCATGTCAAGATACTGAACCCCACGATGCTCTCTGACGTTAGAGTGTGAGTGTGTGAGTGTTAGAAAGCACGTAAGCACAGAAAGATGTGTTTGGGTGAATAACCATGTTGTGTAACGCTCTGAGTGCTCAGGTAGAGTAGAAAGGTGCTAAATAAGAAGCAGTCCAGTTACGATTTACATCATTTGTATCAGACCCTGATATATCACCTTACCTTCAGCAACATGAGGTCATTGTCGTGCTTTGCACAACAGTAGTCAGGATGAGGAAAACTTTTCTCGACGACTCTTTGATGCTTGGAAGTTTCGTTTTTCGTTCTGGAGTGGGCTCCCAGGATCACCCAATAACTCCTGTAACAGAAAAAACAATCTGGTGATGAAGGTTTACATATTTAAAAGGTTAACAGGTCAGCGGCTTCTAAAACAGTCATCATAGTTCTTTATTATTGTGTATTACTACATATGGCTGGGTTATAGCTGTTACTGAGCTTTAGGTGAATCTGTGTTATTTTTTCTTCAAGCTGAATAAAGAAATTAAAATGTACATAAAATGTTTTAGATGAAGAAATGTATCAAATGTTTGATGTGTATGTAGCTGTGACTTCTGTGTTATTTTAAATGAGTGCAACACTTATATTTTGCTTGTTATTCCATCTTAAATGAAATTTCTTGAACACCTCTGTACAGATATTGTGCTTACAAGAGAGTGAAAAATCAGCTTTAAATATTCTATATTCATCCTCTTCATTCAATGTAATTAGCTTTGCATGTATAATTATAGCAGTGTTTACAGAAAGCACGTTTCTGCTGCTCTGGCCCTGATCTAATTATTTCACTAACTACTCAGAGCTCGTGACCTCTGGGTAGTTACTGAAGGAATAATAGTCTGTTGAAAATAAATACTACATTATTTTTCAAATTGAGGAAAATAAGACCTCAGATTCTTACCCAGTGCAGTGGGCAGCTGTCAGCACCCACTGTGGATGGATTAATGTCCCTCCACACCAAGAATTAGTCACAGTTCTAAGATAGGCCATGTAAGGCAGTGAGTGCGGCTTGACTTCTTTCCCATTAATAATCTCAGACCCACGACCTGAAACAGAAACAAAATATCCAGACACATAAATCAGCTGATGATCAAGGGAAGAACAGATGAGTGAAACAAACACCTGAAGGAGATCAGCAGTGTGACTTTGCATTACGCTTATTTACATGAAGATTAAAAATTAAAAATTACAGTGGAAAACATCTCTCACCTGGCTGGATGATGAAGAGGAGCACACATGAGATGAGAAGACTGAAATTCTTCAGGCAGGACATTTCTTCTTCCCTCTCTTTGATCAGATGCTGAACGCACTGAAACCCTGGGGCGCACTGACAGGGCAGCTGTGGATCTAGGTGTTCCACAAAAAGCTTGAAAAAATAAAAGAGCATTTGTGGAAGTAAATAATGACAAAAGACAAAATGTCCTAACATTTACAAACGACAGTTTCTGATACGGTTTCACCAAAGTTTGCAAAACGATATCGTTGACAGTCTTTCCCAATTTGTTCCGACTTGCCGTTTTATTTTCTTTGCCTAACTTGAGACAGTTGCTGTCTTGTTTGCTTCACTGGTTTCTTAAGCTCAGAAACAGCTAAAAGAAAGAAACATGTTGTTAATGTGAGCAGCAGCTGCAGCGATGTACTGAAACGTACAAATCATCAAACAAATATTAATATTTGACACAGATAACCTGAATATATAAATGTTTTGTTATAGCAATGGTTCAGGGCAATAACTATTAAAACATTGGAAAGCCTGTTTCCGCTTAAATGGCGCCACATTTGTAAGGAAAGTTCATTTGTGGGTTGAGCAGCAGAATATTGTTGGGTTGTGCCAATGAAAAACCTGTCAAATCTTCTCTGCCAATGGCAGACAGCTTATTCTGCTACCGACTCTGGTTTTGAGCCTGTGGTATGCATCCTGCTCCAGTTTGTGTCCGCTTTAAGCATGCAATGTTTCACTAATGGGCCAGTAGCGGTTTTTGATACGGGCGACACGGGCGGTTGCCCGGGGCGGCATCACGGGCATCGGCAAAAAAGAAAAGAAAAATAGCTCGTACTCATACCGACGTCAGCCAGCGCATATTGGAATGTCACAGGCACCGATCGGTTTTCTATCGCCCATTTGCTGGGAGTAAGGGCGCCTCCGTTTGCGAGGTGCGCCTGCTGCTTGCTGCTAGTGATGGGTCGTTCGCGAACGAAATGGCTCTTAGAGCCGATTCTTTGAAGTGAACGACGCGAGCCGGCTCCTTATTGGGAGCCGTGAGTTTTTTTTCCCTTTCTCTCACCCTCTCTCTCGCTCTTTTTTCCGCTAAACTCCGCACGCGCGGCCTGTACTTTGTGCTGGGCAGAGGGGGGAGGGGCGTTAGTTACACTTGCAGTAGCACAGGAACAGAGCCAGAGAGAAAGAGAGCGAGGGACAACAACGTCACATGAGAAAGGTATAGTAATCATCCACTATTTTTAGTTGCAGATGATAAAGGATTCAGAAATCATACAGGCCCATATGACAGAGAATGTGCATCTTCTTTTTGTTTTAATATTTTAATATATATTTAATTGTGTTGTGGTTTGCAGTGTTTTGTGTTGTTTCACGTTAAATTTGTTTAAAAGGAAAAAGCTGAAAATTTAAATAGTTAAAAGTTTAAAATGTAAATAGTTGTTCTTTGTATTATATGATTTATTTATTACATTTTATGTGGAGTGAATAAATAAAGTATATTTATGGTGGCCCTTAGAGACAAAGGAGTACAAACTCCAAAACGCGTAAAAACTCCAAAACACGTAAAAACTCCAAAACGCGTAAAAACTCAGACGCACTTACAAACCCCGAAGCATGTACAAACTCCAAAACACGTAAAAACTCAGAAGCACGTACAAACTCCAAAACACGTAAAAACTAAGAAGCACGTACAAACTCAGAATCACGTACAAAAGACAACAGAAGTGCTCCAGGATGCTAGGGCGCAGTGTTGAGCGTTTGTTACCTGGTGGCTACACAAGCCAGGAAGTATCAACAACCGGATTTGGTGTGTGGTAATAAAAGGTAAATGAATTTTTTTTTAATTATTTGAATAAATATGAGTGCTTGTCTATAAATACACAAACAATACGCACATGTTTTCAATTGTGTAATTTAAGTGATCTGGGTAGCTCTGTTTTGGAAGTTCAGTTAACACTAGAAATGTGTTTTGGAGTTTGTATGTGCTTTGTCTCTAGGGGCCATATATAAACATATAAATAAAACCACTTTTTTTACATTAGTAATTCCTTTTCTGCATAATTTTATATTATTGTTAATGATTAAATAATTAAAGCAACAAAACAACCTGAAGAGCCGGTTCGGAGCCGAAAGAGCCGGCTCTTTTTAGTGAGTCGAGCCGAAAGAGCCGGATCTCTAAAAAGAGCCGGAAATCCCATCACTACTTGCTGCACAGGGAGGAGAGGGCGGGGCTACGGGGAGTCTCTGGTGGCTGTAGCAGCGTCTAATAACCAACCAAAATAAAACTAAATAAAAACAAACACGAAAACACCAGACATCATGATACAGACTTATAATTTGCACCGATGTTTTTTCGAAATTCTATACGCGAAAAGTGAGCGCGAGAGCCCTCGGTGCGCATGCTCGCTGTTGAAGTCAAAATAAACAATATTGACTATGTGCACGTTAGCATATGCTACTTCCGGTGCGGAAACTCCTATGGGGAGCTTTGTTTCCGGTGTCCTATTCGCGCCTTGGTTACGGTCCAAAACAAGTTAAGCAAATGAATGAATGAAGCGGCGATTTACATTTCTATAGATGTCTCGGGCATTTACCCAATATATCTGTAAATGATGTTCATCGACTTGTCGATATTTATCCCCGCGCCTCAGAGAAAAAGAGAAAATGGATTCAAATGTTATATTTCTCAGCTGTCCCTCGTTTATCGCGGGTGTTATGTTCTAAAAATAACCAGCGATAGGTGAAATCAAGTAGCCAATTTTATTTTTTGACGGTGCAAAACGTTTCGTGGACATCGTGGACATACAGCACTGCACTTCAGAGTCACACTGCTAGCGTCGATGCAGCGATTCTGTACAGGAGAGACGTCACGGAGGAGATCGTCTGCAGCGATCAGGACGCAGGACGTAAATAAGCATGCAAACTTGCACTAAAAAATCTGCGAAACAGCGAGGTGAAAGGTGAACCGCGTTATAGCGAGGGACCGCTGTCATTTTGAAGGTAAGTCACAACGTACCCTTCGTACATACTAATGTATAGAAACCGTTACCAGCAATCATTCACTTTTTGTGTGGCTTTTTTCACGGTGTGTTAACATGCTGTGTAGGTGTGTACTTGACTAGCTGATCTGACATAACGGAAACATCTGGTTTGACTATTGTTCACCTGTAGTTTGAATGCTGAACATTTGCCTGTTTAAATCATAAGACCAGTCACTATACAGAGATGTGCTTCTGAATGTGGACGATGTGTCTTCTGCTGCAGTTCTGCTTGTGTTGAGTGATGTAAACAACTGATCGATCTAAACTCTTTAAAGGTCAAAATTGATCATTAGATTTTTATGACACAACAGTGGTGAGTGTTGAGAGTATACTATGCATACTCTCTCTCTTCATATGTGTGTGTGTCTGTTTCTCTGGTGAAATCCAGTATGGTTCCGACAACAGTTTTTTGTTAATGTACAATCCTTAATATGGGGTGTGTGTGTGTGTGTGTTTGTGGTGGTGTTTGGGGGGGGGGGGGGGGGGGGGGGGGGGCGCCAGAGGGAGTGTTCACCCAGGGTGGCAAACAGTCTAGGACCGCTACTGAATGTGCCACCTCCAAACTGAAGGCCAGGTTCTAGATAACAGGACATGTAGGACTGGGAAGTGGGCATCCCAGAAACAAAGCATACATTTCATGCACAGCATTTCTAGGCAAAGCCAAGACTGTGGTAGCTTCAGAATCTAATCTCGTGGTGGCTGACAGGACAGTGAAAGTTTCAGGTTTTTATTGTTAATAGTTTTTGAGACATTCAAGTTCAAACATTGCCTCCGACAGTCAGGCACACACTATAAATACGCACAAGGTAACGAGGGAATGACACACCAGAGGCTGAACCCAATTACACACAACGAGACACAAACCTTCAAAGTAAAACAGGAAACTCACAGACGGTTTAACAACACAAACTCAGGGACACGAACAGGAGAGACACAGGTAGGAATAATAAAACACAACAACCAAACCCTAACAACTGATACAAAATAAGAGTGAACACAAAACAAAAGATGACACCAAAATGAAACACAAAACGCTGGCTCTAACGACCGATTTTGATTATTGATATATGAAGATAAAGTTGTTTCCAAACTTTGAACCAAAAATGTTTATGGTTTAAAGTTGGTGATTTGAGCCAGAATGACCCTTGATCAGCACAACACTTTCATTTTTTGAACACTTTCATTTTCTTTCAGTGTTTTTCAAAAGCGAATCATTTAATTTGTAATTCAAGTGTGCACTGGCAGTCATTTAATTAACAATCACATGCAGTTTCCATATTTACACATGGAAGATGAAATCCCACAAAAGCTTTTCCGTATCAACTCTGTAAAACGTCTTCAGTCGAATTCTGCATATTTAAAATATTCATAATACAAAACTGAAATGAAAATAATTTACGTTTTGCACTTGAGAAGAAAAGTGTAAACCTGTTATGTCAGAATCATAGAAAGCAAGTAAACACTGAGGTGCACAGCTGTATCTGCTGAGCTGAAGAAATGCAGTCTGAGCAAAATGGACTCATCCACCCAAAACCTTCACAGCCGATGGCTGAAACTGAGCTTTAATATCTAACACACACATGCACATACATGCTATGTAATGCTGCACTACATGTCTGCACCCAGTGATGGGCGGGTACAGTCTGGATACAGACTTACAGGCTATCATCTCCCAGCCCATGCAGGAGACTCTGACAGCGCTCAGCAGCTCCTTCAGTGGCCACGATGTGGGACGGAGAGATTCGGCGGGTCTTTCCTTCTAACTGCTGTCAGACTCCACAACAAATCCACACAAACGTGCACACACATCCACACATGTGAAACACTACTAAGTTATAATCTAGAAATGAAAAAGAAGACAGGTTGAAAAATCAAAAGAACATTTTGTGTAAGTAAATGTTGATGAAACACACAATGTCCTAACATTGGTACAAAGAAAGGTTTTGAAACAGTATTTTCCCCAAAAGGTTTCCAAACGATTTTCCCTGTCAGGTTGCCACATCTTTGCTGACAGTTTTTAGCCCATCATGACTCAGTTTCATTATCTTGGTTTGCTCTTTGATATCGACCAACATAAATCATTTTTATCAGGATGTTTTAAAAACTCAATGAAGTTCATCCAAAATGCTGCAGTAATGCTGCAGTAAGAGTCCTGACAGGGACTAGAAAGAGAGAGCAGATTTAAACCATATGTCTTAATGACCTTGTAGTACCATATCACCCTATTAGAGCACTTCGCTCTCGCTCTGCAGGCTAACTTGTTGTTCCTAGAGTATTTAAAAGTAGAATGGGAGGCAGAGCCTGTCACGGTTCTGATTCCTTTCGACGCAGTATTTTTAGTTCTTGTGTTTTGTTTTATTTTTGAATGTTGGATCGTTTTGTTTCCCTGGTGCTTTGTTGATTATTATTGTTATTATTATTATCAATAATGTGTTTTCAGTGATTCTGGTTTAGGGTTTTGTGTCTCATGTTTGCATAGTGTGAGTTTCATGTGTTATGTTCTGTCTGCCTCTCTGTGTCGAGTCTGCATCCTTGTGTGATGTTTTCTTGTTTCCTGTTTTATTTTGATAGTCACAGTCTGATGTCAGTGGTTGTGTCCAAATTCATGGCTGCTTCCTCCTGAGGCTGCATTTGTAGACCGATTACGTCACAGCGACGAAGGCTGTCCAAATTCGTAGACTCCTCCGAATGCAGCCAACAAATGCGTCCTCCTTTTCCCCAGATTTGAAGGATGGGTCGGGTGTGTCCTTCGTGGCCTACCATATCCCAGAATTCATAGCGCGGCCCAGCCAAACTCCAGTTTCCAACAATGGCGGCCGCTACTAAGTTTTAAAATTACTCTTATTAATCTTTCTGGATCACAAAATAAACTTTTAACATATTTTCAGGCGAGAAAGTAGCTGTGTAAACATCAAATATCTGCTCAGTTTATCAAGATATCGCATATTTGCAAAAGTGCTTTGACGTTTTCGGAGACGTCTGTTACCCACCAGCTCGATAGCTCGCCGGGAGCTCGAGGGTCACTGATGCGGCCGAGAACAACACAACTCCCGGCACATCATGTTCAGATCACCGCGGAGTTTCACTACTCAGGTTAAACGTGATATATAAGTCACTTAGACAACCTAAAAATGTTATTGTTGGGCTTTTTTCAGTGTTTTATTTGTTTGTTCGTGAGTAAATCGGTTTGGCTGAGATTAAAGTTATTAGATTAGATAAAATAAAACTTTATTAATCCCCCGGGTGGGTTCCTCCTTGGTTTTCACACAGCTGAATAAACGTCAAACAGAAAACTGATTAAACAGAAGTATGAGACGGTCGAGAGTTTCCTCCAGTGTCCTGTTATATTTTAGACAGCAAGGAACAGACGGCCGAGTTTATTAAACTCCACCGAGACAGCGGTGACGCTAATCAGAAGGCTAGACCGTCCAATTTCACAGCCGTTTACTTCCAGCCTACCCGACCTTCTGAGGACCCGGCCCACGTAGACCGCGAAGGTCCTCAGGAGGATGCAGCCCATGAATTTGGACACGACCAGTGTGTTCAGTTTTACTTCTCCTGTCTCGTTAGTCTAACTTCTTCCAGCTGTGTCTCCCTCCTGTTTCCCATTCCCTGATTACTCCCCTGTGAATATGAGCCCTGAGTTTTGCTGTGCTCTCTGTCGTGTCGTACCCTCAACTTGCTGTATGTGGTTGTTGATCAATGGTCATAAGAATTTGAATATTAATGATCAAGGAACTGACCTCCCAGCCCACTGTGGTTTCTTATTTTATCTTATCTCCTGTATTTTGAAGGATAGATTTGGAAACAGAGGGATTGAGCTTCCTCAGCCAAAGCCTCCAAACTCTGGAATGAGTTACCTCCACATGTTACGCTCAAACCCTCCAGATTTTCAGAGTGTGCTTTAAGACTCATTTTTATTCTTTGGTTTTCAACTCGGTGAGAGAGCTTAGGAATTTACACTGTCATATTTTGTCGTGTACTTGTACTAAGAATATATTTATTTATTTGAATATCTGTGTGTGTAACTGCTAAAACTGTAGGATCCAAACCTCCACCAGAAGTCCGTTCACATGCAAGAAGAAGGGGAGCAAGTGGGTCAGCATTCAGGGCACAGAAACTCAGTCGTCCTTAAACACGCCATTTATTCCAATGAATTAATTAACGAAATAAAAACAGCAATAATTACCCGAAAGCAGCCAGGAAGAGAAAAGTGTGAGAGGTTTCAGAACAAAGACACAGACGACAGGTGACCTCAGTCAGGACGATGGTGAGGGCGGGAAGAGGCAGACGTAAAATCATAGAAACAACAAGAGGAAGTAACATTAAACCATGAAGTGAAGAAGAGTTTGAGAGAGAGGCAAAGACTATCTCATGCAGACACGAGGACATGGGAGGAAGAGGAGGAAACAGTCAAACTAAGAAGGAGAAGAAGGAACTAAACCAGAAATCAGACGTGCAGACCTTCATCATCATCATCATTCCTCAGTATTTATTTCACTGTCACTTCCTGTATATATTGTACTTATTTATTGTCTGAGTACTACAGTTGTTTTATTGTACTTTATATATTTTACATTTATATTTATTTTGCATTTTGCACCAAGGGAGTGGCACTCCAATTTCGTTGTACTTTGTACAATGACAATAAAGGCTATTCTATTCTATTCTATTCTATTCTATTCTATTCTATTCTATTCTATTCTAAAGCAGCATTGGTACAGCTGCAGAACAGCAATTACAGTAAATATCAGTGATCTGAAGTCAGCTGGCAGGATACCAAGCTTAAATTAAAACACAAGCTGTGTGTGTGTGTGTGCGTGCATGCGCCCAGGCTCGATTCTTGGAAAGGTGTGTAAATAACACTCCAGTTTCCTGAAGTTATGTAATTTCGAGTAAGGACAATGTAACCCGTCCCTCATCCCGAACATCCTCACACCTCAGGATAAAAGGCTCAGTTCACACGATCATTTTCACTCCACTCAGAAGGAAAATATTTCGTGTGAACTGAGAAACACATCAGAGCTGCTGAGAAACAGACGAGAGAAAGGTGAAAGGTAAGAGAGAGATGTTCATGTCAGTGTGAACAGCTGCTGCTGTGATCTCAGGACTGTCTGACCTGTTTCATGTTTGTCTTTCTGGACTCATTCTTAATATCATCACACAATCATTATGTGTTTGATCTTATTTTAACTGCACTGAACGTGATTATTAATAATACATAACAACCATTCACTGATAATCCCACTGAAACAGAAGAGGAAAGACTGAAGCTGTTTTATTTCCAGTCAGCTGAAAGAAATCTGAATCTTTCTGTCTCCTACTGCTGATGTCATTTTAACTGTTATTATTTCTTTTCATAGATTTATGAAGTAATTTCAGCTAATGTCTCTGTGCTTTCGTCATTAGTGGCTCATGTATTTTTAGTGCATTTTTTTATATTAATAGTAACTGCAGAATAAAACAACAACACAGTGTCAAAGCAAAGCTGTTTGTCTCATGTTTAAAGCTGAGGTGTGCGTCTCACAGTCCGTACACACAGTGTGATGAAGCAGTGATCTCATGGACGGGTATTTCACAGGAAATGAAAATTAAGATTAACACATGTGGTCATAAACTATCATCAGATAATAATCTGTACTTTGTTTAAACATGAACTTTTAATAGAAAGTCCACTTGATATTATGTCACTCGTGAATATTTGATGAATTAGAAAATGGTGAGATAATAATTTAAATGTGTTCCCCAAATGAATATTCTGTAATTCAAACCATGCACTCTTAGATACACAAAAACTTTAATGTGTATTTTATGTCACATTAACAAATGTTAAGAGTACAAACACTGAAGTCTGATCAGCTGATGACATGATTCAGTTTCATAGGAACGTAAATGTTTGAACATTCCTGCATTAAAGTAAAAGTTTCAAACAGACTTTTAATTTCGGTTGTTTCATTTGGGAGGTTCAGAGCAGAGACAGGATGAAGCTGTTTAACCGGCTCAGCTGGGATTATTTTTATTTTTAGTCTCTCCTTTGTTTGTAATTACTTTAATTACACGGCTTCAGGTTTTCAGTAAACTGGATATAATTAACTGACTTCCTTGATTTCCTGAATTCCTTGATAAGAGTCCACAAAGTTCTCAAAGCTGAACATCAGGTATGATTGATCAGCGATCGTGTGAACACTGTACTGCTGTGAAACCAACAGTCCAGCAAACTGAGAAACTGCGGCCTGAGCCACACCTCAGGGTTTCTCCATGATGTAAAACAAACAAAGCAAATCCTGTTTCCACACATACAAATTCATCTCAGTTAAAAGTCTGAAAGTTTAAGCAGGAAATGTCCAACAGAAATGATCAACACAGCTTTTCTCCATCAGTTCAGTCAGTTTTGTTAATGTAGCAATAATTCATCACCGCAGTCATCTGAGGGCGCTTCACACTGTAAATATTTTATCATAATATGGACAGAAAATCAAAGCAAGAGCTTGTTTGAAAGAAACACATGATGTCTGAGCCTACAGCTATTGGAGGGTCCGGGGTCACCTGACCCTTCTAGCCCCTGTCAGTTCATCCACTGCAGTATTTTACAGGGAGCCTTTAATAATATACGGAAGCAACAGAGATGTTCACTCTGATTCACTCTGAGACAGATGTTGCTAACTTTGGCAATACTCCCTGTTTTTTTAATTGTTTATTGATTGCTGAATAAAGTCAGACTTAGTTATAAAATGTATAAATAGGCGATCTAGTTAATCTGTTCAGATGAAAGTTTTCTTTCTAAAGAGTGTCAACGTTTGGTTCATCTGTTTGGTGAAAACGACCCAAATAAAGAAGAAGAGAGGAAGTAACAACAGACAAGGACTTTATTGAGATGATGCTATATAAGAACTAGGGGTGGAGGCACAAATAGCGTGTTTTTTCCGAATACTTATTTCGAACAAATACTTTAAAAAATATTTGTATTCGGGAACAAAAAAACTTTATATCAAAAAGCTGAGTTTCCTTATGAGACCCAGTGCATGAGTGAGTGACTCCGGCTGCTCCACACAGCAACAGAGAGGCTTGGCTGAGCGAAAAAAGAAGATCGGGAGGTTATTCAATTATGCTGCATTACTGACGTCTGCAGTTATGTAACTCTGTTAGCTCAGTAATTTAGACAACAGACTGTTGACAGAGTAAAGTTAACGTTCGGTTTAAAAG
Source organism: Neolamprologus brichardi (assembly GCF_056152115.1). Lineage (NCBI taxonomy): Eukaryota > Metazoa > Chordata > Actinopteri > Cichliformes > Cichlidae > Neolamprologus > Neolamprologus brichardi. The sequence goes on from NC_142115.1 coordinate 37,348,217, forward strand.
GTTAAAACAATGCTTGTGTAGTTGTGTCGAATTGTATGCACTTGTGGGAGTTATATGGTACGTTTAAGTTACTCTGTCTTTGCAGACAGGAAGATGTAGACTATAGGCCACTTAACCTTAGCATAGCTTCCCTTCACTCATTAACTTCACTGTAAAAACAAATCCTAATATAAAAGCATTTTACAGTTTTGTACTGTTCTTCTAGAATATCATTAAATTCACATAAATAGACTGATTTTACATTTCAAATGTAAATTAACGTAAAATCACTGTAAATGTAATAAAACATAATTTTCTTGTTTTTTAAATGTATCTGTCTGTACATGAGCATATTTAGATTGTTAAAATACTTTCACAAATATTTGTCTGTTATTTGAAAGATTGAACTGTTAAATTCAAATGTAATGCTGTGGAAAAGTATATAAAATGATTCGTAGAAACTTTTGTTACATCGAATAATAATTATCATTATTTATTTTATTTATTATTATTACAAACAAACATGAAACACGTAAAAATTCCACTATCTTGTTGTTTCTTAGGTTCCTAATTTAATGGCAGCAGGTCCACAGCTGAATGACGTAATGGAGACCGCAGCGCCTGGTAAGTAACGAGTATTTACTGTGTGCACAAACTTATTCAGGGATGTTGTGTGAAGAAGAAATTAAAAACAAAACGCAATAAGAGGCAAATCTCACGAATGCTTATTTTATTTACAATTAAAAATAAAAACCACATCGAGTGTTTAAAGTGAGAGAATTTACTTTTTTAACATAAATATTACCTGGAAAAATATCCAACTACGGTCTTTAAACCTTCCCTTTCACTCTTGCTCACAAATCTCTCGACACGCTCCACCCACTCCACCCTTCCTCCTTCACCTGCCCTTTTTGATCATTCTCAGAATGAAACTTCAAAAAATGCATTTTGGTTAAAGTTCAACAAGTCCCAGCATGAGACTTACACCCCAGAGTTTCAATAACTCTGATATTTACTTTCTGTGCTGGCAGTTTGTCCCATTAGTTGTTTGGAGGTTATTGAAACCCTGCTGTGCTTAACTCTTGTTACGACTCAATGAACAGACACAGCAGAGATCACTGTGGATTAGGAGAGTTTCAGGTAAACGATCTGTGCCACAGAGCGAAGAAGGGAGAATTGGTGCAGGGCAGAAACTCAGTTTCTTTCATCTGTAAATGTACATCATTATATTATTTTGTGATATTTATCTTGTGGTATTTTATTTTGTGTCCTGATTTTTTTTGTCAGTGTCTGAACTTAGGGTGGTTCTCCTGTGGAATAACTGGAGTGAGAGGACAGTGGCGGAGAGCTTCATACTGGGAGTACCTGGGTTAAAAGCTGAAAGAGCAGACTGCTATTTTCGAATCAGAGAACAGCTGGGAGAGAATGAAATTCTTCTCATCAACAGCCCAGACGTGATGTCTTCCAACATCTCTGAACAAAAACTAAGAGAACATGTAGAAACCTGTGTGAGGCTCTCTGATCCTGGACCTCATGTGTTCCTGCTGGTTCTGCAGCCTGAAGACTTCACTGAGAACCACAGAAAGAGACTCTGCAGAGTCCTCCAGCTGTTCAGTGACCAGTCTTTTGAGCATTCACTAATTCTGATGTTAACACCCAAAGGAGAAGAGAATTCAGATTACATGGAAAGTTATGAGAAGCATCCACCCTTAAAGGACATGATCGGAAAATGTGCAGGCAGGTTTCTGTGGCAGAAGAACCTCGAGCGCTCACAGCTGTTAACACGCATGTTTCAGATAGTCAAAGAGAACAACAGAGAGTATGTGAGCTGCGATCTATATGTGGATGCTTCACCGAATGTTCACTGGAGTCTAAAAAACACTGAAACACGAACTGTTGAGTCGGCTCCTGGTAAGTGGGACGTGTGAAATAAATATAAACATTACTGCTGTCAGCGTTAATCTCACTAAAATGACGTTAACGTCATAACTGCATTAATGCAGCAAATCTCCGTTAGCGAGTTAACGCCCGGTGCGAGGGCTGCACAGTGTTAATGCGCTAGCACGGTTAGCTTGTTAACGCGTTAGCCGCGCAAATGTGATTATGCCATTAACGTCATTTTAACAAGATTAACGCTGACAGCACTAATAAATAAACATCATTATGTTTGATTATTGGATGACATTAGTTTATTGGTTGATTGATTTGTGTCTGTGTGTCATCTTAGGACGGAGCTCTAACACTGACGGTAAAAGGAAACTTTTGCCCAGAGGTACGTGACTACTTCGAGAAACTTCAAATCATTTTGTTGCTAGATCATAACAAAAATTACAGTGGTGCTGTCAGAAATATAAAAAACACAAAAATTATAAATAAAATAAATGAGATTTTTATTAGAAAGATATAAAAAATAAATGCAGGAATCTTTAGCAGTCTGCAGGGGAGCAGAGGGAAGGGCAGGTGGCTGGCTTTCACAGCTCTTGGGAGAAAGCTTTTCTCAGCTGGGTGGTGTTTATGTATCTGTACCGTTTCCTAGACAACAGCAGGATGAACAGTTCGTGTCTCGGGTGAGTGAGGTCAGCAGCGATACGACTGGCCTTCCTTTGCAGTCTGCCAGAGTTAGTAATTATACTGAATTGAGGTCTGTTAGCTGTCGTCCTCCAATCCGCTGGGCACTTTTCACCAGCCGGTCCAAGTCTTTTGTCCTGGACTGTGCAGTGGCCGTACCACACCATCATGCTGTGGCAGAGATGCTCTCCATCACATGTTCTGGAGCAACTGGAGGGAGAGTCCAGTCTCTTCAGTTTCATGAGGAAGAAGGTTCTTTGTTGGGCCTTCGTCATCAGAACGAAGGTGTTCAGTGACCAAGTCAGATCCAAGGTGATGTGGAGGCCCGGGAATTTGATGCTATCCACAGACTCCACCCACCTCATACAGATCAAGTTGATGGGTGTTGGACCTCTGAAGCAGAGCAATGTTTTGCAGTATTTTGGTCATTTTTAAACATATATTTGCTGCTATTGTGTTTTTATTAGTGTAGTCACAGCTTAGGAAAATCCCTTTTGACTCTGATGACAGAAAACTATGAATGTGAGAAGTTAATGGAAAAAAGCAGAAGTGAAAAACATTTGGTTTGGTTTCTCTGCTATTAAATCTGTTATACAAAAGTACATCATAGGTTTATCAAGTTTCTGGGATGAGACTCACTGGATTTGAATTTGAAATCTTTCTAAAGCCAACGGACAATTCTCCAAAAAATGTTTTCCCAATATCAATAAAACAATATTCATATTTTCTTACAGCCTCTGCTCTCAAGATTGTGCTGTTGGGAGAAAAAGAGGATTTGAAGAGGACACTGAGCAGCTTCATCACAGGAAATGTTCAGAGACCTCCACGAGCTGATCACTGTGTGGCCATCTCTGGAGAATGGGAGGGAAACAGTTTAACAGTCATTCAAACTCCAAACATCTTCAGTCTGTCTGAGGAGACGGTGAGAGAGGAGATGAAGAGCTGTGTGAGTCTTTGTCCTCCTGGACCAAATGTTCTGCTGCTGATAGTGGAGCCTTCATTCACCGAGGAGAAGAAACGAAGGCTGAACTTTATCCTGGGTTTGTTTGGTGAAGATGCCTTTAAACACTCAATGCTCATCACTGCACAGGAGGGGGTGGAGGCAAATTTCACTGTAAATCAGCTGCTTAAGAAGTGTGAAGGAAAACACTATGGCATGTATAAAAATGACCTCAAACTGTTGATGAATAAGATTGAGACTATTGTGCATGAAAATAGAAGGAATTTCCTCAGATTAACTGAAAAGACCACAGAACCAAAGTCTGAACCGATCAAACCATCTCTAAACCTGGTTCTGTTTGGGAGGAGAGGAGCAGGGAAGACGTCAGCAGCCAAGGCCATTTTAGGTCAGAAAGAGCTTCATTCAGCCTCCAACTCATCAGAGTGTGTTAAACATCAGGGAGAGGTGTGTGGACGTTGGGTTTCCCTGGTGGAGCTGCCTGCCTTGTATGGAAAACCTCAGGAGGCAGTGATGGAGGAATCACTCAGGTGTATCTCCCTCTGTGATCCTGAGGGTGTCCATGCCTTCATCCTGGTCCTACCTGTGGCTCCCCTCACTGATGAAGACAAGGGAGAGTTAGAGACCATCCAGGATGCATTCAGCTCTCGAGTCAATAACTTCACCATGATTCTGTTCACTGTGGACTCAGATCCTACAGATCCAGCTGTTGTCTTTGTAAGACAAGACACAGACATCCAGATGCTCTGTGAGAGATTTCAAGGAAGAGTTGTCATTCTCACTAAGGACAAACAAGAGATCTCAGAGGTGTTAAATGTTGTGGATAAGATGAGCGCTTTGGGATCTAAATGCTTTAAAAAGGAATTTTTACAGGTACAGAGTATAAGAAACAAACTCAAGCGAATGAGAATAAGCATAGTACCAACAGAAAAATGGCAGAGGAGAGAGAAAATCAGGATGGTGCTCATTGGAAAGACTGGCTGTGGAAAGAGTGCAACTGGAAACACCATTTTAGGCAAAGAACATTTTGAATCGATGGCCAGCGGTGAGTCAGTGACCACGTCTTGCCAGAAAGCAGAAGGAAAGGTTGATGGACAGCCTGTTGTTGTGATCGACACCCCCGGATTGTTTGACACGACTCTGACCTGTGTTGATGTTGAAAATGAGCTTCTGAAGTGTATCGACATGTGTTCTCCTGGACCTCAAGTGTTCTTATTGGTGCTTCAAATCGGCCGTTTTACACAGGAGGAAAAAGAGACTGTGGAGCTGATCAAGAAGACCTTTGGTCAGGATTCCTTTGATTTTATCTTTGTTGTGTTTACCAGAGGTGATGACCTGAACAATCAATCAGCTCAAAGCTTCATTGAAAAAAGCTCTAGTGGATTTCTAAAAAAACTAGTTGATGAATGTGGAGGGAGATACCATGTCCTCAACAACAAAGATCAGAAAAACCGCCTTCAAGTCACTGAGCTGATGACCAAAATTCAAACAATGGTCCATAAAAATGGTGACAACTTCTACAAGGCATGGGCACCAATGAAGAATCAATTGAAGATCATTTCGAATGAGATGGAAGAATTACAAAGAGCAAAGGAGGCTCTTATAAGAAAACATGAGAGGGAAATTTTAGAGCTGAGAAAGTTAATGGAAGCACAAAAAAGTCAAATTAAAGATTTAAAAGACAACAAAAATGATTCTCAAGAAATAGAGAAGAAAATGAAGATGCTCAGAGAGGACATAGAGAGGCTGAAGAACAAAAGGATAAAAAAGAAGTGTCGCATCTTATAATAGTGTCCGTCCTGGTTTAAGGATCTTCCAAACTCAAGACACTGTGGCACAGCTGAAGTGTTACTGCTGGCAAGGTGGACCGAGAACGGCGCTGAAAGGTCCTCATCAAGAGGACGATTGTGCCTGGCTCTGGGAACATAAATTGAATAATGATTTGTCCTAAACAAAAATTTAAAAAAGCTTCAGGGGCCCAGGTGAGATCCAATCAAACGACTTTATATGTATCTGTAAATGTGGAACTAAACTGTGGGGGAGAAAGAAAAACAGGAAAGGGCTCCTGGACTTGGATTTAAACAGTCTTTAGTTTGGGAGATTTGGGAATTCATGATATTTTGAAAGTTTGGTTAAATATATTAGATTTAAAAAAAAAAAAATACATGTCTGTTGTTTGGTTTCATTAAGTGCTTGTTTATATTTTCATTTTGCTTGCATCCTTTGTGCTGGTTTGAGGGATTTGCGGAAAGAAACAAGGACTGAGGCAAACTGACAAACTCTGAAATGTCAGCAGAGATTTGCCTCACTGGCCAAAATTAAAACAGCAGAAATACAACAACACACCACATATGACACTGAACATAATTAATATTATTAGAGTTTAGAATATGACTTTATATAAAATAAATATATATATAAATAAAAAGAAATGGCTAATCATAGTTCTTCAGGGAAATCTTTATAATCTTTTGTCTGCTTTGTTCTGTGCACCAAGACGCTCCTACTTTATTGTTTCTTACTGTAATTCTCATGTGCACCTGCACCACACTGTAATTATGTTCCTCTGATGTTTTAATGGTTTAATAATAACCTCACAAAGTGAAGTTTGGACAGTGGTTTTATTTAGTTATTGGGGAGATTTCTTGAAAAGTAACTATTACATTACTTTAAAAAAAATGTTTAACCCTCTGGGGTCCAGGGTATAATTGTCCATTTTTGACTACTTTGATGTTTCCTCCACATTTTACCTTTAAAAACTGTTTATTTGCCTTGTTTGGTCTCATTCTTTTCAGCACAACCTCATGTGTCTGAATTTACCGTTATCTTTTCATCATATTTTTTTTTACTGTAACAACCACAAACATGTTTATTGAATCATATTTCATAACTTTAAATGCAAACATAAACTGACAATTTTAAAATTATATGCACAAGTTTTGCAAACAACAAAGTTATTTGCAGCCATTTACCTTTTACCCTTTTTTAAATAACCATTTCAAACTATTTACAGAACAATCAGCTGTTCTTCAATAAGATGTCACACAAATTATTTGTGCCACTCCAAAAACATAATTTCTGTCCACTATAAAGGAAACATCACAGCCTGATACCTGCAGGTCTGACAGCAGCAGGTGTATCACTGCTGTTTCTACCTGGAGACAGCAGTCGCCTCATTGTTCTGACACACAGCACAAAACTATCCACAACACACTAACTACACAAGACATCACATTAACTACACACTCCAAACACGCTAAACGTCACAAATCTTACATCTCAAAACTCACTCTCTCTCTTTTTCTGCTGTCTCTCTCTCTCTCTCTCTCGCCGTCACTCCTAGAACGTCCTCCATTTTTTTGTTTGTTTTTTGCTCATAAGCAGAGAGGTCTCGCTGCGCTGTCCTTAGACAGTAAACGTGACGAAACTATTGAGGAAAAACGCCGCGTATATCTTGTTTATCATGACTCTGGTTTTACTGGCCGATCAACACAGTTTATAAACTGGTATATGTCACCTTGTTGCTTTGTCTTTAAGTGGTCATGTGATTTACCACGACTACTTTATTCTTCCTCAGTCAAACAGCAGCACTCATGCCATTGTTTTGCCCCCTGAGCTCTAGGTGTTGTGCTAGACCAGCGGTTCCCAAACTTTTTTTGCTGGGCCCCCCTTTGTTTTACAAGAAAAATGTAAGCGCACGCACTAACACATCCTCCAACCACACACACATATTTTGCTCCATTGCGGTTTATTTCACACCTCAAACATTTAGTAAACAATTAAGCAAATACAAGTTATCTGCAATAAATTAAAGGTAGTAAGAAAATAAACTACTAACTCTTTTACGCTGCGTCCACACCTACACGGGTAATTTTGAACACGCAGCTGTTTCGTTCACACGTAAACGGCGTTTCGAATCACCGAGAACGGAGATTTTTTTAAAACTCCTTTGTTTTCAGTTTACGTGTGGACGAGGAATACAGAGTTCATCACCCAACGTCAAAGGTATGTGCCTTTATTCACGTCACGCTGTGCACCACGTTATTGTTTACATGAGATGAATTGCAGAATGGCAGATAGAGACAAAATACTGTTAATCTGACTGTCTGCAGGTTTTACACGTAGTTACTGTCCCTCCGTTTACAAAGGCAGAGGCGTCACGGTGTGATTATTTTACGTGTAGTTGTTTTATTTTCTGTGTAATAATATTCAACATTGCTATCAATACATCCCCAGAAAACCCTCTTTTGGCACATGGATCTCGCCATGAGTCAACTCCACACAACTAGAGATGCACAAGAAAGTTGCACATTCTCTCAAAAAATTCCCAGGGCTTCTCCCTTGGAGTAACTCTACTCCCAGCCTGTAACCCTGTCATAAGAAAACATTAACCAGTGGTTAAATGTTAAGCTTGTTTAACTCCCAGCTCCACCTGGAGCCTGCATCCTAGAAGACAAAACCTGTAAGTTGCATCAAACTTCACAAGTATTCAGCATATAAGACAAGTATCATGTGCAGGTTTTCTCAAATCATTAAACCCACTACTGTTGGAGATTTTCCACTCTTGGTGGCGCTGTCACTTGGTGTTCGCTCGCTCTGTGGTAGAGTATCTCTTCCTGTTCCTGCTCAAACACAGTGGTGTTTCTCAGTAGCTTATCTGCTTAGCAATTTAATTACAAACTTTTAAATAAATTCTTTTTTCATAGTATAATCTTCACGTGCTTCATCCGAAGCACACTCTCTGTGTACTCACTACCTAATTTATAGCCAAAGTATTCACTCACTGTCTCTGTACTGTTTCGCTAGCATAGCTTAGCTTAGCTTGTAGCCGACTCGTTAGCACCATGGCTACTTCACCTGTCCCTCCTGCACTTTCCTGCTCATTGTGTCAGATGTTTAGTTATTCCTCGGCCTCCTTTAGCAGTAATGATATCTGTAACAAATGTAGCCTATTTGCAGCTCTGGAGGCCAGGATTACTGAATTGGAGACTCGGCTTCGCACCCTTCATTCACCCGTAGCTAGCCAGGCCCCTGTAGCTGGTGCAGCCGAAGATAGCGTAGGCCCCGCTAGCTGTTCCCCGGCAGACCCCAAGCAGCTGGGGAAAGAGGGCGGCTGGGTGACGGTGAGGAGGAAGCGTAGCGTAGAGGAAGCGACATTGACCAATCAGATGAAAGGAAGAAAAATAGGGTCAAAATTCGTACTTGTAACTTGCAGGGGTTTTTTGGCTAAGTCCACACACAAATCTTTTTTACACACGCACAAATCTTTTTTACACATACAAATCTTTTTTACGCACACACAAATTTTTTTTACACATACAAATCCTGATTTACAAGTACAAAACCGATTTACAAGTACAAAATATTTATGACCACATTTTGAGCCCATAAGAGTGCAGTGCGTAGGGCGGTGGGCACGGACAGGCCTTTCTAAGTTGCTCATGTTCAAGGCAAAATGTTTCTAATGCGTTTTTCAGTTTTCTTGAATTATTGTGGCAGCCGACGACAGCACACGTTGAACCCGAGCTCATCTTCGAACAGGTAAAGCCACTTATTACCGCACAAAGTAACTAATTTTGTTGTTAGCAACGACTGAACGCTGGGTCTCGCTTTGAGTAACCGGAAGTATAAAACCGGACAACGGAAGTAGTGGTCTGTCATGGCAGCCTACGTACGCTCTTACAGAGCGGAGATGACAATAAAGTTTACTTTGACTTCAGCAGCGAGCATGCGCACCGAGGGCTCTCGCGCTCACTTTTTGCGTACAGAATTTAGAAAAAAACATCGGTGCAAATTATAAGTCTGTATCATGATGTCTGGTGTTTTCGTGTTTGTTGGTTTGTTTTTATTTAGTTTCATTTTGGTTGGTTATTAGATGCTGCTCCAGCCAGCCAGAAAATCCCCCGCCGCCCCGCCCTCTCCTCCCTGTGCCGCAAGCAGCAGGCGCACCTCGCAAACGGAGGCGCCCTTACTCCCAGCAAATGGGCGATAGAAAACCGATCGGTGCCTACGACATTCCCAATGTGCGCTGGCTTATGTCGGGGCAGCATGAGTACGAGCAATTTTTTGAAAACGTCTCACAAGCAGTTTTTTTTTTAAAGGAATCAGGTTTGTTCCAGTTTGCAGAAAAGACTCCACAAATGTTAAAACTACTTGTAATGTGGATTATGTGGGCACTCATATCACTGCCTCGACTTCATCTTCATCCTTTTCAAATGCAGATTCATCACATGTTCCTGATCTAACGGGTTCTTTAAGCTCACGGTTCTCCTCACTTCACTGCATTTCTTTTGTAAACTTTCACTTGTGTCTTTTTTCTTTTGCTCATCATCAACACCTGGAAGTGTTACAGATGATTTAAATCTGAGAGCCGCTGCATCCTGCTACATCTTTTCCTCCATCCTCTTTTCCTGCAGCGTGCTGTGCTGCTCCTCTGCACGTCTTCCTCCCTCTTCCTCTTGTTGGTGGCTGTTGTGCTTGAGGAGATGGAAAGAACTCAGACAGACACGGACACATCAGGTGTGTCACCTAAAAAAAACGCTTTCTATTCAGTAAATGCTAAAGTACGAACACGTGACAGTTTTCCTGAACATCTGTTCTCCCATCAGAGAGAAATCATCCTGATGGAGAGTTTTTACACGGACAGAGTAAGCACACGTCTGAGCGCGCAGTGACGTAGTTCTCTTTTTTCTCCTGCGGATGGGCGTGTCCTCTGACGTCACACGAACCTGAACCGTAGAAACTTAAATCCTGCAGCTCTGAACCTGCGCGACAGCGTCTTCATCCAGGTAAGATTTATCACAGACAGCAGAGAGAAGCAGGCTCAGACCCGCCGTCAGACTTTAACTGTGAGAAACTTTCTGTGACCTCGAGGTGAATTTTCGGTTCAGGTAATAAACGCGGAACATTTGGACCGGAAGTAAACGATATAGTTCATGTCGTGTTTTTGTCTGTAAATCTGTGTGAAAGTAAGATTGAACCGGTGACTTGATTAAAAAAACAGGATAAAATACAGAAAAACTGCTCATCTCATGATTACATCACATCTCTGTGACAGTAACACCCGAGGTTCGCAGGGAAGACGCGGAAATGCAGCGCCATAACACAAGAAAACCTGCTTTCACTTCTCCGCTCGCTCTTTGTCATTTAAACCTGGTTAAAGTTAAAGCTGAGGAGTGCAGTGCTTTTGTGAAAGGTTTGATCAGGAATCAGGAAAAGTAAAGTCTGTCACTGTGTCCTGATACAGGCCTGTTCTGTGTTCTTTGGATCAGAGGCTGTAGAACCAGCTCGGACCGTGTTTGGTGGTCCTGATATGATTCATGGACTTAATCTGCTCTCTCTGTATAATCTGCTGTATAATCTCTCTGAAATGATGCGACTCAAGGATTAAACTGAGATAATTATCTCTGTTAGGCCTCCGACACCATTTTAGATATTAGAGTAGGAGGAGCCAAGGTTTTTTTCTTGAACTTTATTAACATGTATACTTAAACATTATTGTCCATTTTTACCTGCGATAATTAATTCATTATTTAACTTTAAATAATAACTAACTTCCTAACTTCTGTTTTACTTTTGTCTGTTAATATGTTTTTCAAGTGTGACTACTGAATAAAATAAACAGACTGATGAAGCTCTGACTGTAAACAGCTGCTTTTGGCTCAGTGGGGTCACCACAGGGTCGCTCCACGTGTTTGACTTGGCAGATCGTGGGGTTGTCTGATGGCTCCCCACAGGACTCGCATCAGGCAGGGCTCACACACAGCTTATAAATAAAGTTTCAGAGAAAAAAGAACAAAATAAATGTTCATATAAAAGAAGTGAGAAGCAGTCCTGTATAATTATAACCTGTATGTACACTTGGCCACCTTTACATGATATAAAAGTACAAGTAAAAACAATCTGCTTTAAAACACATCATGAAGTGATATAATTACACAACAATAAGCTCACACTACTCTCACAGAACAACAGTTACAAATTTGCATAAACATCTGTTTCATGGCACAGTGAAAAAAACACTTTAAGGTGCAGATGTAGATTGTTGGACTCTGTCTCACTGGGACAGTTGTGAGCGTAGAATACCTGTTATTGTTATTGTAGGGTGAGATGATACTTCAGAGCTGACAGATGAGCTTTTTTAGTTCCTCAGAAACATTAGAGGAGGATTTCCCAAAGTCACAGATCACTGAGGACGACACTCAGCATCGCAGTTTCCTCCTCAGTGATGCTGACAGACACAAGCTGCAGATGCATTAAACTGCAGTTTACTGAAGAATCAAGAGCTTATTCTGATAACTTAATGTTTTCATTACTTAACTGCATGGAGTCATTTTACTTATAGTGTAAAAGTCTGTCAGTGTGGTTCAGGGTCTGTCCTTAACAATGATGCTGTGTTTGTGTGAAGGCTGCTTGTGTGCAGCAGCATCTATATTTGAAGCATCATCTGCTGTGATTTCTACATCCTGGTGTTCAGATTCACTTTTACAGCTCAGATGTAAATAGACTTTATACCTTGTGAATAAATTACTTCAAGTTTTCACTCCATATGATACAGAGGTGGAAGTCACCTGCAGCTCGACTGCTTTCTGAAGATACAACATGAGGTGTTGTGTTTGTGAGTTCGACGCATTAACAAATTAACGTTTTGAACTTTTCTCTCTTCAGGTTCTTAAACCCAACAGTTTGTCTCCAGATGAGTTAATAAATATCTGCTCATCTCGTCTGTTTCCAGCAGAGCGGCAAAATGGCAACTGCAGAAACAGGTGAGTGAGTGATGCAGACCCATCCAGAGTTAGCCTGGATGATGTAATGTTTCTCACTGTGCGTATATTCACCGCATCAGTGTCTGATGTTGTGTTTGTTACCTCTAATCACATGTGTAGGTTTTGTTTCTCAGTAGGAAAGTGTTCTGTTACTCTATAATAAATACATCTTGGCTTTCTCCAGCTCTCAGCTTCAGTGGCGTGCTTTCATGGCCATCACAGTTATGGATCCTTCTTTTCATCAGTTTGTAAAGCCTCTAAGCTTGGTGGGAGCAAATATTAGAGAGTAACCTGACCTCTCAGAGTTCTCGTATATGCAAATCTGGAGGTTTTATTTATGACCTCAGCAGTGATGGTCAGAGGTACTCGACATTGCTGTTGGATGTGATTGATTGATTGATTGATTGACTGTACACACTGCAAAACAACTCAGAGATCAGAAACTTAGTGTCAAAAGGGGCCCAATATGTGACTGTGGAGACAGCAGAGCAATTTTCACAAACTTTATTTACAAGTTTAAGCAAAGGAATAAACTTGGTGAGGGATTCAGGGCTTGATGTTTGAACACGACTCGTAGTGTGGAGATCTAAAGCTGTAACTGTGGACAGAGGAGTGTGTGATTAGCGTGGGTATGAAACTTCTCCAGGCTTCAATGTATTTGAAAGAGGAATATGACTCATGTTGCAGGCAGAGTTGGCGACACTTTGAGGAGCAGCTGAAGGTCCGGGTCAGCTGAAGAGAGTGATGCTGGGCTGACCCGAGTTAAAAGGGATCCAGTGCAAAACAGTGGAAAGAGGGCAGGCAGGTGTGATACTGAAATCCTTCCCAGGAGTCAGAGCGTGAAACAGGTGCTGTGACCAGAGAGCTGTAACACAAGAAAAACAAGGTGGGTACATAGACTAGAAGTAATACACACAAACATCCTGAGACTCAGACTGAAAACCCCACAAAGGAGGGGGGATGGGGTTGGGGTGGGTTTCTGCTCTATGGCAGGGATGTCAAACTCCAGTCCTCGAGGGCCGGTGTCCTGAAACTTTTAAATGTCTCTCTGCTGCAACACACCTGAAGAACATTAGTAGGTCATTAGCAAGACTCTATAGAACTTATATGTGTTGGGTATATGATGACATGTGCAAATCCTTTAAATGAGTTTTTCGAGACACTGACAAATGAAGTATTTATTTCTGAAAAACAGTCATATCTTTGACCTGCAGATAGTCTGTAATATTAGATAGAGATCAGGTTTCTTTGTAACTAATGATAGCAACATGGCCAAATGACACTGAGAATAACCCACTAAGTAAATGCTGAAATAAGGGTGGATGATCGTCACTAGACACTCAAATGGAAAAGTTTTGGATTTCAGTTTGAACCCCCCCAACTTTATTCTTGACTCAAATAAGGAGAGTTCATTTGGAAGAACTGAATATGATTCATTGAGAGTACTTTCATTCACCTTAAAGTGAACAACAGTCTGAAAGGGACTGCCATGTTTTACAGGCAGTCGTGCTTCTGAAGACTAGTTTTTGTTCGCTTTGTTGTGAATATTTACATAAAACCATCCAAGTGTCTGTATCCAGCACCGTCTGTGCAAAACTCCTTCGATGTCAGAGGTTCAAACATGAAAAACGGTTTTCTCTGTCATTGTTGTTTTTTCTTTTTAACTCCACAGTGAGTTCTGCAGCTCAATGACAGCATGGCAGCAGCATTTGGTGAGTCTTACTTTGTCACACTTACATGCAGTAACTGTGAGTTACCTCCCTCTACGAGCAGTTTTTGACAATAATTTAATTGTTTCTTGGTTTCTCCGGTTTGGAGAAATGTGAAAAAAATGAAGTAAAAGTGATTATTAGAGGATAAACGACGTGACTACAGGTGAATATTTTACAGCAGATCTCATCTGAGTGTCTTTGCTGAACCAGGCTGCTGTGTTGCATGTAACATGCTTTAACAATGTGTTTAACCAATAACATTTGTCAGAATGGATTTTCTGAAAATTAACAGTCATGTTTAATAATCTTTCCCAGAACTAATGTGATCTGTTCATGCAGTCAGCTGTTGACATTAAAAGTGCTTTGTTCCATCTGATTTAGTCATTGCAGGATAACACGTCTCAATTCATAAACTACTACTAATAATAATAAAAGGAGAGTTATGTATTTCTTTATCTTTGCAGGACCACAAGACACTTTTCCCAGACGTCGCAGGAACAGCATCAAACTTCTGCCCCCCAGCAGTGAGTTTTTAAAGAAAAGATGTTTAATACAAACTTTAACTGGGCAATTTAAGGTGGAAGACATTAGAAAGGAGCAGGTGAAGACAAAATATAGCAGGAAGTGTGAAGCCTGTTTGGAATAATGAAAACCCCTATTGCACGGATTCTGCTTTCTCTCTTTACATTTAAAGCTCATATAATGTATAGAAAAGTGAAGAAAACTATTTTATGTAAACTTTTGGGGGTCATTTCTGGGAGAGGTTACAGCAAATGTCTCCTTAACTTCATGTTAACAGATCAAACATTCAGGATACCAGTGTTTGTTTATGTAGCTCTATGCCACAGACATGAAGTTGGTGCAATTCATTGAAACTGTGATGTATCCTGTGGTAATGATGATCAAAAGAGATTATAGAAATAAAATTGTGCCAAACAAGAAAAAAAAATTGGTCTTCAGATTCTGATACTGTAGATTTAAAACTGAGCTTTTAATAGAGGTCAATTTTTAAACTTTATGTAGTATTCTCATATATGAATATATATCTATGGTTCAGTAATGGTCCATAAATACTAGAAAAAAATAACACATATTTAAACAAGAGAACAAATTTTCAATAATTAAAACTCAACGGTTACAGGGGAAAACTTATTAAAAATAAATTACAACCTGTGATATAATGTTGTTGCTGCTTGTATTAACTTTGAAAGATTCTTTGTTCAGTGTTTGTGTTTGCTGTCGTTTCAGTGTCTGAGCTCAGAGCTGTCCTGCTGGGGAACAGCTGGTCTGAGAGGAGCTCAGTGGGGAACTTTATACTGAGAGAGAACAAGTTCAACCCTGAGGAAGAACTGGACCGATGTGTGAGAGTCAGTGGACACATTCAAGGGAAAGAAATATTTCTCATCAACACTCCAGATCTGCTTCATCCAAACATCTCAGAGGACAAATTAAAGGAACATGTGAAAAACTGTGTGAGGCTCTCTGATCCTGGACCTCATGTGTTCCTGCTGGTTCTACAGCCTGAAGACTTCACTGAGCATCAAAAAACGAGACTCTGCAGAGTCCTGAACTTCTTCAGTGATCATTCCTTTGATCATTCACTGGTTCTGATATCACCACCCAGAGAGAGGCGTCCAGGTTTAGGGTATATGCTCATGTATTATGCACATGTACAGGAAATGATGCAAAGATGTAATAACAAGTCACTGCAGCTTGACAACCTCAACATTCGGGAGTTACTAGAAAACATGGAACGCATTGTAGAAATGAACAATGGAACTCATGTGATCTGTCAGCACACCAGCACTGAACAAAGAAAAGAAGCTCCTGTTACTTTGAGTTATCCTCAGCCTGTTGGTAAGTAAAAAAAACCCAAACTCTATCTGTAGATATTTTAACATAAAGTTAGGACACCTTATGAAAAGTGCTCAGAAGGAACTATCCACCAAAAACATGAAGCAGCATTTACTGAAGATGAAAAAAGGGAAGAAAGACCAAAAGGCTTTTAGGATCAGTCAGACTGTCTGAGAGTAATTTCCTGTTTGTATCTTTGCTCCTTTACAGGACGTAGACTCTGCATTTTGCTGTTTGGAGGAAACTCAGAAGAGAAGACAGCACTCTGTAACTTTATTGTGAAGAAAAATTACGATTTTTCAGGATTTTCTCCAGGCAGAGAGGTTTTCCATGGAGAGTGGAGAGGAAAACCTTTAACAGTAGTGAAAACTCCCGACTTCTTAAGTCTGTCTCTGAAAACGGTGAGAGAAGAGATGAAGAGCTGTGTGAGTCTCTGTCCTCCTGGACCAAATGTTCTGCTGCTGATGGTGAAACCTTCTGATTTCACTGAAGAGAAGAGAAAAATTCTTAAATTCATCTTTAGTTTTCTTTGTGAGGATGCCTTTAAACACTCCATGGTGATCATCACAGATAAAGAGGAGACAAATTATTCTGTTACATCACTCCTCAGAGACTGTGAAGGTAGAGACTACAACATGATTGAAAATAATCGGGAACAGTTAATGGAAAAAATTGAGAACATGCAGACTGTCCTCAAAGGAAAATTCCTCACAGTCACTGAAGAGACCATAAAATCAGTGTCTGAGCACAAGAAACCATCTTTCAACCTGGGTCTGTTAAAAGAAGAAGCTAAACCCAATCTGAAGTCCAGTCTGAACCTGGTTCTGTGTGGGAGGAGAGGAGCAGGGAAGACGTCAGCAGCCAAGGCCATTTTAGGTCAGACTGAGCTTCATTCAGCCTCCAACTCATCAGAGTGTGTTAAACATCAGGGAGAGGTGTGTGGACGTTGGGTTTCCCTGGTGGAGCTGCCTGCCTTGTATGGAAAACCTCAGGAGGCAGTGATGGAGGAATCACTCAGGTGTATCTCCCTCTGTGATCCTGAGGGTGTCCATGCCTTCATCCTGGTCCTACCTGTGGCTCCCCTCACTGATGAAGACAAGGGAGAGTTGGAGACCATCCAGAACACATTCAGCTCTCGAGTCAATGACTTCACCATGATTCTGTTCACCCTGGACTCAGATCCTAAAGCTCCAGCTGTTCTTAACTTTGTAAGACAAGACAAATACATCCAGAAGCTCTGTCAGACTTACAGAGGACAATATGTTGTTCTCAACATTAAGAACAAACAGCAGATCCCAGAACTGTTGAATCATGTGGAAAAGATGAGACCAGACAAAACCAAACAATTCTGTTACACAACATCAACATTTGTATTCGGAAAAATGGATCAAATTTCACAACAGCAGACAAAAATAATTTCTCTACAGGAGGAGCTTAATGAGATGAGGTCAAAGGTCACAGACACTGGTAAGTAAACTGTAACTGATATTTACTGTTCTCTCAATGTGATACTCTGCTATGTATTTCATTATCAAGAAAATAGCTCCTAAGTCTAATTTAGCCCCGTACATACTTCTTTTACAGGTGATGATGAGAACATGAACACGGAGCCTCTCAGGATTGTCCTGATAGGAAAGACCGGCTGTGGAAAGAGCTCATCAGGAAACACAATTCTAGGAAGGAGAGAGTTTAAAGCTGAATCAGCTCAACAGGCAGTAACTACATACTGTCAGAAAGTACAGGGTGAAGTGGACGGTCGTCCTGTTGCTGTGGTCGACACTCCTGGTCTGTTTGACACAACTCTGTCAAATGAAGAAGTTCATGAGGAGTTGATGAAATGTGTCAGTCTCCTGGCTCCAGGACCACATGTCTTCCTGCTGGTGATACAGGTCGGCAGGTTCACAGCAGAGGAGAAGGAGACGGTGAAACTGATCAAAGAATTCTTTGGGAAGAATTCAGAAAACTTCACCATCATTCTTTTAACCAGAGGAGACGATCTGGAAGCTGATGATCAGACCATTGATGAGTACATTGATACAAAATGTGATAATTCCTTCAAGAAGCTGATCTCTGACTGTGAAGGAAGATACCATGTGTTCAACAACCGTGACAAACAAAACCGTACACAAGTCAGCGAGCTGATAACAAAGATTGACACCATGGTGAAGAATAACGGAGGAAGCTTCTACACCAATGAGATGCTGCAAGAGGCTGAAGCAGCGATACAGAAAGAAGTGCAGAGGATCCTGAATGAGATGAACGATAAGATGAAGAGAGAAAGAGAAAAACTTGAAAGGAAACATGGGGAAGACATGAAAGAAATGCAAAGAAGACTTGAAAAACAGAGAGCTGAAACTGAAGAAGAGAGAAAACGGAGAGAAAAAGAACTCAAAGAAAAGGAAGAAAAGTTAAATAAAGTGCTGGAAGACCAAAAAAAAGAAATGGAAAAAAGAGAAATCATGATCAGAGAGAGGAGACAACTGGAGGACAGTCAACAACAGGAATGGGAACAAAAACTTGAAGCTCTGGAGGAAAAAATAAAATCTGAGTCTGAATCCAAAGAAATCACTGACAGAAAGTTGAAACAAACTAGAAAAGTGATGAGAAAGAAACAGCATGCTTGGGAAATGGAGAGACAAGAGTGGTGGAACAAACAGTACAAAGAAGACAGGCAGAGAAGAGAGAAGGAACAAGCAATGCTCCTACAGGTCCAAGAAGAATATGAGGAGAAGAACGAAATATACATAAAGAAAACAAGAGAAGAAGAAAAAATCAGAAGAGAGCAGGAACAAAGAGAGAGAGAAGATCTAGAAGAAAAGTATAAGAAACAAATCAAAGGTATGAAAGAGAAATATGAAGGAGAAGCCAGAAAACAAGCTGAAGACCTCAATGAGTTCAAAGAGAAATACACGAAGGACTTTGAAGCTTTGATAGAAAAGTATGATGAGCAAATCAGGGAAATGAGGCAAGAATACAGCAAAGTCCTGAAGGAGAACGAAAAGCAAAAAAGTGACTACACACTGTTACATGACCTGTCCAGCCACAAAGAGCAACGTCTTAAGGACCAGCTGAAGAAACTGCAGGAACGGCATGAAAAAGAAACGAGCAAATTAAAAAAGAAATACAAAAACAAGTGCAGTGCGTCATGATCACCGTAGGTCTGTTTACCAAGCTGTTACAACCCTGTCACACATCATTTACAATAATTATTACGCTTCATACACTGTTAACCTTTGCTGTATTTTTCACAGTAAAATACCACAAAATGCCCAGTAACTTACCTGAAAACATTTCTACAGTTAATTACTGTAATTTGCTTTGCATTATGGGTATATTAAGGTTATTTACATTTACTTATTGTATTTTTTTAAAATTGCGGTAGTAGTTATACCTACCGTTAACACATTAGCAGTAGTGCTACTGTATTATGTGATTTGAATGGTTCATCATACTGTTTGTGTATTTTTACTCTTTCAGTGGTTGGTTGCAATAGTGCATTAGATTTTAACTCTTTCACTGCCAACCATTTCCAGATTTTCCTCCAACCTATGCCATTTGTCAGTATGATACCAGTGAAAGTATTATGGTTTTGACTTTTTAGGGGACTTGCCTGTGTGTAAGGTTCAAGAATTCTGATCATCTAATCTGCTGCATGCAGTTGTATGCACATGCACAGCTGCTGCAAATGTGTGCTTGCCACTGCGTTGCCATTCAAGTCACAGCTGCTCCTGGGGAGAGGGAAAAGAATGCAGAAAGGCCTCCTTGTAGGGAAATTTTATAAAGCAAGGTTCTCCAAATCTCTCCCAAAATTCTGTGTTTTCTTAATTGACTTCCATTCATATGTAAAGACTATAAGGTTAACTACAAATAAAAAAAGCAGAATTCACATTGCTGCATCTCCATCACTTATCTCTGATTAACCCTGAACAAGATTCACACTTCCTTTTGTTAATTTTTTTACTTGCCACTATTCTGTTGTTGGATTTCACTTAGGTTGTTGCTGCTGTCTGTTTTTGTGTAATTTTGTACTTGTGACAAGTAGTGAATAAAGTTATTTAAAAAAGACGCAGAAAGGCGAACTTCAGTCAGTGGAGAATATTGTAATAATTTGGCGGAGGCTTCTCAGTCGAGCAGTAACTGAATTGCTCATTTACTGAACGTGCAACATGTACAGAACTCTTCTGGGAACTAGTCAACCCAACTTAGTGAGACACACACTGAATGCATGCTGGCCCCTCCCACCCACCTACCTCTACCAACCACCACTCCATATCCTGACTGACATGACCTGTGATCCAGTGATTGACAGGAGAGGAAAGACAGGCCAACTTTGTTAACTCTTCGTTATGATATGCTCCAGAGGACAAAAGATTTTGCACCTCGTTATTGTTGGACCTCTGTGTGGAAACTGCAAACGGGACGTCATAAGGTAATGCAAAGGACTCTCCTACCTAACATACTCGTTTATTAATTTTTAAGAGCATATATATATTTTTTTGTGTATGGGGGGGAGGGGGGGGCTTAAAATCGGTGTTAGCTTGGTCGAAATAGCACATTAGCTGAATTATTCTGGAAAAAATAGGTTGTGTGTGTTTTTTTTTTCTTTTCTTATTTAAATATATATTTAGATATATATTTTCCACGGGGAGGGGCGAGGAACACAGGCGCAACGACAGTCTTTGTCTTTTTCCCGCCGAGTGTGGTGCATTGTCCTCCTGCGCTTCTGTTCTATGACTATTGAGAAGCTGGCCACGCTAACAGTGGGACATTTAGCTTCAGCTCTTTGAAAGACAAGACAAAGCAGCAGGTAAAAATACACATTTAATGAGAATAAAGAAAGACAACTTTTTTTTTGGAAATTTAGAGACTGCTAAAACAATCTTATCCAGTTTTGAGCTTGCTCATGTAGGTTAGCCTGCTTTATTTAATTTTGTGTGAGCTGCAGTACACAACATTAAAAAGTTAATATAACATTAGGTTGGTGGCGCGAGGAACTCCAACCTAAGTTTAATATTTATTATTTTTTTAAGTGGGAAGGGGAGCATGTTTTTTTTCCTTTAATACAACGTCTTCCAGGGTCGTTTTCATAGGAAAACCATGTAACGTCTGTGTTAGGTTGGTCAAAAGAGCAATTAGTTGAATTATTCTGGAAAAGATGGGTTGTGTTTTTTTTCTCTTATTTACTTATGTAAATATATTTTTCAAGGGTTAAATAAATGCAACATTAAATTAACAATTGTCTCTCTGTCTTTTCCCGCCCAGTGTGGTGCATTGCTGTCCTCCTGCCCTTGCTGGCCGCGCTGACAGTGTGATGTAGCCTCAGTTCTTTGAGAGACAAGACAAAACAGCAGGTAAAAAGACATATTTAGTGAGAATAAAGGTAGACAACATTTTTTTGGAAATTTAAAGACTGCTAAAACAATCTAACCCAGTTTTGAAGTTTCTGATGCAGGTTAGCCTGCTCTAATCTCAACTGTGGTTTATTGTTTCATAGGTTCCATTTAAAAAGCAAGACAATGTAGTGGTCTGTAATTAGTCGCAGTTAGTTGCAGTGCCATTGTTAAGGGGTTTAACGTCAGCTTGACAGACCCTCCAAAATTTTTCCTCCAGTGTTTCAGGGTCTGCATGGTTTAAGTTAATAACATTGATCTATAGATAGTTTTTCTTTTAACTTTTTCCCATTTTTTGATACAACCCAAGCAATGTAGATCCCTTCTTTAATAATAGAACAAACAGATAATAGATTGAGATGTTTTTCAGTCACTGTTGTGTTGTTGCCATGCTCTTTGCAAATTAAAAGTTAAGTCAAATTCAGACACATGCAGCCATGTACAGGTGTAAATTTTGTGGTGTTTGTAGTTCAGAATTAAGACAATTTTGTTATCATACGAAGAAACATCAGCACACAGCTAATTATCGATTCACATGTGGAATAGAGCAATGTCCTTCTTCCTATCGAACATTTTCTGCATTCAGATCCCATATGCACAGGAACCACCACTATCGCAGGGCTCAGACTAAACACACCCATTTTAAAGGAAATCTTGCTTGTGGAGTTGAGGCATGTTTCTATGTGGCAGAGAATTTTTCAGCATTATGCACTCACTTGAGATTTCATATTAAAGATGGCAAGAAAGTTGTCTGTCCTTATGATGACTGCCACAAACATTTCAGAGTGCGCTCATCTTTTGCCACACATTTATCCAGGAAACATAAGCCGGTGATAACAACTCAGGTGTCAACTCTCCCCGAAAATATAGACTGTACTCAGCCTTCTGAGGAGAATCTGACTCCAACTCCATGTGATCATCTAGAGGAGTGTGATAATCAACAAGAGACATTTTTACATAATTTGGCTCTTTTCTACCTGAAAATGCAAGCCAAGATGCTGTTGCCAGCGAGCACAATACAGTGTATTCTTGATGGCTTTCAGCATGTCCATAGCACTTCTATGTCAGATGTTTTTGACAAGTTGAAGGGCAAGCTTTCTGAGCTAGACATACCACAAACTGAGATAGAAATGATTATTCAAAATCTCTCTAAAGAGGATGTCTTCACAATATACAACAAAGGAATACTCAGATCTGACAAAACAAGGAGAACATTTTACAAGCAGTATTTTGACTATGTTGAACCCACCCAGATTTATCTGGGAAGTGATGCTGCTGGAAAGGAATGCTTTTGCCAGTACATTTCCATCAAAGAGACATTAAAATCCCTCCTTAGACAGTCAAGTGTTAAAGAGCAATATTACCAATCCAAAAATCATACCTCTTCCAACATGGTTGTAGAGGATGTGGCAGATGGAAGAAATGTAAAAGAAAATGCTCTGTTAAAAGGCAATCCTTCTTCATTGTCCATCATCCTTTACCAGGATGGATTTGAGGTTGTGAATCCTCTTGGGTCAGGGAAGAAAAAACATAAAGTTTTGGGGGTTTACATGAGTCTAGGTGAGGTCCAGCCACACAATCGCTCTTCAGTTGATCCCATGCAGTTGGTGATGCTGTGCAGAGAAAGGGACTTCAAGACATTTGGTCAGGAGAAGGTTTTCTCAAGTATTATCACAGACCTTAAAGATCTAGAAGATACAGGGATTGAGACAGATGATGGAAATACCCTCAAAGCGGCCTTGATTTCCATTTGTGGAGATAATCTTGGTTCACACTGCTTAGGTGGTTTCACTGAAAACTTCAGTTGTAGTACGCATTTTTGTAGATACTGCTTGATTGAAAGGACAGACTTTGAAAAGACACCACTAAAGCTTGGTCCAAAAAGAACCATCACTGGTCACAAGGAGAGTGTACAACAGCTATCCACCACTGACCAAGACATGTTGAAAAGTTTGACTCACCTTTCAATTCTCTGAAATATTTTCATGTCTGCACTGGGCTTCCCCCATGTTTGGCTCATGATTTATTTGAAGGTGTAGTCTCTAATGACTTGGCATTGTACATCAGTCATTTAGTGAAACAGGAAAAGCATTTCACTTATGCACAACTAAACAGGTCGATCACACAGTTTAAATAACTCAGGGAATGATAGTCTCAGTAAACCATGTGAGGTTAAGGAGTGTGGCAAAAAACTTTCTGGTTCTGCAGCACAGAACTGGTGTCTGTTGCGACTGTTGCCATTGTTGGTTGGTGACAGGATAAAAAATCCTGAGGACAGTCAGGTCTGGCAACTGTATCTACAGCTCAAGGAAATGGTTGAGCTCATATGTGCTTCCAAGATCCATCATGACCAGATTGCATACCTTAAGATAATAACTGAGGAGTATGTTCATATAAGACACACAATTTTCCCTAATCACCCACTCAAGCCCAAGCATCACTATTTACTGCACTATAGTGACCTCTTTTTGCACTTTGGGCCTCTTATTCGTTTGTGGACTCTCCGGTTTGAGAGTAAGCATTCGTATTTCAAGGAATGCGCCCGGAAACTGCACAACTTTGTTCACCTTTGTAAAACACTGGCAGAAAGGCACCAGCTGCTTCAGGCGTACCTCAGCAGTGGACCATTGTTTGCTCCAGCAGTTCAAGCAGTTGGTGAAACTAGTGAATATGATGAGCAGTTGTACAATGGTCTAATTCAGGAGTCTGTCAGGACAGCTGGCTTGATGAAAGAAACTACGTCAGAGGTATCAGCAGTAGTTTACAAAGGAACAAAATATTGCAAAGGGCTTGTTGTTGCGATGGGTCATGATGAATGTGGCCACATCTTTGGAAAAATCTCAGTGATCCTCATCAGTCACAAACAAGTACACTTTGTTTTGGACATCCTTCAATCTGTGATACTGATCAACCTTGGACTTCACTGTCTACACAATTCTGAAAAAAGATTCATATGTGTTCAAGCAAACAGTTTGTTTGATTACTACCCTCTGCCAGTGTATATCGCTTCAGGTTTAACCGTTGTATCTTTGCATCATTCAATATCATCCTCTTAATTCATTGCAGATATGGACAGTGGCAGCCTACATCATGAAATTAACCTGGCATTACCTGACCTGCATGAAGAGACAAAGAGGGCAGTTATTGAGCACCTGACAGACATTATTGGTGTCAGAAACAGAGAAGATCTCCTGTTTGTTGAGCCTGATGATATCAAGCCTTTCTTGACACCAATTCAAAGTCAAAGACTTGTTCAAGTATTCAGAAAAGGTGAGTGCATTAATGTCATAAATGGTTGCAGACCTATCTTGAAAATAGTTGTAAATTAGTTATTTTGAGAGTTATTTTGAAATTGTACTTCATTTTTCAATTCATAGTTCATAAAAAATCTAGCTTTCAAAACTAAAACTAGCTTTCATTGCCATTGGTATTATTTCTCCAACACTCTTGCTTTTGTGTCTCATATAAGAGTATTACTCAATAAATACTCCAAAAAACCCATCTGTACATAGTTAATGTGGAATTGTTCTGCTGTGTTTATGTGTGTGTGTGAATATCGACGACCAAGTGGAGTCTGGCTCTTCAAACAACCCAAAGGAACCTGAAACCACCTGCTCAACAACTGTGCAAGTGCCACTACAGGGTAATTCACTCTGTTCTGCACAAGCATCAGGTCAACTCCCTTCCACACAACCAAATGTAAGCAACACTTCCTGGATCAGCAATTTTTCAGTTCCCTGGGAGAAGATGCCAACAAGACTTTCACAGGCCTTGGCATCTGGTGGAATGGCTCACCCAGAAGACAGGAGAATAATGATTAGGACTGTTGTAGAAGGAATGCGAGTACACTGCCCCAACCCTAACAAAGCTGCTTGTGGGGAGGTAGCTAGAGCTATTGTATCTAAGTATCCCGCTACCTTTGCAGATAAGACCGCAGAAGGTGAGCAATTAGGCTGTGGTTATTATTCCCTACTCAAACAGCTTAAAACAAGAGTTGAACATGTAAATAGAGACAATGTCAGCAGCAGAATCCGGCAGCCAAGGAAAGGGTCTACCAGGGAAAACAATGAGGGTGATGTTGCCATCAAAAGGGGGAGATCTGAACTTGATAGCTATGGTTGCATCAACTGGCAACCCACAACCCTACCAGAAGGAGAAACGACTGAAACTTTGGAGACAAAAAGACAGACTATGTCAACTGTCTTCAGATCAGCAGGTCCTCAAGCAATTGAAACAACAGATGTAAATACTTATGTGTCTTTGACTTATATTTACCAGAGGCACATGCTTAATTCTTGGCCTGCCCCCACCTTATGTGAGGTTCAAGAGCATTGGCCATTTCTTTTTACTAAAAGAGGCCTCTGCACTCACTTCCACACACTCACAGATATTGAGGTAGAGACACGTCTCAGTGAAGCCCTTCTTACGAAAGGAAGGAGAATTTTGAACTTCTTTCAAAGCCAGAGACTTCAGTGGAACAAGGAGATTGAACATCTGCTACGTGAGTGCGACAGTGCAAAGCTGAACCACAACCAGATCGCCACAGCAGCCATCCTTCTTCTGATGAAGTACTTCCAAGAAAAAGAGGACTCAATCTTCATCTTGGCTGACGTAATTATATTTAAAATTTTACACATGCACTCTCAATACTGTCAACATAAACAAAGGAAAAATATTTCAATGATTTTGGGTATCATCATTCAAATCAGTTCCTTTTGTGTTTTAAAGGCTTTTTCCACCAAGATGTCTGTTGAGAGAGAGATGACCTTACCCATCACACCAAGGGTAATAGCACTTAGTAAGTAAATAGTTTCAATCCTCTTGTAATATTTTTGTAAAAAATCTATGTAATTATTGTGGTATTTGTACCCACAACAACTTACTTAACAGAGGTTTGTCTGTTTTATATTGTATAAAAATAGAATACACACAGTTTGCTGCTGTTTCTCTTATTATTTATTATACACAATGACCAACAGGAAAAAACAGCCTAACATTTCAGCACAGGCCAAAATGCCAAAACATTAGGCAGTTTTTTCCTGTAATTGATCATAATTTTCATTACATAATAAATAATAAGAGAAATAGCAGCAAACCGTGTGGATTCTATTTTTGTACAGTGTGAGGCCTGCTATCCAGCATTCTTGTGGAAACCTTATTTGTAAGGGTGAGCACATTGTCTTATTGGACTCTTGTCTGTTTTTAGTGAATAATTTCATGTCTGCAAGCCGCTGGATGATCAGTTTGGAGGGCAAGGTATTTTATGAGCCTGAGCAGATGCATGACTTTGCCAGCACCCTTGCTGTCTTCTTTGCGTCATACTACGTTTTCAACCTTGAGTATCAGGAGTCAGCGTCCATCACACTGGAGATGATACAGAGGTAAATACTTTACACCATTTAAGAATGAAATATATGTGATAGCTTGACTACAGTTGCAGAAACATATAGGTGATTGCTGTAATGTATGTTTTAATTTTGAAATTAAAGCAGCCTTTTTTCCGTTAAAAGGTTCTTTGTGAGGATCAATCCAGACATGGGAACAAAATGCCCTGCAAAACTTGGTACAAGCCGCAAGACAGGTCGTGTCGTAAAGAGGAAGGTTACAAGCATCAGCCCTCGGATCAGCACCTTCCTCCAGCGGCTCTCTGAGTTTGAATGGAGGACTTCCAACTAGGTAAGAATACAGCGATGATAATATTTTTTACATAGCCGATAATTATATACATACTGTACACACATCCATACAACAGTATGAATGATCTCAGACAGATGTGAACAAGTGAATAACCTGAGCAAACATGAATATTGATGATGTGTCTTTGACAGGTGGTGATAAAGACTACGCTGAACCCGACCATCCTGGTAACGGAAATCTAAATCCCATGTCACATTCTATTTCCTGGGACCCACTGATAATTATTACATTTTGTAAATGATTTTTGCTTTACAATTGTAATAGTTTATTTAATGTTCATGCTGGTGGGTTTGTCCTGTTTTTAGTGGAATGAAAAACTGTTTTCCTTAAAAAAATCCGACACAGAAAGGTGAAGGACTGTGTAGTTTTCATGTACGCTTCTATTTATTTTGGTTATTAACATTGTTTTTATTCAGTTGAAAAATGTTTTTCTTGTTAAAAAAAATTTATCAACAATAAATGTTGGTTTAATTCACTATTCTGAGACTACTTTATTGAATTATATTGTTTTTTGTAAATGTTCTTATATTGAATATGAATGTTAATATTATTTTATATGCTGTAAAACACAATTACAGTCTACACAAATTATACTGTACACAATTACAGTGTTATACCATAAACCACATTTGCAGTACAGTGATACTATAAAACTTAATCACGGTAAGTCTTTCTAACTGTAAACCACGTTTACAGTAAAGCTGCATTACCACAAACAACATTTACAGTAAAGCTGTTATACTGTAACATATGTTTACAGTAAAGTGGTTGAACTGTAAAACATCAGAACAGTAAAGATACTGTAGATCAGTAATTACAGTAACTTACTGGCAATAGAGAGTTTACTGGTCAAAATTTTTTATTAAACAAATAAAACACATTTGTAAACCCCCCCCCCCAAAAAAAATAAATAAAAATAAATAAAAAATACACGTTCAAAGCAACAGCGGCCCAATATCAGACAGGACATCGTTCTGTAGCGCGGGCAATCTTAATGAAGCAGTTGGTTTTATTTTGTGGATTCAAGCTGCTCTTCATATTTTTGGCCACCAGATGTCACCAGAGAGGACTGTGTTGAAAAGCTTCGAGTAATGAACCGTTTTTCAATACAAGCTTCAGAAAGCTTCATTTGGCCATCTCTACCGTATGCTCTTCAACTTCCTCTGGACACATTACATCAGAAAAAGTGTAATGATGAATGATTATGAACACGGTGGTCTCAATGTTTTTGTCATGATCCTGTGTCTGTGACCCAGCGCTTTGAGTTTATTGTTATTGTTATTATTTTCTAGTTCATTCTGATTTTGTGTTAATTCTTTAGGTTGGGTTCTCGTGTCTTATTATCCCTACCTGTGTCTCCCTCTGTGCTCTGTTCGTGTTCCCGAGTTTGTGTTGTAAAACAGTCTGTGAGTTTCCTGTTTTATTTTGTAGGGTTGTGTCCCGTTATGCCTTCTGGCACCATTGATCATGTGACTCTAGCCAGCTGAACCAAGCATCGAGACACTTCTGGAGCATTGTGTTGTTTTTTTGGATACACGAGCCCGAACTGCAGCTTCAAACAGAGCGTGGAACTGAACAGGTTGCGTTTTTTTTTTTTTAATAGATTTATTTTACGTCTTCTATAAAATTACAGGAAAGACACACTGACACTGCTCAGGTGAAAACAGCTTTAACCTGGTTAGGGTAAAGTCGTGCGGAAATAAATAAACTATCCGCAAACTAAAGAAACATGTGAAAAGATAGTTTTACATTTTCAGACAATTAAAATGGACAAAAATCTCAATCTGATTCAAGTCGATACTAAAGTGCTTTCACTTTCGCTTTTATAGTCAGCAATAAGAACCATCCAGAACACATTCAGCTCTCGAGTCAATGACTTCACCATGATTCTGTTCACTGTGGACTCAGATCCTACACATCCAACTGTTCTTAACATTGTGAAGGAAACCAAGAACATCCAGCAGCTCTGTAAGAGCTGTGGAGGAAGATCTATTGTTCTCAACATCAAAGATGGGCAATTTTCCAAGATGTTCAGTATTCTAGAAGAAATGAGTTCTAAAGAAGACAGACTATGCTATACACAACTAAAACATTTGCACATGCACAAATAAAAAAAATAATGCAACAACAGAAACAAATCACTGAGTTGCATGAGTTGAAGTGCATGAAAACCAAAATCGCATCCAGCTGTAAGTAATATAAATGTTTATTTTTATATACCAATGCCATTGTTCTGCTCATTCTTATTCTGTTCTAAACATGACATATTTCCATCTATACAGTTCAAACTGTCAACTAAACTCCGTACCTCCTCCTTTTACAGGTGATGATGGGGAACAGAGCCCAGACAGTCTCAGGATTGTGCTGATTGGGAAGACTGGCAATGGAAAGAGCTCTTCAGGAAACACAATACTAGGAAGAAAAGAATTTAAAGCTGAATCAAGTCAAACATCAGTCACTAAATGGTGTCAGAAAGAACATGGTGAAGTGGACGGTCGTCCTGTTGCTGTGGTCGACACTCCTGGTCTGTTTGACTCAACTTTGACCCATGAAGAAGTTTATGAGGAGATGATAAAATGTGTCAGTCTCCTGGCTCCAGGACCACATGTATTCCTGTTAGTGTTACAAGTTGGCAGATTCACACCAGAAGAGAAGGAGACAATGAAATATATCAAGAAAGTCTTTGGGAAGAATTCAGAAAAGTTCAGCATGGTTCTTTTCACTAGAGGAGATGATCTGGAATATGAGAAGCTAACAATAGAAGATTACATTGAAACAAAATGTGATGACTCCTTTAAGAAGCTGATCTCTGATTCTGGAGGAAGATACCATGTATTCAATAACCGTGAGGAAAACCGCACACAAGTGACTGAGCTGATAACAAGGATTGACAACATGGTGAAGGAAAATGGAGGAAACTACTTCACCAATGAGATGCTGCAAGAGGCTGAAGCGGCGATACAGAAAGAAATGCAGAGGATCCCGAAGGAGAAAGAAGAAGAGATGAAGAGACAGAAGGAAGAACTTGAAACAATATATAAGGACAAAATCCAGTCGATGAAAAAAGAAATGGAAAAACCGGAAGCAGAAATTGATCAGGAAAGAAAACTGAATGACAAACAACTAAAAGAACATCAGGACAACATTCGCATTCAGTCTGAAGAGAGGAAGAAAGAACAAAAACTCAGAGAAGAAGACGACAGGATGAAGAGAGAACAGGAAGAACTTCAAAGACGAGAATGGGAACAAAAAATGCAAGAACTGAAGGAAAAACTAAAATCAGAGTCAGAATCAAAGGAAATGATTGACAAAGAGTGTGAACATTACAGAGAGAAAATAAGAGAGCAGCAAGAGACTTGGGAGAAGAAAAGAAAAGAACTGGAGGAAAAACGAAAACAAGAAGATGAACAGAAAAAACGGAAACTCAGGGAGCTCCAAGAAAAATACGATCAAGAAAAAGAAAAATTTGAACGTGAGAGAGAGGAAACAGAGGAAAGAATAAAAAGAGAACAGGAAGAGAAGCGGAAAGAGTTAGAGGAGAACTATCAGAAAGAAATTGAGAACATGCAGGAAGACATGGTGAAGTTTAAAGAAGAGGCCAGAAGAACAGCTGAAGAGTTCAATGAATTCAGAGAAAAAAATGAAGCTGTGATAGAAAAACTCATGGAGGAGGTGACGGATCTAAAGGACCAACATCAGAAAGACATGGAGGGAAAAATGGAGGAATATGAAAGATTAAAGGATCTGTCAGACCACAAAGAAATTAGTCTGAAGCAGGAAATAGATGTTCTGCAGGGTAAACATAAATCAGAAATGGCTGATTTAGTCCTGATGCTCCTGAGTCAAAAGCAGGAAAACAAGAAAAAAATAAAAAGCATGCAGGAATCACACAGAAAAGAGGAAGAGAAGCTTAAAAGGGATCTTTCAAATGAGAACAAGAAAGAAGTAAAGGAAGAAATTGGCAAACTAAAGAAAAAACAAAAAGAAAAAATGAAAGGATTGAGGAAACAGCTTTTGACCCAAAACAAAGACGACTGGGAGACAGAAAGGGAAGAGCTGTCCATCCAACATGAAAAAGAAATTTGTGATTTAAAGCAAACTCTTTTAACAAACCAGCAACAAAATAAAAAGGAAAAATTGGGTAAACTAAAAGAAGAACACGAGCAAAAGCTGGAAAAATTCAAACAAAAGCTTCTGAAAGAAAATGAAAAAAATGAGAAAGAACAAGTGGATGAGCTGCAGAAGGAACAGGAAAAAGAAATGAATGAACTAAAACAGAAACTTGGGACCCAAGATGAAGACAGTACCAGGAAGGAACTGGAAGTAATGCAGAAAAAACACGAAACAGAAATTAATGAGCTGAAAGAAAAACTTCTGACTATAGAGGACAAACAGTCCTGCTTTGTCTCATGAGCAAAACTGCAGACATCAAGAGAGACATTTCATTCATATCCTTTATTGATGTGACCGTGCCAAGTATCACTATAACACATTATTGGGGACATTTTGGGAGTCTGTGGGGACTGAAGCACTTCTGGAACCAGCTTCAAGTGGACGTTAAAGGGACTTTGGTGAAAGCAAATGAACTTAAGGACTTAAAGGCTCTTCCATTCTGTCTGTCTGTCCCTCTCGCTCTTTCTCACTCACATTCACTTACACACAGTATAAATGCAAAAATAAGATCATATAGCATTAATCAATATCTAGGATCATTCCAGCTTTTGACCAGCATCATGGAAAACAGAGTTCAGGGGAATGGACATATTTATCTACACTTATGATATAAACTCGCAGTATTTTCTTCAACATTACCTACCACAAGACCAAAGCTGATTCAGCTCACAGAAGTAACATAAAGACAATCAATATCTATAAGCATGGAACAAAAGAGAGAGACTCATTATCAGGTCCTCAGCCTGACTGGATGGGGTCACCATTCCAAACAAATACACTCATTATAGAAGTCCTCATTTAACAGCTGTTTCTGATGGAACGACTTCTACAGGTTTGACCCTCCTCATCCACTGGAGCACAAACTGGGTGCAACACAGAGCGAACACCGTCCCCACTGATACAGGAAGCAGAAGAACATCACATCAGGAGTAACTGGGTTGGCTGTTGGCTTCGTGAGAGCTTCAAAGAACTTACATTTGGTCATGTGAGAGTTCCTGATGACCAGGTCTTACTCATGGGGCCAAGGGGTTCAGTGTGTTGTGGTCTGGGCAGCAGTGAGAGGTGGAGTCTGATTCCCGGCTGCTTCAAATGGATTTAGGGACATAGAACCTCACCTTTCTGATGGACCTTATTCTCTGACATTACCCTTGGTGAGGTGGGTGGATATACTTTTATACTTTTGTACTTTTGAGTTGTGGAATAGTTTCTGATTGTCATTTTACAGATGTACTGAACATCAGTTAATAGTCTTCTCCCCTGGTTAACGTGTTTTTCATTTTCACCAAACTGTAAATTGTTATGTTGCATCATTTTTATTAATGCTTGTTTTATACGAATTCTTTTGATATTTTAGAATTAAAGATGATTTGAAGTTATGATTCACATGGAGATTTAACATTAATTACATTTTATTATCCTGTTTGTACGGTTTTCACCTGCTCTGTTGAATGATGCAGGAAAATGTAGTTTTGGCTTTTTTCTGCATTGATAAATACTGACTGTGTGTTTCATTTGTGTTTACACAATAAAAACAAAGAAAATGCAAACTGAGGATATGTTTTTCAGAATGAAAGTAATGAAATGAAAATAAAGGACAGAAAATATTCACAAACTGTAGCAGAGAAAAATAGTTTGTGGATGATCGTGATCAGCTGAAGAAACACTTTGGGAAGCGTCGTGGGCAGATGTTGTTGCTGGTGTTCTAAAATCTTTCAGGTTTTTACTGCTAGCACACACTAATACC
This sequence comes from Neolamprologus brichardi, assembly GCF_056152115.1. Taxonomy (NCBI): domain Eukaryota; kingdom Metazoa; phylum Chordata; class Actinopteri; order Cichliformes; family Cichlidae; genus Neolamprologus; species Neolamprologus brichardi. The sequence goes on from NC_142115.1 coordinate 37,381,057, forward strand.
TCAGCATATAGTAAACAACACAACTACACCCAAACAGGTCTAAATCAAACAGCTAACTGAGGCTTAACAGTGTTGGAATATAACTGGAATAAACCCCAATGTTCATTATTAGAGTCAGGTCTATGAAACATGAATCACATACAAATGGAGTGGTTTTGTTTTATTACAGAAACCGTAGACTAATGAGCAGTGTTGGTCAAGTTACTTGAAAAAAGTAATCAGTAACTAATTACTGATTACTTCCGCCAAAAAGTAATCCAGTTACTTTACTGATTACTTATTTTCAAAAGTAATTAATTACTTAGTTACTTAGTTACTTTTTAAAAACACGATTTACAACCTGAATAGGTGATAAAGTGATAGATCTTTCAGCCCAATTCTACTTTTTCTGCATAATCATCATACAAAATGTAATCAAATGGAAAAGTCTCTTTTTAAAACTTGTTTTATTAGTTTTAATCTTTTAACTTTATGCATCAAGCAAAACTTTAATTATCTGCAACATTCTCTGACTGGAAGAAATTAGTTTAACATTTAAACCTATTTTCTGCACATTCCAGCACATAAAATAAAATATTTTGTGTGTTTACACTCAGTCTTTCAAATAGATGCAAGTAAAACACAGCAGAAAATAAATAAAGTCAAAGACTAGCGGTCCTGTTGCTCTATTTTCACCTGTAAAGCAGGAGTGGGGTAGGCGGAGGTTTACCCTGGTGCAGGTGTGCAGCGGTCAGTGGAAGAATCCGCGAGTTTCTCTGTGAGTTTCCCATTACGTCGTAGCTACTCGGTGCTTGTTTGGAAGTTTAGGGGTTTTTCGCTGTAAAAAGAAGTTTTCTTCCCACGCACAACGGACACTAATGTTTTTGTCACTTTTTATGGAATCAAACTCAAAATAAGGTCAGTACGTCCACGCTTTAAACGCTGCACGCTCATACTCTCTCTGCACTCGATATATGATCCATTGTTGATCTGCACACAGCTGTTGTCACGAACGTCGCACTCGCTTACGTCACTGTCATGAGACATTCTCGCAAAAAAATCACGGTTTTAGTAACGCAGTAACGCAGCGTTCCTACGGGAAAGTAACGGTAATCTAATTACCATTTTTGCAATAGTAATCCCTTACTTTACTCGTTACTTGAAAAAAGTAATTGGATTACAGTAACGCGTTACAAGTAACGCATTACTGCCCATCTCTGCTAATGAGGAAGTTATGTTACAGTGTAACCAGCATATGCTGTTAAAATGATCACGATATGTAGGAGTGACTCAGACATGAAGCTCACATACTGTATGTTCTCTAAGCTGTTTACTGACTCTCTCACCATCAGAGCCATGAATCCTTTTTAGACGTACTTGTTGGGATCTACTTGCAAACAGTTACGCTGTGTGTGATCATGAGCTCAGCTCCAACACAGGCAGTGGAAATGATTAAAACAGCTGCATTTAGTAGTCAGATTGTTGACATATTAATCTAAATATTATCGATTGTAGGATTACTGCTGATATATCACACCTACAGAAAATAGTAAACAGCCAGATTAAAAATGGTGTGTCAGTCTTTTGGCTCGCAGGCTGCAGAAACTTGTTTCTACTGGAAACTTGGTGGTTTTGGTCTGTTTTTCAGACGTGTATGATTTGACTCACTGTAAGAAAACCTTTGGTAAACGTTTCTGTTTACATGAAGATGCCATTCCAGACCTCAGCAGGTGAGGCACATAATAATTCATTTATCAGTGTAATACAGGTAAATAAACTGGTATTTATGAAGTGTGTTTGTACGAACTCAGCACTAAGAAGACGTTTAAACTGCAAATCTGTTGGTTTCTCTGTGAGTGACATTTAAACTTGGAGCCTTGTGGCCACTGTTCATAGACTGTATATAAAGGATGGACACAGCCACCGTGAACAATGGGTTTCTGAACTCAGAGGCGTTTTAGAACGCATGGCTGCTGCCATGTTGGAGTTTTGGATGAGTCAGTGAAGTGCCAAGCTATCAGCAACAGCTGGCAAGCTTAGACCTCATTAGAGCAAAAGGTAAAAATAAAATCACAAAATATCACTCGCCAAAATTAAAGCGCAGACTTCGTGATCACACGGCACGTCCTATCATCAGTCAGATAATTCCATTAAAAAGCTGAAGGGATTATACAAGGCTGCAATCCTGTTTATATGAGTGAAACATCTGAACATGGGAGTTTGTTGGAATCCTCTCACGTTTTCTTTCAGGCACTAACGTTTTCGTCGCTGCATTCAGGCCTGTGGGACGTCTCTGCTGCTCGTCTCTGGCACAGGGCTCTGACTTTGACCTCTGACCCATTCTGCACATTTTTAATGTTGTAATGAATGAAATCCTGAAACCAAACTAAAGAGAATAAAACTTGAAAGGTGACAAGTTAACATTTTATTATTCTCAATGTGTTCATATGAATATATAATATCTGACTGTTTCACTAACAGAAAGCTTCAGTATATACCTCGGTACATTTCTGTGTAGAGTCCCATAAAGAACAAGAAGAAGAAGAGAGAGAGCAGCTGTGAGGAGAAGAAGCTCGAGCTGAACGATGTTCATGATGAACGAACTGTAAACTGGTTTAACCGATGGACTCACTTCCTGTTTTCTCTTCTTTCACTTTTATCAGACGTGTTGTGTTTTATCTTTAATAAGATGACCTTTGAACACAGAATAGAGATTGACAGACCACGTGACTTTCACGCATTGCATGCCGGTAACTTGTGGCAAAAAATCCAAGTACGGCATCAAATGCAAGCATTTGCAGCACCGCAAAACGTTCATTCTCCGGTTCCAATACCTTCTTGCTTTTTCTTTGCCCCCCAAAAAAGTTATATACAAAACGAAGGAGAACAATGCCGGTCCGTACAAAGACAGACTTGATGAAAAGGCAAAGAAAAGATACGAGAAAAAAATCAAAGGAGTGAAAGGGTCAGACCCTTACGAGCACACAGAGTGGACAAAATACGTTAGCGTGCTGCCCAACTTTCACCACGCTCATATTTATAATTATACGGTTCTTGGAGTGAGTGCATACACTCATGAAGTTTAGTAACTTCAGGTCGGATGGGTACAGGAGCTTGAAATGCACCGTGTAGAACGAAAGACCATCGTACGTATCATAAGTTTACCAGTCTCACAAATCGTCTTCATAAATACACATTCGTTAACCGTTTATTAATAGGACCTTTAAGCTAAACGGTAATTAATTAGTAGTGGAAATAATTTCTGGTTCGCATTACAGAAATGTAGCAGTGACAATAATACTGTATGCTGTAAGCAAACTGGGCAATTAGAGATACAAAAAAACCTGTTTCATCCTGTGAATAAAAGTATATGTTTTTGTCAATGTACCATGGTAATAACAGGAGCGAAACGCAATATTGTGTCAGGACAATTCACTATTTATGCACAATAAACAAAGGAGCATAGCGCGACCATTTCTGTTCAGCGCCAGACTTGCTTGTAACCTATATGACCAATTATGTTAAGAAAAATGACGTATTAACTACAACAGAAGACTGACCTTGGTGGAAATGCTTGGAGTAGACTAACCTGTGAGCTGGATGTTCTGGGACGTTATATTTGGTCTTCGAATGGCTGTAATCCAGGCCATCTGTCGCCTCTTTTTACTTCAGAAACATGGCTCGAATAATTTCTCCTCAACGACGTAATCCGATAAAAAAACGATCTCTTTACCCGTCGGCTTCCCGTGGCTGTCATGCGACCGGCTATTGCAGTTAATAATACAACAGCTTCTTGACAGTTTTTTGTGTTTCTTTTTATCGCTGTGTAACTGATTTCAATTGAAAGCCTGCGTGCGCTAGTACCTCTTGCCACGAGTTCCCAGAATTCTTTGCGGTTTTACCCTTGAATGACGTCACATTTTCAATCTCTATACTGACAGCAGGAAGAATTATCAACATGATGATATTTAGTAATTTTTCAGCAACTCTGGATTACTGGGTTTGTTGTATAAAAGACCAGAAACACGTCGTAACTTTAGACATCCAATGCACACATAATTACAAACTATTTCAACACACGTTAAACTATTTTACAAATGCATAACCCAACACTAATCCAATTCAGGGTTGCTGGACGCTATCCCACGTGTTACAGAGTGAGAGGAGGGTACACCTGGACAGGTCGCTTCCTGTCACAGGGCCAACACAGACAACTACTCACACCTATGGTCACTTTAGTAAAACTTATGAAGAAAGAAGCAGTGATTAATCTTCATGCACAATAAAGTCCAACACACATGGTTAGTGCAATAATTTACATGCAAGGATGTAAATTGTTTCCAGGACGGATGCTTGTCTGTTTTGAAGAGACTGATCACTGTCCATTCGTCAGGTTTCATGCTTGTTGTGTATTTCTTTCATGGACAGCCAGGCTGACCACATAAAGGAAAAAGTCCTGCAGTCTTTGGCAGGTATGAAGCAGTGAGATGTGTGGGTCACACTGTGAAAAGTGGAGAACAAGGCAAAATGTAGGTCTTTGAAATTGATGCCATTGGTGAATCTACAAGGAGGCTGAGGGGTACAGAAGCTGCTGCCAGTGTTTTTATATTTACACTTTTCAGCCAAGCAAACAGCTGTTGATATGCTGTATGTACAACCTTCTTCTTCTTCTTTCCCTTTAAAGCTCGCCACAGCAGATCATCTTCCTCTATCCCTCCTCTGCACATCTGCAGCTTTGTCTCCAAACTGCTGAACCTGAGCTGTCCCTGTGATGCAGTCCTCTCTAATCCTGTCCATCCTGATCATTCCCAGTAGAAATCTTCCCGTCCTCTGCCACCTCCAGCTCAGCCTCCTGTCTTTTTGCATCACAGCGGCTCTCACAGGAGACCTTTCTCAAAATCATCTTGTAAATTTTCCCAATTAAATTTATCAAGAGGTGTAAGACCTTTAGGGTGCTCTGCTTCACACATCTTCACTTGTATATTCATGCCCTTCTTCTCCAGTAGCTCCCAACATGTACTCTGAGTGATACAGGTCCTTTTGTGGGCCTCAGCTCCACAGTTATGTCTTCTCTTTGGAGGAAGCTGAGATCCTCAGTTCAGGATTATGCAACCTAAATGATTCTATTAATGTTTCACCTCCTGTGCTGAGAGAGTCCAAAAATCCACTTTGTTCAGTCACGTGTTTGTCGGATCTTCTTGCCAGTTTCGTGTTTCATTGTATAGCGATGTTTGTGTTCTTGCTTTCAGGTCCTTTCAGTGAACATTTCAAAGCAGTCAATAATACACACATCTATGATGGGCACTGACTCATGTCTTCAGCGGTGCTCCTGGAACTGAGATCTTAAACAAAAAACAATCAGGGATGAAGAAGATTCATTTCAGTCTCACGAGCAGTTTTTTTTTAAAGGAATCAGGTTTGTTGCAGAAAAGACTCCACAAATGTTAAAACTACTTGTAATGTGGATTATGTGGGCACTCCTATCACTGCCTCGACTTCATCTTCATCCTTTTCAAATGCAGATTCATCAAATGTTCCTGATCTAACGGTTTCTTTAAGGTCACGGTTCTCCTCACTTCACTGCATTTCTTTTGTAAACTTTCACTTGTGTCTTTTTTCTTTTGCTCATCATCAACACCTGGAAGTGTCACAGATGATTTAAATCTGAGAGCCGCTGCATCCTGCTACATCTTTTCCTCCATCCTCTTTTCCTGCAGCCTGCTGTGCTGCTCCTCTGCACGTCTTCCTCCCTCTTCCTCTTGTTGGTGGCTGTTGTGCTTGAGGAGATGGAAAGAACTCAGACAGACACGGACACATCAGGTGTGTCACCTAAAAAAAACGCTTTCTATTCAGTAAATGCTAAAGTATGAACACGTGTGACAGTTTTCATGAACATCTGTTCTCCCATCAGAGAGAAATCATCCTGATGGAGAGTTTTTACACGGACAGAGTAAGCACACGTCTGAGCGCGCAGTGACGCAGTTCTCTTTTTTCTCCTGCGGGTGGGCGTGTCCTCTGACGTCACATGAACCTGAACCGTAGAAACTTGAATCCTGCAGCTCTGAACCTGCGCGACAGCGTCTTCATCCAGGTAACATTTATCACAGACAGCAGAGAGAAGCAGGCTCAGACCCGCCGTCAGACTTTAACTGTGAGAAACTTTCTGTGACCTCGAGGTGAATTTTCGGTTCAGGTAATGAACGCGGAACATTTGGACCGGAAGTAAACGATATAGTTCATGTCGTATTTTTGTCTGTAAATCTGTGTGAAAGTAAGATTGAACCGGTGACTTGATTAAAAAACAGGATAAAATACAGAAAAACCTCATGATTACATCACATCTCTGTGACAGTAACACCCGAGGTTCACAGGGAAGACGCGGAAATGCAGCGCCATAACACAAGAAAACCTGCTTTCACTTCTCTGCTCGCTCTTTGTCAGTTAAACCTGGTTAAAGTTAAAGCTGAGGAGTGCAGTGCTTTTGTGAAAGGTTTGATCAGGAATCAGGAAAAGTAAAGTTTGTCACTGTGTCCTGATACAGGCCTGTTCTGTGTTCTTTGGATCAGAGGCTGTAGAACCAGCTCGGACCGTGTTTGGTGGTCCTGATATGATTCATGGACTTAATCTGCTCTCTCTGTATAATCTCTGTATAATCTCTCTGAAATGATGCGACTCAAGGATTAAACTGAGATAATTATCTCTGTTAGGCCTCCGACACCATTTTAGATATTAGAGTAGGAGGAGCCAAGGTTTTTTTTTTCTTGAACTTTATTATCATGTATACTTAAACATTATTGTCCATTTTAACCTGTGATAATTAATTTATTATTTAACTTGAATTAATAACTAACTTCCTAACTTCTGTTTTACTTTTGTCTGTTAATATGTTTTTCAAGTGTGACTACTGAATAAAATAAACAGACTGATGAAGCTCTGACTGTAAACAGCTGCTTTTGGCTCAGTGGGGTCACCACAGGGTCGCTCCACGTGTTTGACTTGGCAGATCGTGGGGTTGTCTGATGCCTCCCCACAGGAATCACATCAGGCAGGGCTCACACACAGCTTATAAATAAAGTTTCAGAGAAAAAAGAACAAAATAAATGTTCATATAAAAGAAGTGAGAAGCAGTCCTGTATAATTATAACCTGTATGTACACTTGGCCACCTTTACATGATATAAAAGTACAAGTAAAAACAATCTGCTTTAAAATACATCATGAAGCGATATAATTACACAACAATAAGCTCACACTACTCTCACAGAACAACAGTTATAAATTTGCATAAATATCTGTTTCATGGCACAGTGAAAAAAACACTTTGTTAAGGTGCAGATGTAGATTGTTGGACTCTGTCTCACTGGGACAGTTGTGAGCGTAGAATACCTGTTATTGTTATTGTAGGGTGAGATGATACTTCAGAGCTGACAGATGAGCTTTTTTAGTTCCTCAGAAACATTAGAGGAGTATTTCCCAAAGTCACAGATCACCGAGGACGACACTCAGCATCACAGTTTCCTCCTCAGTGATGCTGACAGACACAAGCTGCAGATGCATTAAACTGCAGTTTACTGAAGAATCAAGAGCTTATTCTGATAACTTAATGTTTTCATTACTTAACTGTATGGAGTCATTTTACTTATAGTGTAAAAGTCTGTCAGTGTGGTTCAGGGTCTGTCCTTAACGATGATGCTGTGTTTGTGTGAAGGCTGCTTGTGTGCAGCAGCATCTATATTTGAAGCATCATCTGCTGTGATTTCTACATCCTGGTGTTCAGATTCACTTTTACAGCTCAGATGTAAATAGACTTTATACCTTGTGAATAAATTACTTCAAGTTTTCACTCCATATGATACAGAGGTGGAAGTCACCTGCAGCTCGGCTGCTTTCTGAAGATACAACATGAGGTGTCGTGTTTGTGAGTTCGACGCATTAACAAATTAACATTTTGAACTTTTCTCTCTTCAGGTTCTTAAACCCAACAGTTTGTCTCCAGATGAGTTAATAAATATCTGCTCATCTCGTCTGTTTCCAGCAGAGCGGCAAAATGGCAACTGCAGAAACAGGTGAGTGAGTGATGCAGAACCATCCAGAGTTAGCCTGGATGATGTAATGTTTCTCACTGTGCGTATATTCACCGCATCAGTGTCTGATGTTGTGTTCGTTACCTCTAATCACATGTGTAGGCCTTGTTTCTCAGTAGGAAAGTGTTCTGTTACTCTATAATAAATACATCTTGGCTTTCTCCAGCTCTCAGCTTCAGTGGCGTGTATTTCAAAATGAAGGAACTGCATATTTGATTTGGCATCGATTTTTTGCATCAGATGAAACCTACCTGTGTAACCAGACTTTGGAGCAACAGGGGCACCATACTAGCTTGTGCACTGCACAAGGTTGGGATTGTGTTGGCTCCTTGTTGGAACTGGGACATGCTAAACCTACAGTATAGAAATGAACAGTGCATCAGCTAACCTTGAGCTGTGTCCTCTTCTTTTTATTTATCCAGCATTCCTTTGATACTTGCTTTGTAAAGACAAAGTTAAATTTTTTTCCATAGTGTAGGGTTGTAAGATTGCCTAAACCATGAAAGGTCTCCGGTTTGTATTATTATAGGATCTTTACCTTACACTATAGAGCGTCTTGAGGTGACTGTTGTTGTGATTTGGTGCTATTTAAATTGAATTAAATTGAAAAGTCTGAAAATGCCAAATAAACGCTTTATTTTTGAAAGCGTGCCTCTGAGGCAACAATTTTATTGTTAATGTCAATATTGTAGTTAAGTGAACACGAAAATCCAAGTTCCCAGAACTCTGGATCTTAATAAAGTTAACAACAGTCACAAGTGTTGTAGTTGGGAAGAACTTTGACCCCAGTGTAGACTAACAGGCAGACTTGAAGCTTAAAACAACCTTTCATTAAAGCTGTAAAAAATTCATGGAACACAAGGGACTAAGATCATGGCAGCAGGCAAACAGTTTGATGTGACCAAGGGTTAAGGAGAGATAAGGGCTATAAACACACTAAGAGTAATTAGGGAGGTTAGGCAAGCCAAGTGAGCATAACTAAAACTCATAAAGGAGAACGAGACTGAGGGAAATTAAACTGGACACTGAACACATGAAGCAGGAATTACCAAAATAAAACAGGAAATAAATATTGAAGCAAGGACTCAGCATATGAACTTGACAGAAGGAAAACCATGAAGTCTATCAAACCAAGGTCATCAGTAACTAAAGATTAAAGACACCAATACTAGGCCATAGAAAACCAATATTAGAGGAGCATGCTATAATAATAATAATAATAAAAGTCAAGAACACAGGGAAGCATGATTTAGTGGTTGGGTGCAATGTGTGTCGGGCAGCAGCCAGGAGTGGAGGAACTGGCAGACCGATCCCCGGCTACCACGACTAGCAATAGGGACATGGAATGTCACCTCCCTGGTGGGAAAGGAGCCTGAGTTACTGCGTGAGGTTGAGAGGTATCGTCTAAATATAGTCGGGCTCACCTCAACGCACGGCTTGGGCTCTGGAACCAGTCTCCTGGAGAGGGTTGGACTTTGTCTCAGTCTGGAGTTGCCCCTGGTGAGAGGCGGCAGGCTGTGGTGGGTATTCTAGTATCCCCTTGGCTTGCTGCCTGTACATTGGGGTTTCTCCCAGTGGATGAGAGGGTTTGTTCCCTGCGCCTTCGGGTCAGGGAACGTGTCCTGACTGTCGTCTGCGCTTATGCGACGGTTCAGATTTGCTTGGGCAGAGTGCTTGAGGGTGCTCCATCTGGGGACTCTGTTGTCTTACTGGGAGACTTTAACGCTCACGTGGGCAACAACAGTGAAACCTGGAGGGCCCTGATTGGGGAGGAACGGCCTCCCGGATCTGAACCCGAGTGGTTTTTTGTTGTTGGAATTCTGTGCAAATCACATTTTGTCCATATTTAACACCATGTGCGAACATAAGGGTGTCAATAAGCATGTGGCACCAGGATGCCCTAGGTCACAGGTCGATGAACGATTTTGTAATTGTATCACAAGAGACCTGTGGCCATATGTTCTGGACACTCGGGTAAAGAGATGGGCTGAACTGTCAACTGATCACCACCTGGTGGTGAGTTGGATCAGGTGGCGGGGGAAGATGCTGGACAGAACTGGTGGACCCTCACTATACATTTATAGTGAGGGTGGTGGTTCCCATCTTTTAGAAGGGGAACAGATGGTGTGTTCCAACTATAGGGGGAATCACACTCCTCAGCATCCCCGGGAACCTAGGGATCAATAAAGTATTCTGAAAGTCTATGCCAGGGTGCTTTAAAGGAGAATTTGTCTGTTAGTTGAACCTTGGATACAGGAGGAACAATGCAGTTTTTGTCCTGATGGTGGATCACTGGATTAGCTCTTTACCCTCTCGAGAATACTCGAGGGTGCATGGGAGTTTTCCCAACCAGTCTAAATGTGTTTTGTGGACCCGGAGAAGGCATTTGACCGTGTCCCTCGGAGTGTCCTGTGGGAGGTTTTTCGGGAGTATGGGGTGTCTGGCCCATTGCTACGGGCCACTCGATCCTTATACAACCATTGCAAGAGCTTGGTCCACATAGCCAGCAATAAGTCAGACTCATTTTCGGTGGGTGATGGACTCCGCCAGGGCTGCCCTTTGTCACCGATTCTGTTCATAATTTTTATGGACAGAATTGCTAGGGGTAGTTCTGTTAGCTATATCTGGTGAAGGCCTCCAGCTCGCACTGGAATGGTTTGCAGCCAAATGTGAAGCAGCGGGAATGAGAATCAACACCTTCAAATCTGAGGCCATGGTTCTCAGCCAGAAAAGGGTGGAGTGCCCACTCTGGGTTGAGGACGAGTTCCTGCCACAAGTGGAGGAGTTCAAGTATCTCGGGGTCTTGTTCACGAGTGATGGGAGAAGGGAGCGGTAGATCGACAGATGGATTGGGGCTGCGGATGCAGTAATGCGGACGCTGCACCGGTCCGTCGTGTTGAAAAGAGAGTTGAGCGTAAAAGTGAAGCTTTCGAGTTCCTGATCAATCTACGTCCCTACCCTCACCCATGGCCACGAGCTGTGGGTAGTGACCGAAAGAACGAGATCACAGATACAAGCGGCAGAAATGAGCTTCCTCCGAAGGGTGGCTGGCCTCTCCCTTAGAGATAGGGTGAGAAGTTCGGCCATCCGGGAGGGGCTCAGAGTAGAGCTGCTGCTGCTCCACATCAAAAGGAGCCAGCTGAGGTGGTTCGGGCATCTGACAAGGATGCCTCCTGGGTGAGGTGTTCCAGGCATGTCCCACCGGGAGGAGGCCCCGCGGCAGACCCAGGACACGCTGGAGAGATTATATCTCTCGGCTGGCCTGGGAACGCCTTGGTGTTCCCCCGGATAAGCTGGAGGAGGTGGCTGGGGAGAGGGAGGTCTGGGTTTCTCCGCTTAGGCTGCTGCCCCTGCGACCCAGCCCCGGATAAAGCAGAAGAAGATGGATGGATGGATGGATGGACGAAAATAACATTGTCAAATCCACAAGAACTATGATTCCACAAAAACTCAAAACTCTGGATCAACAACCGAGGGACCCTGATAACAAGTTGGGAAAGTTTAAATGTGTTCATTCATATTGCCTTGATAATTAGAATGTTTTTTTAGCTGGAGAAAGCCTAAATGTTTGAGACCAAATGTAACAGATTTACAGAGCACTGCTAACATCTAATACTGAGAAAGAAAAAAAGCCACCACATATGAGTCAAGGCATCAAACACAGGATCAAATACTGACACAAAGAAAAGATTCACTAGAAAGAGGTCTCATGTGTCGATGGCAGTTATTTATGAATGTGTCTGTGTGTGACATCATCATTGTTTTGTTTTATTACAGGAAACCTTCAACCCCTCAGACACAGCAGCAGCATCCCCGACATAAAACCTTCCAGTGAGTTAAACTGCAGTTATGGTGTTTACGGTTATTTTACCATTCAGGATGCAAAGTTCAGACTCTCACATTGACTTCTTTCTATCCGTGCCCCCTGCTCTGTTAGATCTGTAGAATTTTCCAAACTTTCTCCATCATCTGATCTTCATCTGTCCAAATCATGTTCCTCACGCAGTCCTGTATCTGACTGGCTGACCCCCACAGTCAGGTGTCAGTGTAGCTTTAGCCTTTAGTCTTTGTGTTCCAGCTTTTTCCATTTCAACCTTTTTCTGAATCTGTTGCTGCATTTTTGCAGCTTTTTCCTGTCATGTTCCAACATAATCAGTGGACTCTACGTAGTCTCATAAACTTTAGAGTTACCATGTAACTGTAACTCATGACATCGATAATGCCTGACACATTCTGTAGAAATTTCACTTTGTCTTTAGCCTCTGCACTAGCACACAACCCACTCAGAGAAACACCTCATGAAACGCAAGCTTCATTAAACAGGAATCATAGCATTACGAAAGGAAAGGAGGAACACCTGACTCAGGCCATGCATTAGTTTAGATGTAGACTAAAGTTAAGTGTCCCCATCCTCACAGGAGAAAGCATAAAAACCTCTGTTTTCCTCACTGCATGTCAACAATTTAATTTCTCTGAATGCCTGATGTGTAGATCTAATTTAGTTTTTATCTTTTCAGTGTCTGAGCTGAGGGTTGTTCTGCTGGGGAACAGCTGTTCTTTGAGGAGAAACGTGGGGAACTTCATACTGGGAGAGAATGAGTTCAGCACCGAGGAGCCGGACTGCTGTAAGACAAGTAGACCACTGAAGGAGAAGAACCTAGTTCTCATCAACACTCCAGATCTGCTGCTTCCAAACATCTCTCAGGACAAATTGAAGGAACATGTGAACAACTGTGTGAGGCTCTCTGATCCTGGACCTAATGTGTTCCTGCTGGTTCTACAGCCTGAAGACTTCACTGAGGAGCAAAAACAGAGGCTCTGCAGAGTCCTTCAACTGTTCAGTGATCGATCATTTGACCATTCACTAATTTTCATGTCAACATCCAGAGAAGAGAGCTCATTTGAAAACTGTATGACTCATCCACCGCTAAAAGAAATTATCAGAATGTGCAGCTACAGATACCTGTGGCAGAAGAGCCTTGAACGTTCAGAGCTGTTAACACGTTTGATTCAAACAGCAAAGGAGATAAATGAAGATCATCTGAGCTGTGATGTATTTGAGGATGAGGATGGCGGATTATTCATGAGACCAAAGTGTGTTTTAAACCTGGTTCTGTGTGGGAGGAGAGGAGCAGGGAAGACGTCAGCAGCCAAGGCCATTTTAGGTCAGACTGAGCTTCATTCAGTCTCCAACTCATCAGAGTGTGTTAAACATCAGGGAGAGGTGTGTGGACGTTGGGTTTCCCTGGTGGAGCTGCCTGCCTTGTATGGAAAACCTCAGGAGGCAGTGATGGAGGAATCACTCAGGTGTATCTCCCTCTGTGATCCTGAGGGTGTCCATGCCTTCATCCTGGTCCTACCTGTGGCTCCCCTCACTGATGAAGACAAGGGAGAGTTAGAGACCATCCAGAACACATTCAGCTCTCGAGTCAATGACTTCACCATGATTCTGTTCACTGTGGACTCAGATCCTACAGATCCAGCTGTTGGTAACTTTGTAAAGGATAATGAAGACATCCAGGAGCTCTGTGAGAGCTGTGGAGGAAGATCTGTTGTTCTCAACATCAAAGAGAAACGGCAGATCCCACAGCTGTTAGATACTGTGGAAAAGATGATAGTTAAAGAGTTCGGGTGCTTCTCCAAGGACACAGTCATCAAGGGTCTGACTGAGATGGTGAGGAAGCTTCCAGCTGAACAGAGGAGTGAGGTGGGAGGTGCTGATGGAAAACAGAGCAGAGCGAGAGAACGTAAAATCAGTGAGATGAGTGACGACACAAAGGAAGTCCCACAGACAGACGTGGAGAGAGTTTTGAAAGAGAAGGATGAAGAGATGAAGAGGAGAGACGAGGACCTCAAGAAAAAACACGAGGAAGAGTTGAAAGCTCTGCGCATGAAAATCAGTGAGCAGACAGGACAGATTGAAGAGGAGAGAAAACGGAGAGCAAATGAGCTGAAGGAAAAAGATGAATCCATCAACAAGGAGCGCAAAGAGCGAAAGAGAGAACGAGAGGAGGAGACGAAGAGACAGAAAAAACAAGAAGAAGTGAGAGTTCAGTCAGAAAGAGAACAAAAGGAAGCAGCTGAGAAGAAGCTGGAGCAGCACAGGAGAGAGATGAAGAAAGAGCGAGAGGCTTGGAGCAAAGAAAGAAAGGAGATCTGGGAGCGATGTCATCAGGAGCAAAAACAGAACCTGGAGGAGGTGAAAGCAAACTACAGAAAGCTGCAGGAAGAGTATCAGTGGAAGAGGAAGAAATGGACGTATTCATGGGTTGCTGCCTTATTGTCATTAATAATAATTTTATTATATTATGTATTTACCACAAACACTACAGAGAGCGCAACGGCAGAGAAGGGTCTGTGAGCTTGTAGCGTTTGCTGAGATGTAAACTACCCTGATGGAGTTTGTTCAAGCTACTTTAAATAAGAGTGAAATTACTCATTTACACTTCAAATGGAATCATGAACTATAGTAAAAAAAGTCACATCCTGCTGCCACTCAACAAAACAAACATCAAGCTGTAATTACAAAAAGTGGACGTCTCACTTTTTCCAGGAATGTGCAGAACAAACTGCTTTTTTTTTGCGTTTGCAAAGTACATTTCTCACTGCTGTGCACAAAAATACATCAGCTTCAGAAAAACCTGTGAAACAAGTTTGGACTCAAGTGAAATTCTTGTCCATTAAGTCATTGTGATATCAAATCCCAAAGAGGATGGCTCATCTGAGGACTACACAAACATCCACCCTTAGAAGCTGTGATCAGACTGTGCAGAGACAGATACTCGTGGAAGATGAAACTTGATCACGCAGAGATGTTAAAGTCGTCAGATTGTAAAGGAGAACAATGGAGAACATGTGAGCTGTGAGACTGAGGATCCTGCTTTAACCAAGACGTCCAAACAATTCAAAGTTTCTGATGAAAGTCGTCTTTAACCCTTTAAATTGAACGTGAACAAAAAGACACTGGAGAACTAATGGATGTATTAAGTCTTTTTGAGTAAGCGAACTGAGATGAATCTGCCACAGTCATGCAGACGGCCTCGTTTTACTTCATCAGACACTTTATAAAAATCTCAATAATTCAGGTTTAATACAGAGAACCAAAGGAACACATTTCTCACTTGTTGCAGAAGAGACGATTATCATCATTACATCATTACAAAAATGACGAGTGGAACCAGTGAAAGTGGAACTGATGTGCTTTGTTGTTTTGCAGGAAAGTATCAGAACTGTTTTTCATGTTTTAAAGATCCTGCAACAAAAGTCGAAATTTGTGGAGAGAAATCGTTTTTGTCTTCCTTCCCCTGAAAGTTTCTCCTGTTTTTCAGAAACCTGAATGAAAACAATTTGTTCTTGTAGTGTTACTAAAGTAGTACTTTTACAAAATCTGTCAGCTGCAGTGGCACGGTGGTTAGCTCTGTTGCCGCACAGCAAGAAGGTCCTGAGTTCAATTCCACCATCAGGTCTTTCTGTGTGGAGTTTGCATGTTCTCCCCGTGTTTGCGTGGGTTCTCTCCGGGTACTCCGGCTTCCTCCCACCGTCCAAAGACATGCAGCTTGTGGGGATAGGTTAATTGGATAATCCAAATTGTCACTAGGTGTGAATGTGTGAATGAATGGTTGTCTGTCCCTGTGTGTTGGCCCTGCGACAGACTGGCGACCTGTCCAGGGTGGACCCCGCCTCTCGCCCTATGACAGCTGGGATAGGCTCCAGCGCCCCCCGCGACCCTGAAAAGGATAAGCGAATGGATGGATGGATGGATGTCAGCTGCAGATTTTTCTTTTTATAAGTTTTATATTCAGATAAATTTTGGCCTCAAAGTTTTTTTTTTATTTTCAAATTATGTGACATCATTACATTTCTGATGAATCTTGTATTTTTTCAAAGACTTCAGAGAAATTCAAATTAAGCAAACAGCTGATTGACCCGTTTCACATGTCATCAGTTCATACAGCTCCTCTCTGTGGGGCTGATTACTGCTAATTAAAACGATTGAATGAACTGATTGATGACACTATTCTGTCAATTCTGTGACTGAAAGTGTGTCAGTATGAATATAAACACATGAGGAAAAGACGTTTTAGAGTCGGTGCCTAATATCACTTGTTTGAAAATAGACCTCAAAATCAGTTTTGTCCATATTCTGCATGAATCAAAGGAAGTTTGAAAGTTTCCCTTTAATTTTTGCTCGATGACACAATGACAGCACAGTCAATGCATCGCACCACGAAACTGATTTTTTGTATAGTTTCAGTCATTATGCAAATGTCCTGCTTATAAGACCTGACCTGCAGTCAGCTGACACTGAAGATGAGTGACGAATTTTTTTTCCTTCAAAAAACGTCCAGATGAACAGAATCAACTTTTGGGGAAAAATGTTTTATTATTTGTTAGTCATAAAATGTAAGAATGACAATAAACTCTGTGGAGATGCAGTATTTATATACTGTGGGCCAGTGGATGAAGTGATGTAAGGAAACACATCATGATTAAAAGCACTGTGGAGTAATCGAATCGTAGCTCTGGCTTTGCAGCAGTTACAGAGGAACCACATTTATCTTCCACTTACTGTATTTTAAAATCAAGGAAATGTTTTAGCGTCTCACACAAAGTTTGCTTTAGGCCTACCAAAGTCGTCCCAGGCCTGCAGTAACTGTAGCAGGATTAGTAACTGCATCAGTAACTGTATCCCACGCTCTGGTAAAGTCTTCCACTCCTTGAGGCACCTGCAGGGAGAAAACATCACAGGAAGTGAGCAGACATCCTGATGAACGGAAGACTGCCATGATTCAAAACTCCATTCAGACCTAGTTTCTTATCAGATAGAGAAATAAAATGAGTGTAAAAGCAAAATTCCTCCGCCTGGGCTGCCGTGCACCTCTGCATATCTGTTTCAACGTGTGACCCCGCCCCTCCCCGGACAGTCGGGGATGAGTGCACTAACATGCCTGCAGGCTGATGTTTTAATGAGTGTTTGATGGAAAATGACAATGGTAGAGTTTGTGCTCTCTCGAGTTACACGATAAGTGAGTAAATAGTAAATAATCTTTGAGTATTTGTACGTTTTTTTGATTGATATATAGGGACCCTCAAACTCCCCCAAAATAGGGAGAATATTTTTTTCCCCAAAAATTAAAAAGTCATGCAATAGAGAGATATGTTGACCTGAACCGAGTTTGTCATCTGTTCTCAGTGCCGTTCTTCATGCCTGTCTCATCAGCACAAACACTTTAAAGGTGACAATCTAGGCCTTCAGCAATAATACAGACGGCAATGTATTTAAAAATCTTACCTTTAACATCTTAACTAAAAAAAACAAACATCTGTCACATAGGAAAGAAGCACCAATATCTGAGCAGACGTATTAACTTGGCCTTAATGTGTTTTATTTGGTGGTGTTTGGTGCAGTTTTCTTGTTTTGTGGGGTTTTTTCAACAGGAGATGGGGAACTCTAACATGTTGTTTTGTTCACATTTGTACATCTTAATTAAGTGAAATGTGCTTTATACACTATATGCATATAAGGCACCCTTTTTGTTTGTGTGATGCATTTTTCTCTGTTTTTACAAAAAGGGAACAAAAGTGTTTAACTCAACCTTGGATGATCTGACTTTGATGTGAAGTGAAACATGCATTAATTTTTTGGTAATGTGCTGGAAAAGCTTGAAAGCTTGAGCTTTTTTTTTTTTTTTCTACATGCATATCTGATTAAATTAGGTTTTTATAATGAGTTTTTGACCCAATTTTCAAAACACTTTACTGTTCATTTAAAAACTCTTTAACAGGAAGAAACCTCCAACAGAACCAGGCTGAGGGAGGGGCGGGGCCATCTGCCACCACGAGGGGAGTGAAAGGGCAGGAGACACAACATCCGCGTGAAGATCTCCTGTTTACATTCACAGTGCTGAATATTTTTTAAAGCTAAAGTTCAGTCAGTAGGAGATAGATGATGTTTTTACATTATGTTTCTGCAGATGCATTCTCTGTTAATCTGAATCCAGTATTCAGGGATTCATCAGTAGAATTCAAATAAAGGGTCAAACAGGAAGAAATGAGCTTCCAGCAGCACAGATCTTGTTCTTTGCAAACAGATTCTGTATTTTCTGTTTAGAAAATCACTGAAGGGTCTACATGGTGCCACCCACCTGCTGCGACACAGACACACCATATCGTTGCTCTGTGGCAAAGTGCTCACAGTTCCTCCTGATGCTGTGGTACGTTATCGTTCTGCCCACCCAGCTCCTGGCCTCCGTAACAATGACGTCAGCTGGGCGGGGTCTATGGGTGGAGTCCAGGCTGTTGTTGATTTGCCACTGGTCATTTCCCACCACAGCCCTCAGAGTCTCCTCCCTCACAGCCCCCCTCTGAGTTATGACAGTGATGCTGTTGAACCCTGCAAACACATGAAGGATAAACTGGGATCAGAAGTAGAGGCTTCATGATTTCATCTTTTAGAGTGAGCTATGAGTCAGTTTCATGTGTGAGGTCATTTAAGCTTCTTCTTCCAGACTGGGAGGAGTTAAGCTGTGGGAAGTGTGTGCGGGACTTACTGGGCACGACCAAGTGAACCACGGAGCCATCACCAACATACACAGCCCAGTGCTGATAGCTGTCACGGAAGATCTCTATCAAGTCCCCGCGCTGAGGCCTCCGACCATTCTGTGATTTACAGACAGAGAAAATGTGTTTGAAGCTGACTGTGCTCAGAAACTGCAGCACATTGATGAGAGACTTCAAATTAAACAAATCAATCAATCAAAGCACAGCCATAGACAACAGAAGCAAACAGTTTTCTTACCATGTCAGTGGGTACTTCGTCCACAGACCTCGAGCTGCTTTGATGATGTTCAGAACCTGCAGGAAAAGATCATTTTATAAACCAAATCCATCCACAGACAGCATCAATCTAATAACACACAGTGTTAACACGATCAAGCTTCTCTGTGTACTTACAGTCAGTGATGATGTTTGGGGTTACTGCCCTCACATGTGGGTGAAATCACTGAGATATGTCAACACTGACTTGGCTGAAGGTTAATCGAGCATCCTTAAAAATTATGCTCTTGTTATATGTGTGGCATCTTTCTTCAGAGCTTTAATGTTCACCCAAACTGAATCAAACAGGTGTTTCTGGTATTTAGCTTTATCACTGATGGACATCAAAGATCAGTGTTAGCAGAATATTTTAACTCAAAATTAAACATTTTGAATTTGTGGTGCACTTTACATGCAGTATAAAAGATGGATGTAGCCACTGATGTCACTCGTTGGCTCTTGTTTTGAAGCCTGGAGTGTTTTTACTGTATGATCTGTGTGTTTCATAACCAGGTATGAAGAACATGGATCTGACTGTGAACCTGACTTTTGGGTGATGGCTTGTAGTCAAACAGCAGCTACCTGTTTTTTATCCATTATAATCCTCTAAACTTATTATAATTCACAAAAACCTCATAAACCCGTCACAAATGTGTTTATTGAAGTCAACATCAAAGGAGCTGAGGCCTTTTTCTCCTACACTTTAATGCAACTGTAAGTCTTAACACAACGTGATGTGTCACCCCCTGTTGGCCAATAAAAAGAATGCAGGTTTTATGTTTCCACAGTTGCTTCACTTTTTACACAGGAAGCTAAAATCAGCCTTTCATATGGCTGTTATAAATATTTAACATCCTTCATTAAAAAACATAATTACACCCTCATAGATGAAGAAGACATTGGCATCTCTTATTTTGAAAATTTGCTTCATGTTTTAGCAATCTGCCATTTGACTGGACAGTTTGACTCTGTTTGTAATCAGACTGACCAATAAGAATCAGTCATGGGTCGGAGCTCCTCCCCTCTGCCCCCAGCAGAGTTTCAGGGTTAAAGTGTGAAGGACTCACGAGATGCTGATGTCGATGTTGATGCTGTGCTTCCCATCACCAACTGAACTTGAGACACGTGAACTGCAGATGAGAGGAACTTCCGGAGCTTTCTGGAAGAATTAAAATTCAGTTACACAAACTTTGACTCTGTTTATCTTCACAGCAGGATTTTATGACCAATGAAGCTGAATTTACATCTCAGGAAAGGTTAAACTGTGAATGTCCTCAGACTTATATAAGAAACTCTGCTGCAATGTTAAATTAGGTGAGTCAGTAAATTATGTGACGTCAACAGTGACATAAGATAAGAAATGATATCTTTACAGTGCTTTTTACTTTAAACACCAATGAAGGTAAAGATCAAAGCTGACGGGTTAAAATAAACCAGAATAAAATATTTAAATAAAACTAAACTCATCTTTACAGAAATATCCTTAGTTTGGTTACAGCGTATAAACCGAGTAGACCTGCATGTCTTTACTGTCTCGGGTTACTTTCAGTTTTGTGTGACCCAGCGTGAACTGTGACTGTTTCCTCTGTGGTTATGAAACGTGTTTAAAAACACGCAGCTGCTGTACGAAGGTCACGTTCTCCGTATGTCAGGAAATGTTTTTTAGCAGCATGGAAGCCGTTGGCTTAAATCACAGTATAATTTAGCATGCCAGGCCAAAGGCGCGTGGTAAAAAAACAAACAAACAAACTAGCATTTCTTCGTCCTCTCCTTGAATTCTGTCCTGAGTTTTTCTGAAGCTGAGACTTCAGCCTTTCTTTAACAGCACTGAGCTCTCCACCAATCACAGACACGGGGACTGCAGACAAACTCCATCTCTGATGAAAAGGATCATTGTTGAGGTCACAGGAATCAAACCTGCACCCTTGTTTTGGTGGCAGCTGCTCTGCTCTTTGGCTGAGTCGGAGACCCCCTGTAGTGTGTTTGACACCAGCAGCAGTGTTCGTGTCAAACACCTCTGAGCTCTTTCAGGATCACTGACCAGATCAGAGTAAGAGATTCAGAAATGGACCTGAGACCACACCGTTTAATAAAGAACCAATCGGATGCTTCCTCCAGGTGACAGGTAGATGACAAAGAAGGAAAGCTGTCACATTATTTTCTCTTTCTTTATTGGAGCTTCGCTCCTGTGGTTGTCGGTTATGATGTCGGCGCTGCTGTGTTTGCTGCTCAGCACCGGGTCAGTAAAGACGACCCGTCTCATATCAGAGGAGTCACTGTTCCTCCGCGCGCACACGTTACCGGCCACTCGTTTACGGAACATGAACGCGCCTCATTCTCGCGCTCCAGGTTTAAATCCTGTCTCACTGAGCGTTTCATGATAAACTCGGGCTGGAAACAAACATAAAAGTCTGCAGAGCCCCTGTTTTATGAGCTTCTTCGTTTTTCCATAACTGAGATTTTTTTTATTTCTTTAATTTTTTTGTTTTATTTCTTCTCACTGACAAAAATATTAACAATCAAACTTTCACTCACGCAAACCTCACCTCGGTGCAAGATGCAAACATGAATTCAAACTCGAGTTTGATTTTGGAAATATCTTATATTTCTATACGCCAGTCCGACCTCGTGCAGCTGCATGATTAATGATTATTGTCAATTTGAAGTCAATCACGTGCCCGTTTTAAATGATAATAATAGGAACTGAAAAAAACAATAAAGAGTAAAGTTTAATTCACTGACCTGTTGATGCTGCAGTTGAAAGAGTCAGAGTAACGTTTCGAGGAGAGGAGGATGAGGCAGTACCGGAAGTCTGTAGGAAAGCGCGCGTGTCCGTGTAAAGAGCAATAACTGTGCCACGCTATAATATGTAAAACAGACCTACACAAACACAAAACATTCATCCACGCAAACAATGTTTCAGTGTCTCTTTTGTCATCAAGAATAATTTTGTGTCTTTTTCTGTCACTCGAGGTTTTTTTCTTGTTTAATCTGAAGCTGAAACACCGCAGGCTCCGTGTCTCCATCCACGTGATGTCACGCATTTCACCAGTGACTGTCTCCGTGGACTTGGAGGCACGTGCTCCAGGTTCAAACACCTTCATTAAAAATCTTGTGTTTAAGGCTTTGAAACATTTAAGTGTTTAAGACAAATAAATCTTTCATATCTGAGGCGCATGTGTCAAACACGCTGTTGTACTCAGAGTCAGATCGCTCAGCTTTCAGGTTTGATCATTTTTATTGTACAAAAGTCAAACTCAGACTGTTACTGACAGCACAGAGGGGGTTTCTGTGGAAACAGAGGACACTGTGACTGTGAAACTTAAAGTGAAACTCAGCTTTTATTACTTTTCTTTCTAACGTTAAAGAATCATTTACACAAACTGGAGGAGACGACAGAAACAGCAGGCAGGTGTGGGAACAGCTGTGTCCACATGGTTTATGTGGACACAGTTAAAGACGGTTAAAGACACCGAGACACTTCCTCTTCTTCACCCACTCACTGCATCTGTGTTTTTGCCCCTGAGGTGTGTCTCTGACGTCTTGTGTGCGGCACGCTTTTGCCCTCCTCCATCCATGTTTCTAAGACTCACGTCTCTATAAAACACATCTATGATTGAATGAGAGATCTGAGCAGTTTGCTCTGAACAACACATCTGCTGAAATCTGACGAGGTGATGCTGAACATGCAGAAATCTCATGTGGCTTCATTGTGGAGTTGGACAAGTGCAGTCATAACACCGTCTCAGCCTTTAACCCTTTAAATCTAGTTAATGTGTTTATTTTACACAGTTTGAGGCCTCAGTGTTCCCCACTAACAAAATAGAGCATGAAACTACGTGAAACACAGATTTCTCTGCACTTCCCATTCTCAGCTGTAGCAGGAGACTCCTCCCTGTGCATCAGTGCCAGTATTTCTGTTGTTGGTATAAGTGATTGGCCATCTTGCCAAGACCTTATTGGCTGTGGCACACACACATAAAACATATTAAGGATTGTACATTAACATAAAACTGTTGTCGGAACCACACTGAATTTTGCCAGAGAAACACACACACATATGAAGAGAGAGAGAGTATGCATCATATGCAAACAGCTACCAAACAGCATCATAATTCATCATACAATGAGAACAGGACAAATCAACAACTGACAATGACTCATTAATATTAACATCTGTAACATAATATTTGGAGTTTAGTCTGTTACTGTTGCTATTTTTACCATTTCTTCTTGGAGCAACTGTAACTCACATAATTTAGGGATTAATAAAGTATTCTGACTCTGATTGTTTCAGGATGACCTGCCATTATCCAGTGACACATCTGCTTACCTGCATCTGTTGCTCGTTTCTACTCGTTTTTTCTTTTTTTTTCTAAACTGAGCACCTGATGACTTTGAACTTTTCTTGTCCATCTTCCATTGGTTTTAATTTTGCACTCCAGTATGAACACAAATCTCAACCCGAGGATCACCACAACATGATCTAACACACCTACACCTCAGTTCACAGATTCACTTTGTCTAAGGTTTATTTCTGGGATTTCGCACAACCCAGGATTCAAATCATGAATACATGATGGGCTTGGATTTACAACATTATAAATGAAATGTGCTCTATTTGGAAGCAGCAGGCCCCTCTCCTTTCGACGGCTTGTGTGAGACTTTAAATCATCAAACTGTAAATTATAAATTTTAAATTGTTATTGATCCCTTTACCCCGAGTCCTAAAGTGTGTATTTATTTTCTTACTCTTCTTATATTTATTGTTTGTGTACTTTCACTGCTGTAACTGGAGCCTCGTCGTCTCGTCTCTCTATAAACTGGACTGTATGTAGCGGAGTTGACAATAAAGTTTACTTTGACTTCAGCAGCGAGCACGCGCACAGAGGGCTCTCGCGCTCACTTTTCGTGTACAGAATTTCGAAAAAACATCGGTGCAAATTATAAGTCTGTATCATGATGTCTGGTGTTTTCGTGTTTGTTGCTTTGTTTTTATTTAGATTTATTTTGGTTGGTGATTAGATGCTGCTCCAGCCACCAGAGACTCCTCCGCCGCCCCGCCCTCTCCTCCCTGTGCCGCAAGCAGCAGGCGCACCTCGCAAACGGAGGCGCCCTTACTCCCAGCAAATAGGTGATAGAAAACCGATCGGTGCCTGTGACATCCCCAATATGCGCTGGCTGACGTCGGGGCAGCATGAGTACGAGCAAAAAAAAAGTTCAACAAGTTCAAGTTTTTATTTTTACAGGTAACAATGGCATATTACTACCAGCATATTACTACTACTGAGCCTAAGTTAAATTCTTAGGCTCAGAGACCCTCAATATTGCACACGAGTAACACATACTGAATCTGCTGGTATGAGTGTGGATGCTTCTGTGACGAGTGTGTGGCTGTGGCACAGAGGATCCTCAGGCAAAAACAATTAAAGGTGTCTGTGAAGAAAGCTGCCAGTTTGAGAGCGCGACTGGGATGTTATCTGGTCTGTGTGTTTCTGGTGTGGAAATGTTCTCATCGGCTGGAGTTAAAAAGCAGTGTGGCTATGGGGACAAAGGTGGCGCTCCTCCTCTCAGTCCTGCAGCAAATGCAGCAGAGGCGCCGCCCAGAGGGGAGCCATGGAAATGCAGGGTGAACAATGTGAGAGGGGTCACCACCATCTCTTTGGTGTTGCTCACGTTCAGGTCAAGTTTGGAGCTGTCACATGACTCTACAAACTCCTGCAGAGCGGCCGTGGTGCTGTGAGGGCCTGACAGCAGTGACAGGAGAACTGTGTCGTCAGCGTATTTCACCAGGTGACAGCTGGTGGCTTCTGCTTAGAGTGAGTCTGTATAGTAACCTGTGGTATGATGTCATCAGTGTATTTACTGATTATTCTGTGCAATCATTCACACTATTGTTGGCAACAGCTTGGAAGCAGTGACGCAAGACGATGGCGGTCCAGCATTGAACCAGGCACATGATTGGCTGCTCACGCCTCAGCTTCTGCTTATAAGCTGGTAGCAGGACGACCAAGGAGAGATCTGATTTGCTGAAGGCTGGTTGGGGGCAGGCACATGTGAACGAGGTACTTTTGTTCTCACAGGAACACCAGCCAAGCCAGGAACTGAGGAATTCAGCCATTTCTCCGTATAGTATCCTGATGGAAAGTCATCCTGGTCAGCAGTTCATCCAGCTTGTTTTCCAAAGTTAGGATGTTAGCTAGAAGAATGGTGGGAAGTGGGGAATGGTGCTGTCTGTTCATCAGCTGGACCATGACCCCGGCTCCTTTCCTCCGGCGTAGTTTCTGCTCAAGGGCATTTGTGTGGTCGAAGGTGATCTGTGCCGTTTAAACAGCACGTTTCCAACAGCTCATGCTGCACAAAGTGCTTTACACACTAAAATGCAACCAAAATAAGTAAAATGCACAACAATCATGCAATACAATTTAAAAGAGAGACAATAATACAATAAGAAAATAAAAAACAACAACGACTAATCTGTTAAAACAAAAAGTGTTCGGGTCAGTGTGTGCTAAGAGACGGTCCATAAAATGTGTCCAGTGTTTGTGCAGATTGAATATTTAGACACAGACTGTTGCAGAATCTGCAAGTGTTAAAAACACGAGGAAAACCTGAAATTGAGTATGATGGCGAGTGATGGCGAGTGATGGCAGCCATCCTCATCGGCGCCATCTGATAATCTAAAACACTGCATTAACCATGAAAAAAAATGAACAGTTTTAAGAATAAACATTAAATGTTTCATTTCTAAATGTGGAAACTGTCGTGATGCACAAACAAAATTTATGACATTATTGTTTTTGTATTATAAAAATGTATTCTTTAAAAACACATGTTACATTTGTAGATTCTGTGCTAACGTTTAACATTTTTGTTACCATTTCAGTGTCTGAGACGAGGGCTGTTCTGCTGGGCAGCAGCTGGTCTGAGTGGGAAACGTCTTACTGGGAGAGACAAATTTAACAGTGGACGAAAAGTGGACTCATTCAAAGCAAAGAAACAGTTCTCATCAACACACCAGATCTGCTTCATTCCAGCATCTCTGAAGACAAACTAGGAGGACACGTGGAAACCTGTGTGAGACTGATGCTGGCTCTCATGTGTTCCTGCTGGTGATACAGTCTGAGGACTTGACACAGCAACACAAACTGAGGCTCTGTGAAATTCTGAACATCTTCAGTGATTATTCTTTTGACCGTTCACTGGTCCTGACATCAACACCCAGAGCTGATGTAATTTTATTCTTATATGCGCAGTCAGGCTTTACAGGTCTTGATCAGATTTCAGTCTCAGAGACAGAAATTCCTTCAAGTTCAGGAGTTGCAGACAAAAATGGATCTAAGTGTAGAGCGTAGTGATGGGAGGCATGTGACCTGTCATCCAGAGCTGGAGCTCCTGTTAACTTTGTGCTCGATGGTTAAGTTTACAAGAATATTCAAATTGGTTGCAAGTTTTTTTATTTTAATACATTCGCAGGAATTTCAAGCTGTTTTTCACGTTGTCATTATGGATCATTGTGTGTTGGATTTTGAGTAGAAAAATGATTTTAATAAATTGTAGAATAAAGCTGTAACATGACAAAATGTGGAAGAAGTGAAGTGCTGTTCAAACGTTCAGCTCTGTAGTTAGTAAATAATATAAATGTTTCATTTGGAAATCGAGTCAGTGCCAATAACTACACCTTCACTGTGACACCCATGTTTCTCACTGAAACACACAGCACACACAGAGCTGTTACATAAAAGACATTGTCCACAAAAAGTGTCCAACACCAGCTTCATCTCTTTTCTGAACAAAAGTCAGGATTTTGTCTTTTTGAATTAATGGAACTAAAACAACATTTCACCGTTTTCTGTACACAGTTATAATTTACTGGACAACCTGTCAAATAACAAACCTCTTCTTGTTTGCACGGTGCAGTACACACGTTCTCATCACTGGATGAAACACTGCATCTATTCATGGATTATTGTGCTGCTGTCAGCTTTTATTTTTATGTAACACTGATGCAAAGACCACAGGAAACAAAAACACGTGAAGTATAAAACATGCAGGTGTATTTGCATAAAAAGGAAACAAGTGTGTATTTAGGAGGTGAAGAAACAAAATCAAAAGGTGACGAGTCAGCTTGGATGCAGGTGCATCGTCATGAAGGCGACCGACCCCCTGAATGTGAGCCTTTAACTGTCCAATGTTACGTCTGTGCTTCAGCGGTGAGACGTCATCACTTTGATTTTTCTAATTTTAGACAAACGTCCTGACATCAGCGCGCTCGTCTGTGGCCTTTTTAAATTTCTCCCATCTACGAGATCAGCTTGCAGGAAACAAACACTGAAACAATAAAGCTGCCGTCGTTTAACAAAGTTTAAAACACTTTCCTGAAGCACAAAGTGCAGGAAATCCTAAATGTCACCCTGTGAGGTCACGGGAGGTGAAGACGTCCTTCCTCTTCTGAGGCTAAAGCCGCTCAGCATCAGACGCTCTGCAGTACACCATGAAACGGATTCCTAATCCTGTTCCCATGTCAGCAGGTCGTAATATTGACCTTATTTTGAAATGTTCATGTTGATTTGTGTAAATTACTCAGACGAGGCTTACAGCAATAAACTCAAACGACCACTCAGTGATTAAGTAAATAAATGATATTTTATTGAAAGACTTTAACAGTTTGTAGAGTTTCATGACCAGAGAGATGCAGTGGAAATTCCTGTCTGACACTTTGAATCAGCTCAAACTGGACTCGAATTGCTAAGTGTGTTTGAAATGTGGTTGAAGTGAAACGTTTACTGTAACACTTAAACCTGATCCGTCGTGTTCACAGCATCGTCAGGCGTGTCCATGCGAGACAAACCAGACGCACGTGTAGCTGGGACAGTGGAAGTACGGCGACGCCTGCAAGGGCGGAGGGGGAGGAGCATGGAAGCATTTTAGAAGCACTTGCGGTGAACAATGGCGGGGCCGGACTCATCGTACTCCTGCTTGCTGATCCACATCTGCTGGAAAGTCGAGAGCGAGGCCAGGATGGAGCCACCGATCCAGACGGAGTACTTCCTCTCGGGGGGAGCGATAATCTGGAGACGAGAACAGATTAGACACGAGGCAGGTGAGAACCTGTAGGCCAGTCTAGAGATGCGCAGCAGCAGGTAGTTAAGTTTGAGAAAGTGTACACTAGAGGGCAGCAAAACGAGCTTCAGATAGATTTATATAGTGGTGCCAAATGCCAGAGGAGGAGGGTGTAAACGGCACCGTGCAACACTGAGCCTCCCATCATACATGGGCAGACGTTGATGACAGATTTAAAGTTTGCAGTTTTTAAAGTGCAACACTGCACAAGTTTACAGTTCAAGAGATCCAAGTAACAAACCTTAATTTTCATGGTGGGCGGGGCCAGGGCAGTGATCTCTTTCTGCATGCGGTCGGCGATGCCGGGGTACATGGTGGTGCCACCGGACAGCACGGTGTTGGCGTACAGGTCCTTACGGATGTCCACGTCGCACTTCATGATGCTGTTGTAGGTCGTCTCGTGGATACCAGCCGACTCCATACCTGAAGGAAGTTTTAGTGCAGAAGTGAGAGACCTGATGCACCAAGGCTTCAGCCCCTTTCAGAAAAATTCACCAACAGGCGTCTGGAGGGTAACTGATGATTTACAAACCAATGAACGAAGGCTGGAAGAGCGCCTCGGGACAGCGGAACCGCTCATTGCCGATGGTGATGACTTGTCCATCAGGAAGCTCGTAGCTCTTTTCCAGGGAGGAAGAGGAAGCTGCTGTCTGCATCTCCTGCTCAAAGTCCAGAGCCGTGTAACAGAGCTTCTCCTTGATGTCACGCACGATCTCACGCTCGGCTGGAGGTCAGAGTTGACAGTTAAATGGACGCATCATGGTCATGGTTTGTAGCTGCAGATTATGGCATTACGTCAGCATGCTTGAAGGTAAAACTGCACACATACCAGTGGTGGTGAAGCTGTAGCCTCGCTCTGTCAGGATCTTCATCAGGTAGTCTGTCAGATCTCTGCCGGCCAGATCCAGACGGAGGATGGCGTGAGGCAGAGCGTAGCCCTCGTAGATGGGCACAGTGTGGCTGACACCGTCACCAGAGTCCATCACAATACCTGCAGGACAAAACTCAGGTCACTCTGGAACCACTGAGCTTTGTGCTTCCTGTAACGGTCACAGGCTGCTGCTCTGACCCCAACTGAAGAAACGAGCCCCGAGCTAGACAAGGAAGTTCATCTGAAGCAGAACTCTGCACAGCAAGAAATGCTGGAAACCCACCTGTGGTACGACCAGAAGCATACAGCGACAGCACGGCCTGGATGGCCACGTACATGGCAGGAGTGTTGAAGGTCTCGAACATGATCTGCACCAGAGAAAGACTGTTTAAAGTACAAGTGCTATAATTACACCATTAGCCTGGAAATTTACTTTTTTTCTACAAGTACAAAAAGCATCTGGGCTAGAAAACCTTCACAGGTACAGGATCAACTTTAATCAGAGTCCTTCACACACCTGTGTCATCTTCTCCCTGTTGGCTTTGGGGTTGAGAGGAGCCTCGGTCAGCAGCACTGGATGCTCCTCAGGAGCGACACGGAGCTCGTTGTAGAAGGTGTGATGCCAGATCTGCACGACAAAGGCAGCTTGCAAGTTGAGTACAAGTGCGATTAAATCAGACGGTATTCAGCCTGAACTCTGATTCTTCTCAGGTGATGAAATCAAAGTTGAAAATGGCATCTGTCAGCAGCAATAAAACCAGTTTAGCTTGTTGTGATTTTCTGTTGAAACTGGTCAGATTTCATTCAGGGGTTTAACCTCCTAAGACTCTTCCACAGCAGCAGTTTTAATTTCTCTTTGATATTTGGACATATTGGGGCCCCGATGAACGTGAAAACAAATAATTGTTGTTTCTAAGAAAAATGAGCCACATGAGGAAACCTTTTGATAGAACAGTAGCAGTATAATGTCCTCATAACTGGATATCAGGCTGAAATTGAGTATTTTGGTCTAAATAACCCAAAATGTGATGTCCATATATGGACGCCAGGTCCTAGGAGGTTAAAGAAAACCTGTAGTGAGAGATGTCAGCTTTGATAGAGTCCTTCACCTTCTCCATGTCGTCCCAGTTCGTGACGATGCCGTGCTCGATGGGGTACTTCAGGGTCAGGATGCCTCTCTTGCTCTGAGCCTCGTCTCCCACGTAGCTGTCCTTCTGTCCCATTCCCACCATCACACCCTGCAGACACAGTTACACGCGTCAGGCTTACGCGCAGGGTTGCAGTCAAATTGCTGAGAGCGATGTTCGTACCTGGTGCCTCGGGCGACCGACGATAGAGGGGAAGACAGCACGGGGGGCGTCGTCTCCAGCGAAACCCGCTTTGCACATACCGGAGCCATTATCAACAACGAGGGCAGAGATTTCCTCATCCATGTCTGAAAGAAGAGTCATTCACATAATCAAAGTGTAAATCTCTTAAAGTAAATACATTAATAATCCTGTTTTGCAGTGTTAGTCACTGACTGGCTGCTCCCGTATGGGATGCGATTCACACTCGTATATACGCAGCTAATCGACGTGGTTGACAGGCTATGACAGCGTCCTCATGTGCGACACCGGTGTTTTAGCGAGCAGAGCGGCTGATGTGGAGTGAAGCCACGTTAATGACAACGTGTACAACCATTGGAGATGTGAGCAGGACCGACGGAACAACTGACAGAGAAAGTGTGGACTTTATACCAGTTTTTATAAAAGTTTGATAAAAATATCTGCAATGTTTGGTTTTCTTCCTGGATACTGTCGTCGTTTATATTTACTGCAGGAAGAAATGGTAAAAACGGCGTTTTATAAGGAAAACGCTCTCCGCCTGTGAGCAAACCCCCGGCCTTTCCTATTGGTGGGAAAATGTACTATGGGGACCAATCAAAAAAAATTATATGGGAACATGGCATTTATTGTTGTGGCACAAAATTTGATGCAGAACAGCTGATTGTTCTGTAAATAGTTTGAAAAGTTTATTTAAAAAAAAAACAAAAAAACGCCTTGGCTGCATTTTTAGGTGAACAGCTGCAAAAAACTGTTTGCAAAACTCAGTAACTTTTTGAAGAACTAAATAATTAATTGCCCAACATTGGTCATTATTTACTCTATTTCAGTTACAGGACTCTACTTATGACTCATTGTCATAATTCAAGTCAGAGCAAAAAATAAATTACAAAGTTTTTTTCAAAATTGGAGTTAAAGTTATTTTTACTTCCAATAGTGTTAACATGCTACACAGGTCGTGAACAAGATTTTATTAAATTTTCCATTGTAAAGCAGTTAACTGAAGTTAACTGAAGCAGTTAATTAAAAGTCATCTAACATAAATGCTGTAATTTGATTACTTTAATAAAACATGTAACTTGGATGATTCGATGCTGGCGTGACCACAGCGCACACGTCTGCTGTCGTTCACAGTGATCCAAGAGACGCTCAGGAGTTTGTGCGCTCAGACACGTGAAACATTGGCGGGAACATTGATGGTGGGTGGGGCTTCTGGCTAAACTGAGTTGTTTTGTCACCTTTTTCAGTCGAGAACATTTCAACAAGTTCAGACAGAACAAACTCTTCTGCTCTGCAAACCCAGATGTTCATCTGGCTCAGTCATTTATGAACAAGGTTTCTAGTTTCTATGCACGTGTCCAGGTCACACTAACAGTCACGCATCTTTTTAAGTTGGCTGAACAGAAAAGTACAGCAGGAGATCTGATTATGTAAGAGTTAGAAACAGGAAGCAGAGGAGCAGCCCCTCCCTCAGGTCACTGAAGATGGATTTTGACAGTTTTTAAACTTGAATAAATCTCATGCAGTCATGAACATTAAAGAAATGTATCACATTTTTCACTTTAAGTTTCAGAAGAAACATGACCTGCACATTTTACAAAACAGTGAGATGTTAGCTGACTTTGGCATTTTTCCTCTTTAACATCACTCAGTTTGTTGTATATTTTCCTCCAGTTTTACTTAAAGATCTCAGCTTTTATCGTGCAGGCTGGTTTAAACCAGCATCCCCCGGCCTCACAGAGCCTCTCCTCCGGCCTCACAGAGCCTCTCCTCCGGCCTCACAGAGCCTCTCCTCCGGCCTCACAGAGCCTCTCCTCCGGCCTCACAGAGCCTCTCCTCCGGCCTCACAGAGCCTCTCCTCCGGCCTCACAGAGCCTCTCCTCCGGTCAGATCAGAGTTAGCGGTTTGAGGACCGGTTTGTTCTTTAGCGCCTCTCTAATGAAACCGCAGCTCAGAGTAACATCGTGTTTCCGCTGCGACAGCTTTAACTTTAAATCTGAGCTCTTTCATTAAACCGAGCTTCAGCCTAATTGTTCCACTTTGACCTCCGAACTACATGACAAACTGTACTCTGAGTGTTACCTGTGCAGGTGAGTCAGGCGCGTCTGTGGTGAAGTCTCGCGGATGCTTCTCTGGCCCAGCTGTGCGGTTACTGCTGCAACGTTAGCGCGAGCGCACCGGTTTTATCCGCGCTCGCGGGACAGCTGGCGTTTCCCATAAAAGGTAACGTTCTGACAGCCGCGCTCTAATTGGTCCAGGTGACCAGGACCTCGCAGGTGCTCTCAGCTGGCGCGATGATTGGCTGTAGGAGGCATCCGTCAAAGGGGAGGGGCCAGCACCAGAGACGGAATCCTGATTTCTCCTCCGCCACAAAAACCCTGCAAAGGTTTTAATCTAATATGGAGTCCACTTGAGAACGAGGACGCTGATTGGCCAGGAGCACCGGAAGTACGCTCTGGATTAAATGTAGTTTATTCTCTGCGCTGATGAATATTAAAGAAAGCTGCAGTAAACCAAAAATAGCTGAGTATACATCACACAAATCACCCAGAAGGTCAAACAGGAGGAAATAATAATACAAAAAACTTTATTTATTTATTCAAGTTCAAATGTTTGGTCACATGATTGCAATCAGGAACCACTGACTTGGAAAACTGTGACTGGAGTGAAGAGAGAGCACGAGAGGTGAAAGCAAACATCCTTCATCATTCTCCTCTCTGAGACAGAAACGTGAAAGGAAACGTTTTAGTCGTTGTAGCTGCTCATGAAACAAACTTCCAGGGAACTGTCGAGGAACTCGGCGTGACTTTGTGGCTCTGCAGAGCTGCTATCAGCCTGATGATCCACAGGTCTGTGCAGGTACAGATAAACGCTCCACCTGAGGCAACAATAAGTGTTGGCGTCCTGTTCCTGCCTCTGTGAGCCTCTGTGAACACTCAGGTCATGGTCTGAACGTAGTTCCTCTTCTAACACACAGAAGGTCTTTCCAAACTCAAGGTTAGTATTTTAACATTCATGGGAAAAAAGCAGAGTTTCACAAGCCTGTGAGCTGCGTCAGATAACTGTGGGTGTAAAATTAATCTGACTCTAAACTAACGATCAGTGGCTGTTCTGGGATGTCGGCTGTGCAGCATCTGAGGTTTATAAGCTGTGAACAAATATTTAGTGAGCTGAGCTTCATGAAATCACTGAGGTTCCCTCAGAGACAGAACACCTGCACAAACATCTGTAATCAGATATTTGAAATCTACATTGGATGATACAAATAAGCTGTTTCCAGCTCAGTGTTTTCTGCTGCACTCTGACTCCAGGACATGCAGATTTTTATCACACAGCAGTTGGTGTCACTCCCTGCTGGCTATGAATCACTGCGGCGGCACGTTTCTGTAATCGTGCTGCTCTGATGTTGTTTTGTGCTGGTAAAAGCCGTTCATGCTGAAAGTCCATCGTACCGTGGAGCGACCGGCCGGGTCCCTGCAGACTGCAAGAATCATTTACTGCAGTAAGCAAACATAACAGCAAATTAAAAACCACAACAATCTGTATTTCTTCTCATTTGTTATTGACTATGTAAAAAAATCTTACATATTCATAATGTAAATAAACAAATTTAAATCTAAAGAAAACAGATGTGATCCTCTGACTCTGGTATCACAGAGTTTACAGTCATTTTAAGTAAACATTACATGTGTTTTATTTATATGATCAAACCAGTCAGAGTCACTTTTACCCCAACAATAAACAACCAGGCAGCTCAGAGATGGACTGTCAGTGTGAGCTGGCTCTGCCGTCACAGACGAGGTGGCCTGAGGGCGTCCTGCTCCTGCCTCACCCACCTCAGCGGCTCCTCCACCCTGTCTCTAAGGAAGAGACGGACACGGGACACAAGAAGCTCATTTCTGTTGTTTACATGATTCACTCCACAGAGGTCATGACCACAGGTGAGAGGAAACCCTGTGGGGTTGACCTACAACTGAACAGCTTCAGGGTCAGCTCTGTCTTCACCACAACACACCTGTACAGCATCCACTCCTCCGCTCAATCATGAGGACGACCTCGAGACACTGGAGAAACTCTTCCACTTGGGGAGCCAGTTGTCCCACAGAGGCTCTCCAGCTCCGGACCTTCTCCACCTGAGACCACGGCCTCGATTAAGAGCAGCTGATTATTGGGGGTTTTTGCCTTTGATGCATGTGTAAAGTCATCATGTGAGAGAGGATGAGTGGAGAGAGAATTTCATACGGATGCAGATTTCTGAAAGTTTCTGATCTGGTGTAAAAGAAAGTGAGTTTTGGTTTTGCGTTAGTTTCAGTCGGCAGCTCCTCTGAATGAGAGGCGTCATCTACATCCTCTTCTGCTGCGCTTTCTTTCCCTTTGTAAATATAATGAAACTGTGCAGTGTGTTTTTTAAAGTTATCACAGATCGAACACTTGAAAATGTTTGACTGAACATCAAAAACATGTCAAGTTATTTTGACAAATTTTGGTGGAAAAAAATCAAATCATAAGATCAACAAATGTATTTTGTGCACAGTTTAAGGAATAGTCGTCTAAGATATATTTTCATCCACACACTCTAACATTATAAATGTATTCAGCATATGAAACAAACAGAAACCTGCTGGAATGAAAACAGTGCGAAGCAGAAATGCTAAAAGCTGCAGTTCCTCTAACGTCCACCAGGGGCTCCAGCACAGAGTCAGTCCCCGTAGACTCCCGTGTTTAAACTTTACAGTAGAAATAAACATGTTTACATTCTGATACACAAAATGTTTTGGTCACTGTACCTAATCTCCCCCATCATACATCATACAACTGTATGGCAGGTTTTTATTATTATTATTAACTCGTTTGTTTAAATTACCTAGCTTAAAGTTGGGGGCGTGGCCTCTTTGACTGACAGGTAGGTCTGGACTTTGCTTCTTATGTTTGTGGTTTTTGGAGAATTTGAATCCAGTTTTATGACAAATGATACGATTTCTGTGCCGTTAGGCCCTGAGGTGACTGTTGCTGTGATGTGCTGTCCAAATAAAACTGAACTGAAATGCTTTGCATTATAAAAATATTCACTGTTTTCTTGTTGACATAAGAAGAGAAAATGCTCTCAATTATGGAGACAGTCAAATGGTTCATTTATGTTTGATGTGTGGTTTACATTTGTGTGCCTGTTAATAAAGTTAGCGCGCTCTAGGGGGGCGTATGCGTTCATAAAAATGGCCGAAGGCTGATGTGTGTTTATTCCTCCCTAAAAGGCATCAACAAAAAGGGTCTGATGGTGGACACAGGGGCAACTTCGCATATTGTTACAGACATAACGAAGTTCAGGAGATTCGACGACAGTTTCCAGTCTAAGTCACACTACGTAGAGTTGGCTGACGGCACTAAATGCACTGGAGTTGCAGAGCAAAGAGGGGAGGCAGAGTTTTGCTTGATGGACAGCAGGGGACAGTGCCACAAAACAACCTTGAAACAGGCACTGTACATTCCATCGTATCCACAAGACATCTTCTCTGTGAAAGCAGCTACCTCAAATGGAGCAACTATGATCTTCAAGCAAGGAAAAGACACCCTGCGACACAAAGACGGTACAAGGTTCCCAATATATGAGTACAACAGACTGTACTACCTGCAAACAGTAAACACTGAAGGTAAAGACCAGTGTAAGGGTTGCTATGACATGCAAACATGGCATGAAATTCTTGGTCACTGTAATTATGATGACATTCAGAGATTACAAGGTGTTGTTGATGGTATGGCAATCAAAGGAAAAACAGATAAATCTGTCCTGCATTGTGAAGTGTGCACACAGGGAAAGTTTGTTCAAACTAGAAACAGGGACCCTGATGCACGAGCCAAAACCGCCTTAGAGTTGGTACACACAGATGTAGCTGGTCCAGTAGACCCAGAGTCCAGAGATGGATATAGATTTGCACTATCATTCACTGATGACTATTCCAGTGCAGTGTTTGTGTATTTTCTGAAAAATAAGAGTGACACAGCAAAAGCGACACAGAAGTTTTTGGCTGATACGGCCCCGTATGGGCAGGTTAAATGTATCAGGTCTGACAATGGAACAGAGTTTACGGGAAATGAGTATCAGGCACTCCTTAGCAAAAATGGAATCAGGCATGAGACCTCAGCACCATACTCACCACACCAAAATGGTACTGCAGAACGCAATTGGCGCACTCTTTTTGATATGGCCAGGTGTATGTTAATAGAGAAACAGTTACCTAAAGAGTTGTGGACTTACGCAGTGCAAACAGCAGCTGTAGTGAGGAATAGATGTTTTAACAGACGCACAGAACAGACACCATATCTAATGCTGACAGGAAGAAGGCCAAACCTTTCCAGGATGCAGACATTTGGGTCAGCGTGTTATGCCTACAGGCAGAACAAGAGAAAACTAGACTCAAGGTGTGAGAAAGGAATTTTTGTTGGATATGACAAGAACAGTCCAGCTTATATGGTCTACTACCCAGACAGTGGGAAAGTACAGAAGCATAGACTGGTGAAGTTTGAGACCAAAACAAGAGTAGAGAGACAAACACAGACTGACAAAGTGCCAGATGATGAGGGTGACTTTGAGACACCAAACAGGTTCACCAAGACCAGAGAACAGACTGATGTGAGTACAGAACACACAGATACTCAGGAACAGATCCCAGTAAGCATGTCTGTGATGAGCAGCCAGTCACAGGAGAACGAACTCGACTGCGAGGCTGCAAGGTATCCTTCCAGAGTGAGAAAGAGGCCTGGGTACTTAAGTGAATATGTTACTGATAAGGAGGATTGTGATCAAGTACTCACAAACATGGATTATTGTTACAGAGCAATGTGTAACATCCCCCAAACATTCAAGGAAGCAATAACTTCATCTAACTCAGAGAAATGGGTCAGTGCAATGGATGAAGAGATGCAATCACTAAGAGAAAATGACACATTTACCTTAACCACTTTGCCTGAGGGTAAGAAGACAGTGGGGGGTAGATGGGTGTACGCAGTCAAAAACAATGTTGATGGATCTGAGAAGTACAAGGCATGTTATGTTGCTAAAGGATATAGTCAGAGGATAGGTGTGGATTATGAAGAAACATTTTCCCCTACTGCTAACCTGACTAGTATCAGAGTGTTGATGCAAAAGGCAGCACAAGAAAACATGCTTTTACATCAGATGGATGTTAAAGCTGCCTATCTTCACGCACCAATAGATTGTGAGGTATTCATGGAACAACCAGAGGGCTATGAGGTAAAATCCGACACAAATGAAAAACTGGTGTGCAAGCTGGAAAAGTCGCTATATGGGCTAAAACAATCAGGCCGAAATTGGAACAAGTTGTTGCATGAATATCTGAGTGAGAACAACTTTGTGCAGAATCCCGCTGACCATTGTGTTTACACAAAAATGACAGAAAATAAGAAGGTGATTCTGATTGTATGGGTAGATGACCTGATCATTGCTGCTAGTGATGAAAGTGAACTAACTGTTGTGAAGAAAATGCTTGCAGCAAAATTCAAAATGAAGGATTTGGGTAAACTGAGACATTTCATT
Organism: Neolamprologus brichardi; assembly: GCF_056152115.1. Taxonomy (NCBI): domain Eukaryota; kingdom Metazoa; phylum Chordata; class Actinopteri; order Cichliformes; family Cichlidae; genus Neolamprologus; species Neolamprologus brichardi. The sequence goes on from NC_142115.1 coordinate 37,418,805, forward strand.
GGTATAGATTTTGACCAGAGTGATAACTGTGTAAAAATGTCACAAAAACAATATGTGGAAAAAATACTTGAAAGATTCAACATGCAGGATTGTAAAGAAAGACAGACACCTTGTGAGCAAAAACTGAACTATGCTGATGATGCAGAAAGGATGAGTGATGTCAAAAGGTACAGAGAGGCAGTTGGTAGTCTGATCTATTTGGCTACATGCACAAGACCAGACTTGAGTTTTATAGTCAGTAAACTTTCACAGTACTTTACTGAGCCAACTGAAGACCAATGGACTACAGTAAAACATGTACTGAGGTATCTGAAAGGGACAACCGAGAAAGAACTGTGCTACAGGAGATGTGACAACAAAGAACTGGGGTTGTGGGCATACAGCGATGCTGATTGGGCAGCTGATGTAACAGACAGACGGAGTACAACTGGTTATTGCATAAGCTTGTCTGTAGATGGTCCTTTAATCTCATGGAAAACCAAAAGACAACCTACTGTTGCATTATCTACCTGTGAAGCTGAGTACATGGCTTTAGCTGCAACCCTACAAGAAGTTTTGTACCTAATGCAACTGTTACAAGGTATCGATGGACAAAAATATCCACCGCCAAAAGTTCATGAAGATAATCAGGGTGCAATTGCGTTGGCGAAGAATCCTGTGACGAGACAGAGATGTAAACATGTTGACATAAAGTACCACTTTGTGAGGTCAACTGTGAGTGCAGGAAAAATAACTCTGGATTATTGTTCAACAGAAGAGATGGTTGCAGATGTAATGACAAAACCTGCAACAAAAGTTAAGCTGTTCAAGTTTGAGAAGTTTATGTTTGGGCATTAACATGGTATACAGATGTGTATACAGTACTGAGGAAGAAACCCTTTGTTTGTTTTTTTTTGTTTACTTAAGAACATCATAATATGAGAGCAAGTGGGGGTGTTGACATAAGAAGAGAAAATGCTCTCAATTATGGAGACAGTCAAATGGTTCATTTATGTTTGATGTGTGGTTTACATTTGTGTGCCTGTTAATAAAGTTAGCGCGCTCTAGGGGGGCGTATGCGTTCATAAAAATGGCCGAAGGCTGATGTGTGTTTATTCCTCCCTAAAATATCGTCGACGAAGTTTGCCATGCACGTCAGATTTTCCTGCGCATTTTCATACCTCTGCCAACATTTCTCTCTCAGCCACAGCATGACATTTTTACATGGAAAACAAGCTGATTGGTTTCTGTTGTTACCAAATCGAAACATTTATTTGCTCGATTTATGATCACAGAATAAAATGTGCAAAACTGAAATCTTTGTAAGTTTGACTTTTTTAGATCATCTCAGTCAGAACAGAAATCCAAACTTCACTAGGATTGTGTGACATCATGAACATGTTGTATAAATCCCACTAACTCAGCTGCTTTGCTCGTTCAGGTTTATCATGCTGAGTCCTTTTCTGTTTGAATGTGTGCACATCCACAGACATCACAGTGCAGTGAAGCCGTTTTAGAGCAGCTGATGCAGCTGAGTCAGATCACTGGTTCAAAAATCAAACAAACATGGAGGTGCATCTTTCCTGCACTGAACTGAGCTGATTATCACACAGAGTCATGCAGCTTTCAGATGAATTTGTCCTTATTTGCAGCTTCCAGTTTCACAGCAGCACAATGAGTTAAACTGTGGAGGTGGATCTGTGACTGATCCACAGCAGCAGAATCACACTGAGTCAAAGTCAGGCCTTATCTCTGCTCACAGCCTCACGCTCTCATTTTTTAACTAGACAAACTTTCTGTAGAAGAAAACCTTTGTTCTGATAGGACACGCTGTCATTTTCCTGGTATGGAGGTGAAATGTCTCTGCAGCTGTGTCACAGACGCTGAACACTGTCAGCTGTTGTTAGTTGGTTGTAAATTCAGATTTCAGAGGATTTTTCACAGAAAGGTGAATTTTCTGTGGTTTCAGTGTTGTCTTCATGCCTCTCAGACATGTTTTAATGTTCAGCCTTCATCCTCTTCCTCTCAGTCCTCTGAATCAGTGACACGTCCATTAGAACGACACACATACTGGACCTGTGCTCTCGTGGTGCACACGGGTCAACATCTCCACTGAAGTCAGTTTATTACTGTTTTTGTTTGTTTTTTTGTTATTTGATTTCAATCTTGATTTTTTTCTGTTCTCGTGTCGTACTCATTTTCACAGTTCAGTAAAACTGCTGTTGTGTTGATCGTTTCTTGTCTTTCACCGTGTGAGGAAGCCCCCGCCTGCGCTCATATCCCCTTTTTAATGCAGTCAAAACAAAGGATGAACATCCTGCTGCACAGTTGCTGCACATTCGTATGTTTTAGCTGCACAGACGTGTTCCTGCTTCTGTGACGCGCCCTGAATCTGCACAGACGTGTTTGTGCGTTCAACCACAAAATACAACAATTAAAAGGCTTCATGTATTTATTTATGTATGTGAGAAACTCTGAGACTTGTTTCACATTTCAGGATGTGATTTACAGGATTCCTCGGTGATACCTGAGAGTCTGTCCTCCCCCCAACCCACCCCATCTGTCACTCAGTCTGTCCTTGTATGGACTTCACTACAGCTGAATCCTCCAGCTGACACACCTACTGCAGAGAGGAGGGAGGACGTTTTACAACATGTAGCGTTTCATACTTTCACAGATTTATCTGAACGGTGCAGAAACTTTATTTAAACACATGCAGGACTCACAGCAGAGATTCAGAACCTGAGATTCAAATATGTAAATATTTAGAGACGGAAGGAGATTTCAAAGCTTTATTGATCATTGAACCGTTTTGTACACATCTGTTAACGCTGAGGTTTGCTGCTTCCTTATATGGACGTACCTGACAGCAGAGCAGCCCCACGCTGCTGTCAGGTACGTCGCTGTGCAGGAACATGGGACACTTCACAGAGTTTAAGTTTAAGAGAAAATAAATGTGAAGCAGAAAGATCATCTGTGGTGAAAATCAAAAATACCCGTTGTTGTTGTTTCACACACGAACTGCCCATAAACATTCACATCATTCTGACTGTAGCTAGTTTGTAGATTCAGTCACACTAAAATCAAATGAACACTTTCTTTTTATCACCATGGATGTTAGACCATAACCAGATCATCCAATGTCAACAGACTGCACGAGATTTGGGGAGACCTAAAAGGAAGTGAACAACGTTGCATTAAAATAAGGGAAAACGTTGAGTTCTTCCTCCCCGTTACTGTTCGGATCGTGTCACCTGGATGCAGAGCACCAGTCTGTCTGCAGGGAGGCGACGCACCGGTCTGCCTCGGCACGCTGATTTCGATCTCCGGTGTGTTTGTCGCCCTGCAGTCAGGCAGAGCCAACATTGTCCACATTCTCCGACTGGTTCGGGCCTGTTCAGGGAGACGGAGGCGTGTCGGCCCGTCTGTGAAACCAGGCAGGCTCCTCCCTTTAAACTGATTAACATGGAACCACACAGAGACCAAAAAAGGCCTGAAAGCTGCAGCAGAAACTTCCTGGACTGGTTGGAAAACGCAGTCTCCCTGAGAGTCACGCGTGTTCTTCATGAAGCCAAACTGCTTTTCATGAAACTCGGCATGCAGAGACTTGAAGCCGGCGGCAGGGAGATCGTTCCACACGGTGTCTGTGTGTCTGTCAGAGATGCAGCTCCGTCCTGTGCATCGAAGAATTAGCCGACAGGAAACGAAGACTTGCTGACTGACACAGATTATTACTTCAGAGCTCTGATTTCAGTTAAGTCTTAAGTATTGACAAGAGTGCATCTAAAAACATTGTTAGTGAATAAGTGCAGAAGATTGTTATATTCACTGATTTATGTTTTTAATATTGGAAAATAGTACAAATGCACAGTTTTCTTCAAACTGAGGAGATGTCTTTGCACCAGCCATCAAAACATATTCTCATGATTTCTTCTCAAATAAAAAAAACATGAAATCAGAGACGCTGAATACAAAGTCATGAGAAACCTGCATACATGTTTACAGCATTTACCTCAGCAAAGTGAAAATCAGAGTTTTGCACATGTTAGCCTGAGAAATCAGCATTCAGCATAAAACTGATGTAAAAGTTTTATGCTGAATGCTGATCATAAAAAATTCAGATATAAAAATATTTAACAGGACGAAACTGGAAGTATTTAAATGTTTCTTTATTCAGGAATAACTGAGCATTTACACTGTGCAGCATGTGTGAGCTCAATGTGTGAACATTTATTCAATTATTAATGAATATTTTAATTTCATGAGGGACTAACAGCGAGATTTCTGTGGGAGTTCCATGAGTAGGACGGGTCATCAGCAGATGGAGCATCTCTTTGTGGATTTCTCCATTAAAGCCTTTATTTCTTCTTTCTTCTTCTTTAAGTCCAGCAGTGAATGCAGTTTTTCTTTTTTCTCCTTGTGTTGTCTTTCAGCTCATTCTCTTTATTTCATGAGGTTTCATGCAACAGGTTGTATTTTTTGCTGCGTTACTTCTCTTTTACTTTCAGAATCTGAATGTAAAAACCTACATGCTGCCAAAAGAGAGATGTGTTTCATTGTTTTAGTAACAGTGATGACGATCTATCTTATCTTCTCTTTCTGTTGGATTTAACTCCTGTGTTTGTCCCACTTTTCTTTCTTCGCTTCTACCAGGCTTCTTCTTGTTCTTTCATTTCTTTCCTGTTCTGGATTTTCTTTTCTCTTGATTCTGACTTGATTTTTTCTCCAGACCTTCTCGTTCTCACTGCTGTCGCTTATGTTCTTCCTGCTCTCTCCCTTTCCTGTGTTCTTCTTCTCTAATTTCATGCTCTTTCTTTCTCCACTCACACTCTTTTTGAATAATTTCCTCCATTTCATCGAGTTGTTTCACTCTCTTTTTTTTTTTTATCTCCTGTTCAGTTTCCTCTCTCTCTTTCAATTCTCTTTTTCATTGCTTACAATTCTTCTTTGTACTTTCTTTGAAGTTCTTCCTCCTTCCTCTTCATCTCTTCTTCCTTCTTCAGGATCTTCTGCACTTCCTTCTGTATCACTGCCTTGGGCTCTTGGATAACATCTCACTGTTGAAGCAGCTGCCTCCATTCTCCTTCATCTGTCTGTCTGTCTGATTGTTGCTGATATCTCCCTCCACAGTCCTGTAGCAGTTTCTTCACTATCACTACAAAAACATGTAGGTCCTTTAAAGTCTCAAATGCAAAAAACCCCAAAACTGAATCTTTCCAAGCCTTTCTAACATGCTGGCTGGTGAACAGTGTTGGGGAGAACAGTTTACATGTACCGGCGTTATGTATTTAAAATACAAAATATGAGTAACTGATTCCGTTACAGTTCAATTCAATTCAATTCAATTCAATTTTATTTATATAGCGCCAAATCACAACAAAAGTCGCCTCAAGGCGCTTCATAGATACAGAGAAAAACCCAACAATCATATGACCCCCTATGAGCAGCACTTTGGCGACAGTGGGAAGGAAAAACTCCCTTTTAACAGGAAGAAACCTCCAGCAGGACCAGGCTCAGGGAGGGGCGGGGCCATCTGCTGTGATTGGTTGGGGTGAGAGAAGGAAGACAGGATTCTTACAGTTACTTTGTTGAAATAAATACATGGTGGTCCTTTCCTGTTTCATATGTTAGGCTATACCCTCTCTATTTTTTGGTAATTTCATGTCAATTTCAACCCAAACAAAACACAAATTAAGAGGCTCTAATGTCTGTGTCTCAATCTCACAGCCCATATCACCTCTACTTGCGACCTGCATAATGAAAAATTATTGTTCAAAAAATGATTTAATATGAAGGCAATAGGCAGAGTGATACAGGCATAGCCCTAAAGCATGTAGCCTCAGGGGCAGTGTAGCCCAGCTGTAAGTAAGCTATTAAGACTCGACTGTACACCGTGTTCGTGTTTTCCTCTGAAACAATAAGTTCTGTTGGAGCAGCCTTTCAACGCCTCTCTCTGTCTCTGCTAGCAAAGTTGACCCAGACAACAAAGTAAAGCTAGTTTTCAGCTACGAGCCCGATGATGATCCGGCTAGAGTACAGCTGGACAACACACAGAAAACAAAAACAAGCACTGTACAAACAATAAATCAATTTCTGCTATTTGAAACTCTTCAAATAAACCATTCCTCTGCAGATGATCTGTTAGCTGTTTGACAACTACTCTTTCAAGGATGTTTGATATAAAGGAAGGTTGGAGATTGGCCTATAATTAGCTAAGACTGCTGGGTCTAGAGATGCTTTTTGAGTAAAGGTTTAACTACAGCCAGCTTGAAGGCCTGTGGTACATAGCCGATTATTAGAGATAGTTGATCATATTTAATGGCAGGTGTGAGCATTTTTTTCATTATGTCATTATCAATTAGATAAAAGGCATGGAGTTGCTTTAAAGTGTGGTACTTACATTTGGAAGATTTTCCTGTGTACAGAACACATGTAGTCAAAGGGGCTCCCCAAGACTGAACTTGGGACAGAAAGGCCCACAAACAAACAGCAACTGAAAGCTGCTGCAGTAAAAGCCTGGTAGAGCATTAAAAAGGACTAAACCCAGCATCTGGTGATGTCCATGAGTGCAAGACTTCAGGCTGTCATTTCAACAAAGGAGTTTCAACAATGTATTAGAAAAGAACATTTTATTTTCACTTATTTTATTGCCCAATTACTTTGGAGCCCCTGAAATGAAGGGACTGTGTTAAGTTTTAGTTTGTCACATTTTATACAGTCTTTTTTGTTTAACCCACTCAAAGCTGAAGGTCTGCACTTCAACTGCATCTGAGTTGTTTCATTTAAAATTAATTGTGGTGATGTACAGAACCAAAATTAGAAAAACATCTCTGTCTAAACATTTGTGGACCAAGCTTTATATAATGTGAGACACAAAAGGGTGGAAGTGGAAATGGATTGGTTACAAGATGCAGATGATAATAATGAAGACAACCAAATACTAACAAAATACAATAACAATAAAGGTAAAATGTAAACAATAAGCACACTAATAATCAAAAAGGAAAATATTTAATAATAAAAAGAACTTTAATATCCAAATACAAAATTCTGGGTCAATGACTATTGACCACGATAATCGTCATGTGCGAATCGCTTTAGTTTGTAGCCAGTTCCAAGTTAAATCCATTTTAGCAATTGGAGTTTGTTGGGTTTAGAAAGCACATCTTTAGTGCTGAGGGAAATTGCCAAGAAGATGTTTGTTTTAACCTCTGGACAGAAGAAAGAGGACAAGGAGACCTTGTGGTAGAATCAGGAAGCAGAGGAAATAATTCAAGGGAAGAGGTTAGTTACATGTGTGTGAATGAGAGGGAGACAGGTGTAGCAGTGAAGCTGCAAAGAGTAGCAATAGTGAGGGTATAAGTGTTTAAAGAGGAGCAGAAATAAGAAGTTACAAAAGTAAATGTTTTCTAGTAAAAGCAATTCCAGCAGACTTAACTACAGATTAATACCAAACTTAAGAACATTTATAAATTGTTTGTTATGTAAATTCCAGTGGAAGTATAATGATTTATTTAAGATCTTTATTTATTTACAATATGACTTATTTGATCTTTTTTTTTACAGGATCTGCACTGAGGATCGTATTGTTTGGAAAGAGTGATGACAAAAAAATAGCACTGGAAAATATGATCACTGGAAAAAGAGAGAGCAATTTTAGTCTTAAAACTTCAACCAAACACTGTGTGGCAGCCAGTGGCGAGTGGAACAAGAACCCAATAACAGTAGTGAGAATGCCAGACTTGTTCAATCTGTCTGTGCAAAGAGTGAGACAAGAGCTGAAGAGGTGTGTGAATCTCTGTCATCCTGGACCAAATGTTCTGCTGCTGTTGGTGAAACCTTCTGATTTCACTGAAGAGGACAAGAAAATTCTGAAATTCATCTTGAGTCTGTTTGGTCAAGAGGCTTTTAACCCTCCTCCTGTGTTAGCTTTCTGTTATCATCTCTTATGTTAACGGGTCAGTTTTGACCCGTGAATTAAATCAGTTATAAAATACACTAAAAACAATAAGTGATCATCCAATTTGTTTCTCATCTCTTGGTTATCTTGTTAGGCGTCCTTATCCATGAAAATGTTGGTTTTAATGCTTTTGGTGTGGGCCTGTGGGTCTTTTTTTGTCACTATACCCCTCGATTTCGATTGAAAAAAATTGTAAAATTAACCTCAAGAGAATCATATTAATAAATAAAAGGTTTTTGTGTTACCTGACTATTACTGAGGGGTATAGGACACATCTCTTAAATAAATCTGTTTTATTGATTTTTTTCATTTTAAGATTAATTACTAAAATGACATCTATGGTGTTACGGGTCAATTTCGACCCATAGATATTTACATCAAGAAAAGACAAAAAAAATTGTTGTTTTTTAGCAGTAGACCTTTAATATAAACTGAAAAAAAAGAAAAAGTCCACTCCTCCTTTCTTTTGGTTATAGTCGTGGGTAATTGTGGGCTTTTTATCACTTCCCAATGATACAGCTACATCTTTGTGAAGTTTCCTTTGTGAAGTTCTTGTCCGAGGTCATATCTGGTAAAAAATAAAATAAAATATTACAGCTGATATTGTGATCCTGCAGTCCAGTGGTCATATCGAGGACCACACATTTTCATTGTTTCTTCTCAGGGGTGCCACTCACAGCTTTGACTGTGAAAATCTGTACATTCCAGCCATAGTTGGTTTTTGCATGACAGGCTTCCCAGATTTTTCGGCCGTATTTCCCTGGCTTACTGGGTATGTATTGCCGGTAGGGGCATTTTCCTCGAAAAGTGGACAAGACGTTCATCCACTGTTACCTCTGGCCCTGGGATGAACATCAGGGGAAGAAGCTGCACCCATCTCTCCCAGACATCCCTGATGGGAGCAAGCTTGTCAGACCTCGGTCTGTTGTCAAATCTGAGGACTCCTGAATCAAAATGATATCAAATGTGTGAAGTGACATCGTTGCCCAGAAAATGATCAGATGTGTCTGTGTCTTCTGGATGATATTGTCTTCCTCCTAGAAACCTGCCCATCTGAATCGCTATGCTGCTCTGTGTCCTCTCCTTCATTTTCACCAAAAATATGATGGAGAACTTGGCTCACTGTGAATCTTCTTCTCATTTTTGTATGCTGCAAATTGTAAATGTGCACTCTGGAAGTCAAATGGCCACTCAAATGAGTGAATTCTTGACATGTCCGTCTTTATTTTGTTTTGTTTTTGTGCAGGTATACTGCAAAAAACACGCAAAATAAGAATCCCCTAAAGCTCATATGATTAGGAGAGGAGCTTGCTGTCAATGTTTTAGCTGACAGTGCACTTATGATTTCAATTTTGGCTTTAATTATTGCTTTATACTCATAATATTATACCTGGGTCGAAACCGACCCTAACAACACAAAGGTCATAATTTCAACTAGGGCATTTTATAATTTAGTGAAAATATATTTTTTTGTTTTATTTTGTAGAAATAGAGGTTCCTGACAAAGTCAAAAAGCCTTGATACAATAAACAAATGTTTGTGATTTTTTTTATGCATTTGAAATTTAAAATGGGTCGGTGACGACCCTAACACGAGAGGAAGGTTAAACACTCCCTGGTTTCTATGACATACAATGAGAAAAGGGATAACTCAGTGGAAAAACTCATCCAGGACTGCCAAGAAAGGGTGCACAGATTTAGTATTGATAAAAAAGATTTCAAACAAGACCAGCAAGAATTGATGGAGAAAATTAAAAAAAATTCTGAGTGAGACTAAAGAAGGATATTTGACTTTAAACGATGAAGCAGATTTTGTGGCAATGTTTAACAGATCAAAACCTCTTCTGAACCTGGTTCTGTTTGGGAGGAGAGCAGCAGGGAAGACGTCAGCAGCCAAGGCCATTTTACAGACTGAGCTTCATTCAGTCTCCAACTCATCAGAGTGTGTTAAACATCAGGGAGAGGTGTGTGGACGTTGGGTTTCCCTGGTGGAGCTGCCTGCCTTGTATGGAAAACCTCAGGAGGCAGTGATGGAGGAATCACTCAGGTGTATCTCCCTCTGTGATCCTGAGGGTGTCCATGCCTTCATCCTGGTCCTACCTGTGGCTCCCCTCACTGATGAAGACAAGGGAGAGTTAGAGACCATCCAGAACACATTCAGCTCTCGAGTCAATGACTTCACCACGATTCTGTTCACTTTCAAGTCAGATCCTAAGGCTCCAGCTGTTGGTAATTTTATAAAGGGAAACAAGAACATCCAGGAGCTCTGTGAGAGCTGTGGAGGAAGATCTGTTGTCGTCAACATCAAGGACAAACAAGAGGTCTTCAAGATTTTCAGCATTTTGGAAAAAATTACTCTAAAATCTAAAGAGAGCAAATTATGCAGCTACACAACTGAAACCTTTGCAACTGCACAAATAGAAAATATAATAAAAAAAGAGAAATGTATCACTGAATTGCAGGCTGAACTTAAGGACCTGAAAACAAAAGGTACAGTCAGCTGTAAGTAATGCACATTTTTATAAATGCCATTATGTTAATGTTGTAAACATTTCCCTTTTAATTAATAATATTCAAACTGTTGGTATCCAATTTAACTCATTCCAACTCATTTTATAGGTAATGAAGAGATGCAGAGCCCAGACTGTCTCAGGATTGTGCTCATTGGAAAGACTGGCTGTGGAAAGAGTTCTTCAGGAAACACCATTCTAGGACGAGATATATTTTTATCTAGCCCTTTCCAAAAGTCAGTCACCAAACGTTGTCAAAAAGAACAGGGCAATGAACGATTATCCTGTTATTGTGGTCGACACTCCTGGACTGTTTGACAACAGTTTATCACATGAAGAGATCAATGAGGAGATGGTGAAATGTGTCAGCCTCCTGGCTCCAGGACCACACGTCTTCCTGCTGGTGTTACAGATTGGGAGACTCACAGCAGAGGAGAAGGAGACACTGGAACTGATCAAGAAAGTCTTTGGGAAGAACTCCGAGAAGTTCACCATTGTTCTTTTCACAAAAGGAGATACACTGGAACATGCAAAGGTGTCTGTTGAAGAATACATTGAAAAATCAGATGATTCCTTTAAGAAGCTGATCTCCAACTGTGGAAGAAGGGTGCATGTGTTTAACAACTATGATAAGCAAAACCGCTCACAGGTCAGTGAGTTGATAACAAAGATTGACACCATGGGGAAGGAAAATGGAGGAAACTGCTTCACCAATGAGATGCTGCAAGAGGCTGAAGCAGCGATACAGAAAGAAATGCAGAGGATCCTGGAGGAGAAGGAAGAAGAAATGAAGAGACAGAAGGAGGAGCTTGAAAGAACATATGAGGAAAAAATCCAGTTGATGAAAAAAAGAATGCAACAACAGAAAGCAGAAATTGATCATGAAAGAAATCTGAGAGAGAAACAACTTAAAGAACTTCAGGACAACATCCGCATTCAGTCTGAAGAGAGGAAGAAAGAACAAAAACTCAGAGAAGACGACGACAGGAGAAAGAGAGAACAGGAAGAACTTCAAAGACGAGAATGGGAACAAACAATACAAGAACTTGAGGAAAAACTACGATCAGAGTCACAATCAAGGGAAATAATCGATAAAGAGTGTGAAAATTACAGAGAAAGAATAAGGGAGCAGCAAAAGACTTGGGAGAAGGAAAGAAAAGAATTGGAGGAAAAACGAAAACAAGAAGATGAAGAGAAAGAACAGAAAATCAGGGAGCTTCAAGAAAAATACGATCAAGTAAAAGAAAAGTTGGAACATGAAAGAAAAGAAAAAGAGGAAAGAATAAAAAGAGAACAGGAAAAGAATCTGAAAGAGTTAAAGGAGAACTATCAGAAACAAACTGAGAACATGCAGGAAGACTTAGGGAGGGTTAAAGAAGAAGCCAGAAAAAAAGCTGAAGAATTCAATGAATTTAGAGAGAAAAAGGAGAAGGGTTTTGCAGAACTGATTCAAAAACACATTGACGAGATAAAGAAACTGAAGGAGCAACATGAGAAAGGCATGCAAGACAAGAAGGGAGAATACGAAAGATTAAAGGATCTGTCAGACCACAAAGAAAATAGTCTGAAGAGAGAAATGGATGAACTGCAGGATAAACATAAATCAGAAATAACGGAATTAATCCTCATGCTTCTAACTCAGAAGAAAGAAAACAAGACTGAAATAAAAAGAATGCAGGAATCGTATAGATCTAAGGTGGAAAGGTGTGAAAAAAGACTTTTAAAGGATAACAAAGAAGAGGAAAAGGAAGAAATTGGTCAATTAAAGAGGAAACAAAAAGAGGAAATGAAAAACTTAAAGGAGAAACTAGGATCTAAAAAAACAGAGGAACAGAAAGCAGAAAGAAACAGGCTGTCCATCAAACATGAACAAGAAATGTCAGATTTGAAACATAAACTTTTAGACCAACATCAGCAAAAACAGAAGGTTGAACTGGATAACTTACAAAAACAACATGAGCAAAACCTGAAGGCATTCAAAGAAGAGCTTCTAGAAAAAAGTGGAACAAATGAGAGAGAAAAACTTGATGAACTGCAGAAGAAGCATGAAAAAGAAATGAATGAATTGAAACAGAAACTTGGAATGCAAGATGAAGACGGTACCAGGCAAGAACTAGATGAAATACAGAAAAAACATGCTAAAGAGATAAGTGAGTTGAAAGAGAAACTATGGACTTCAGAGGAGGAAAAGTCGTGCTTTGTCTCATGAACAAAACTGTTAAGTCTCAAAGAGATATTTCATCTACACACATTAATAATGTAACTTTAATCATCTTTACTGTTGTCCACAATTTGTTGTGGTTGCCACTTCTAGTCTCAACCCATAGATAAGAAACCTATAAAACTTTTTTCCATTTTGTAACATCACAATAATAGACATCAGCCAACTGTCACATTATGTCCTGTAGAAGGAAGATAAGTTTAGATGAGTCCTGATTAGTACAAAGTATTACCGAATTAAAATACTAAAAACTACTAAAGGGTCCAGAATCCAGATGTCCTGAGCTTCTGAAGCTAGTCCTGTCAGGTATTGAGTCTAAATGCCCAGTGGCGCTCCAGCCTTCCAGACTAGATAAGGTCTCGAAAGTTCAGAGCTTGTGCCAACAGAGCTCCCTGAACTTGATCCGAGACCTGACCTCATCCAAATCCCCAGAGCCACTGAAATTAGATCTTATCATGACTTAGAGGATGTCACACCTGCTAATCCAGGGCCAGCGAGTTCTAGAGAGCCCCAACCAGAGACTGTATCTTTGCCTACATCTGCTGATGATGGACCCCGATCAAAGAGTGCTTTACTGCCCTTGTTGGAAAATGTCAGGACTCCAGCCAGGAACTATGCGTATGCTGGATGACGTCAGGCCCCAGTCAGAGACTACGCAGCTGATGGGCTCTTATCTGTCCGTGGTGTTTGTGCGAGCTTCTTAAGCCTGATTTACCTTTGACACTTCAAAAGACTGCACTTCTTGTTCACATGCTGGTTAACTTTGTGAATCCTGTTAGCCCTTGGGTCCCACACAACAAAGAAATAATTAGGTATGTTGTTTATGCCAGGCTGCTGGTCTATCTAGTTTTGTCTTAATCAAAAGGAGCTAGTCGGCACACAATTAGACTTCTCTCCCAATAACAAAGTTTTCAGTATGTTTCAGTGATCTGTGTTTTCTGCTGACAACATGTACTATTTTAAGGTAAAATAGCGTTGGTATTACAACAACAAAACATCAGTCGCCTTGAGGTGATGTTTTAAATTAAATTGAATTGAATTGTTAGTCACAGTAGTTATACATTACATTAGTATTAGTTCCAGGACACATTTTCCCTTATCAAGTTATATTTAATTAAACACTTGTTCTTATTAGGGAAACTTTTCAATGTCAGAATTTTGTTTGTATTGGAGGATTTCTGTCCTGTATTACTATCTTTATTTGAAAAGAACCAACTGTCATTATGATCAAAAATATTTTTTTTATGAAAACATGACCGAAAACGTGGTATTACATTTCTGAAATATGTAGAGTTAGTTCTGTGATATTAGGTATTTTTCTGAAACTCATCAATTATGGGGATTGGTTATAACCATCAACTATTTGCTTTTTATTATCACTTACTATTACAACTTTTTTGTTGGGAGATAAGCCTGTGGTGCATTTTTCTTCATATTTCAGGACCTTTTTCGTGTTTTACTTTGTGTATTATGTATAGCTTTTTTATTCAACAGTATATTAAATAAATCATAATAATATAAATCAAACAAATTCTTTTCTTAATTATTTTTTCCTTGTAAGCTGGGATTACAGATGTTAAAGTTGTAGATTTCAGCTTTACACAGTGAACTTGTTTTTATTAAACCACCCCTTTTCTGGATTACTGATACACGTGAAAATAAACCAAGGGGAGAAACGAAGTAGGGACACTAAAATGAGGTGACTATGGTAAAACAGAAAACTATGAATAAACTGTGACTAGACTTATGACAACTATGAATACTATGAACACTAAGGACACTATAAATGATCCGTAAGGATAACAAGAAATACTGTGACTTGATGTGGGGTAAGTAGCACAGACGACACAATGCTGAACACAGGAAGACAGAGGACTTAAATACACACTTGAGGTGATTAGGGGAAGTGGGGAACATGGGGAAAAAGCTGACTAGAATGAACCAAATGACACCACAGTGGAAGTTAAACTAAAGCAGTGAACATTGAACACAAGTACCCTTCAAAGTAAAAGAGAAACCATAAATATGATGCAGATGTGACATAAGTTAGACAGACAGGACACATAACAGACGAGACTCACTGAACAGACCCATCACAAAAAAAAAAAAAAAAAAATGTTTGTTGGCGGCGAACGTCACCTGGCAGGCGCAGTGAGTGCTGGAACTGGAGGTGATCTGGCAGGCACCAGGTACTCTGCAGGTGGACGTAACCTGGCATGACATTGACCTCTGGCTGGGTCAAAGCTGGACCAGACAGTGGTATGTCAACCACAGGTGATGGAGCTGGACCAGACGGTTGCATGGCAACCGCAGGTGATGGACCAGGTGGTGGCACTGCAGACGACAGAGTAGATGCCACTGGCGGTGGTGCTGGAGGTGACAGGATGGTAGCCGCAGGTGGATTGATTGATTGATATACCTTTATTAGTCCCACAAGGGGAAATTTCATAAGGCTGCCGACCTATTGCACGTAATGGCGGCGCCATCTTACCCTCCGACCATACATACATTACACAAACATCACATGGGGAAGACAGGCCAGAGAGGTATAACAATGGAAAAGCACAACATGAGGAAAGATAAGGAGAAAAAAATAACTCCCCCCAGACTGAGCTCCAACAGGGAGATCAGTTTGAGAACAGAAAAAAAAAAAAACACCTCTGCAAAGGAAAAAACTCTTAATACACCAAAGAAACACATGACAAGTAACAGGGGTGGGTAAAGGGTGAGAGACAGCCAATTTAGACAGTACATCCGGGCCTGCGTGCGCTGGACTCCTTGATCCACCGTCAGCATCGGAGGGGAATAAGCGTCGAAGGCGTTTGGAGGGGGAGGGGGGATGAGTGTATATATGTATATGTATGTGTGTGTGTCCAGAGTTCAGCTGAGACAGTGTCCTTCGCCCTGCCAGGCTAAGTAAACAGTCTTCCAGCCAACCCAGGTGGCCTTGCATGGAATGGGAAGAACAGACTAAACACAGTCGTTATCAGGGTGTTGTTGTTCGGCTCCGGCCTTGAGACCGCAGCTGGCGCCGAAGGGGTAGCCGCATTATGATGGTGATTTTTCTTTTACAAACAACTCATGAGAATTTCAAGCTGTTTTTAACACTCCGACACTGGTCTCTCAATCTCCTGTTGGATAGCTGCGAGTTTCTTCATGATGTTATTTACCTTCAGTTCCGTGGTCTTGTCATTCTTTTGATCACAGAGCAGATTCTGAGACCTCACGACCATAGCCAACTGATCCGTGATGTATTCCAGCTTCTGCCCATAGGTGTTGTTCTGAGCGGATTCTTCCCTGATGTATCCCAATATCCGCTCAGAGATGTTATTCTGAGTATTTACTGCAACCGCAAGCACCTCCAAGCTCTTAACCATGCTGCCTTCCGTGAGCCCATTCTGAGAAGTCGATTCAATCCCAGCGGGCAGCCTTGGGGAGGTTTGAACAGCCGGTTCCGCTTTCTTAATTCTCCGATAAGTCAGGGCCAAGCCAGCTCTGATCAGCCAGAACCCTGTTATCATGGTTCCGAATAGGTAGATATCTTCAGCGTCCTCGATCCACAGTCCCGCCAGGCACACGATCCTCCATTTCTGCCACCCGTCCATCGTGTATCCAGCAGGGAAAGTACCTCCAGGGCACTCGGGCTCTCCCGAGCCCAGACTTCTCGTTGGGTGACAATAGCATTCAGAGACCAGTTGATCAAATCCATAATTCTCTTTTAGATTTTAGACACAGACTGTGAGAGAGTGTTCCAGGGAAAGTAATACAAAGAACACGAGACTAGACAAAGACATAAGAAGCTAAGCAGGGAAGATAAGGGAAAGGAGAGGAGAAAAATGCGACCGCCCTCGCTGAGAGCCAAAGAGAAGTCCTGTAGGCCTGTAGCGCAAGAAGTGACTGGACAGACTCACCAGAGCCGCCAGTGGACACGAGGAGGTGGTGTCTGGGCTATCCAGAACTCCCAGTGGAGACGAGGCACGGCTGGAGCGGTTCTCTTCAGCAGCCAGCTGACGAGACGTAATGGGCTGGCTCTCCAGAACCCCCAGCCGATTTGGCGTGATGCTCAACGGGTACTCTTGAACCCCCAGCTGATGTGACGTGAGGCTTGATGGATTCTTCTGAAACCCAAGCTGGCGAGATGGACGCAGATCCAGCAGGTGCAGAGACCTCTGGCTGGGATGAAGCAGAGGGTGCCGTGGCTGGGGTTGCACAGTGCAGACAGCCTGTTGAGCCAATGACAATAATCCAAAGTTTATAGTGGACTGGATGAGCTCAAATGAGCTCTTAGTTGCAGATGGAAGGTCCTGCACTGGCTCCATAGCCTCCAGGGGTCCAGAGTTTGCTGAGGCCTGAAGCTCAGCATCTGGGGAAGCCCTGGAAAGAGTTTTAATCTCTGAAGTGGCTGGTTCGGCCAAAACATCGTTAGCATGACAGTCTGTCACCGCCAGAGGCTAGTAGGGGGAAACAGACTCTAAGGCAGACAACACTCGGAGACGCAGGGACCGAGGGTGACCAAGCTTTATTTACAGTGGTGTAATTGATGCAAACAGCGAACAATGGTGAGAGATGCTTAAGGTGCTTACCATAACTGTCAAGGAGTGCAGTGTGGCCGGCAGGAGTAGGACCCAAAATGCAGGCGCTCAGACTCAAGGTGTTAACTCAAAGTCACAGCTTTATTGGCTGGCAGGAAAAAACATACAAACTAAAACTCACAGGGAGACACAAGGAGATCCACACAGCAAGAAGGATGACGCGACACTGACTCAGAGAAACACAGGGTTTAAATACACTGGGAAGTAACGAGGGGAATGAGACACAGGAGGGCACAGCTGGGAGAAATCAGGACTGACGAGACAAGGAAAGCAGGACGCATTCACATAAGACACGGACCTTCAACGTAAAACAGGAAGTACGACATAGAGACGCGAACTTGACTCGGTGGAGACAGCAACTAAGAAACACAGAGACAAACCATAAGGTAGAGGACTCTAAGAACCGAAAGACACAGAGGTAAACTCAAACATGCAGACACAGACTTACACAGAACAGAGGGTACACAGAGAAACATGAAGGGCAAGGGTTCGAAACTAGAAACCATAGAATAACTCACACAAGTACAATAATACAAAAAGCACAAAGAACTAAACATGCTGGGTCAGGGGACCCAGGACCCTGACAATAACCTAGAATTGCTCAAAGTAATCACGGAATAACTCAAAAACACTCTTTGGAACTGAGGGCCAGCGGCAACCGAATGTAAACTTAAAACACGCTAGAAACTTGACTCTGGAACATGAACTTAGAATATGATTGGAAATAACATTAGCTTTGAGGCACACTATAATTCGTAATTCTTCACTTAGAGACACACTGGTTTAACTCAATGATTCAAAACCTTTCACTGTGAAACTGTCACTTTCTGCGTGGCAGACCGTGGGGATGAGGAAAGTAGGACCCAAAATGCAGGACTCTGCGATGCCACAGTGCACTTTATTTACAGTGAAACCGACAGGTAAGTCCAACAATTCACTCAAAAATGCAATTTGCCAATAGTGCTCGTCCCTTGCTCCCAGTGCGTCCCGTGCTGTAGCTCCCTTAGAGTGTGTGCTCCCCAACTCGCTTTTCCGCTCGACTCTCCTGGAGGAAGAAGGAAATTCCACAATTAGCCACACGCTAGCTGACTACCAAGAACACACATCTCGCACAGACTATACCAGTCAGGGGTAATAATCCCACGTCGACTGTTGCCGCGAGTCCAGGTTAAATACCTCCTTCTAGCCCGGGAGATGATTACCAACTGCTGATCAGGTAATCACCTGCAGGTGGGCCGGCAACAGCGAGGAGGGACTCCCGATGACGACAGTCACGGCACGCACTTCCGTAAACAACCCCGAGGACTGGGGGGAGAGAGAGAGAAGCACACACACACACGCACACACACTCTACATACAAACATGGACAGAACAGTAGACGACACAGACCCCAAATAGTAATAATAATAATAATAATAATAAAAAGCAGCATTCTATCACCTCAGACATTTATCGAAGGTTAATCCGTTTCTTTCCAAGCGTGACTTGGAAACTGTTATTTACACCTTTATTACTTCACCTTTGGATTATTGCAATTCCCTTTTAATATGGGTTGGGCAGAGTACCTTGTCACGCTTGCAACTAGTGCAAAATGCTGCGGCACGATTTTTAACTGGTAGAAGGAAATTTGATCATGTGACTCTGGTTTTGGCCTCTCTAAATTGGCTTCCAATTGAATTTAGGATCCGTTTTAAGGTCCTTATATTGGTTTTTAAATCTCTAAATGGTCTGACACCTGTTTATTTGTGATTTCTTGTAGCCCCATGTCCCCATTTGTTCGCTTCGGTCAGCTGAGCATCTGTTGCTTTCAGTTCCTAAGTCAGGGCTGAAGCTTAGAGGAGACCGAACGTTCTCTATTGCGGCTCATATTTGGAATAACCTTCCTCTCCATATAAGACAAGCTACATCAGTGCCAGTTTTAAGTCCAGATTAAAAACCTATTTTTATTGTAACTCTGTGGGTAACTGACATTTTTATACATTTTATTGCTATGTTTGGTTTTTTGATTTTGTATTACTATATTTGTATTTGCATTGTACATCACTGTACCCACATTTCCGAGGACCTATCCTGGACTACAAACACTATATCACTATCAAAAGTGTGCTGGAGCCTCCCTGGACTTAATTGCCAGCACTAGATGTCTCTCCAGAACCAGGGCAATTATAAAAGACCCCCTCCATCCTAACCATCTATCTATCTATCTATCTATCTATCTATCTATCTATCTATCTATCTATCTATCTATCTATCTATCTATCTATCTATCTATCTATCTATCTAGCTGCCATTTGTTTTCTGTGCAATATTTGGGCAAAGTGTCTTGTGCTGTAGTGAAGGATGACATGAGAATGTGGTAATGAGTCCTGTCTCATTGATGACAGCACAGGCGCTGCCTAGCCTTTTTGGTCTGGACCTGAATGTGGGCAGACCATGTCAGGTCTGAGGAGATGTGGACACCGAGATACTTGAAGGACTGCACCCTCTCCACTGGAGCTCCATTGATGATAATGGGCTTGTAGTCTCTGTGCTGACTCCGTCTGAAGTCCACCACCAGCTCCTTGGTCTTGCTGACAATCAGAGATTTCCACTCGTTGCTTCTCTAAAAATTCAAGGCTCATTCCATACGTTTGAGTTTTATTCAATATGAACAAGCACTTTTGAAATCATGAACCTCCCACCACTAGTAGGAGCTGTGATGCCAATGTTTAGGCTGTTATTTAATCAGTGACATCAGCAGACAGAATCTGGCAGTAGAGAGACAGAGCCAAAGATTTTTCACCTGCTGTGTTATTGATTGAATCATTTTGGAGTTTGTCAACTCTGAGTTTGTTTACCTGAAAGAAATATTAAATCATATTTGAAACAGTGGACATCTTTGGTTGCTTTTGGTCATTTCATTTCATTGCATGTGTCGAGACAAATGCTCTGCTGTGACAACCTCAAACTGGTACATAACTATGTCATTACACTCGGTGTTTATCAGCCTTTAAAGATCATTTTATTTGATGACACTTTATTCCTCCAGCATCATGCTCGTCCTCTCTTGGCTGACAAATACTTCTTTTATAAAGATAAGGGATAAAAAGGATGATAATTTTCAATTGCCTAGATAGAACAACAGGAACACATGGAAAAATAAATTTCCAGTTTTTTTAATCATCAAGAAGAACAGCATAAAGGATAGTCATATATATTTAATACTGAATATTTATAAAATTACAACAAACATCCAAATATCTAATAACCAGCTGAAGCTTCTTCTATTGTTTAATATACTACTGCATGAAAATAATCAACATAAAACATAAACTACATAACAACATAACAACAACATAAAATATACCAAAAAATTAAACTGCTTCAAAATGTTCCATAACCTGAAGAGTTACATGGCAGTAATTCATACTACACATGTCAATGAGTCACAAAAGAAACACAATGGAACGCAATCCTGAAAGTAAGAATTTATAAGATGAATTAAGAATTCTGTCTGTGATCTGTAACTGTAAAATGTTCACAAATTGACCATAAAATTTATGAATTTGTATCTGATCAGTTAGAAAATCACAAGCAGTTTAATCTGGATTCTGTTGCGCTCGATTAAGTACATTCAGATCTATAAGCATCAGCACACACACTGGTATTCTCATCTCAACATTTAACTAAATGTACAGAAAATCTTTTATTCATGGAGCTCTGTCACAAAAACACAAAAAAATCCCCTCATGAAATGCTGCAGCGAGATGTTGTTTCAACTTCATCCAGAAGTTTTTGTATTTGTTCACTTAATTCTGTTTCATGGATTTTCTGCAGGTTTTCTTTTTCTTCCTCATTTTTTGCAATCTTCATTTGATCCTCATGTTTTATCAGCAAGTCTTTGAGTTTTTTCACGTTCCCTCTCTTCTTGGAAAGACATTTTATCACATCTTTGATTTCTGCTTGATGCTTTTCTCTCTTTTGTTTTTCAGTGTGCTCAGCCAGAGCCTTTAACAGGTCATACTTCTCATCTTTGTCTTTAATCTTCTTCTTGTGCTCCTCCTTCTGAGCTGCAAACTCTTTGTTTTTGTTCTCTTTGAAATCATTGAACTCTTCAGCTTTCTTTCTGGCCTCATCTTCATGCATCTTCTTCAGATTTTCCACACGTATTTTATAGTTTTCTTCCAGCTGATTTCGTTCTTTCTTCTCCTCTTCTCTCCTCATTTTGTCTTCTTCTTTTCTTTTCTTTTCATTTTTTTCTATTTCCTGCTTGTACATTTCTTCAAGGTTTTCAAGTTTTATTTGCTGTTTTTCTTGTCTCTGTTCATCTTCTTGTCTTTGTTTTTCCCACCATTCACTTCGTTCTTTCTCCCAGGCTTCTTGTTTTCTCGTCATCTCTTCTCTGTTCTCTTCCAGCTTTTGATCCACACTTTTCTTTTCCTCTTTTTCTGAGTGAATTTGTTTGTCCAACATTTCAAGTTGTGTTTTCAAATTCTGTCTGTATAATTCTTCCTCATTTTTCCATTTCCTGTTCTCTTCTTCTCTCATTTCCTGTTCTTTCTTTCTCTCTTCACGCTCCTTCTTTATATTTTCCTCCATCTCCTTGAGTTTCTGGTCTCTTTCCTGCTGAAGTTTTTTCTTCTCTTCTTCCATTCTTTTTGTCATTGCTTTAATTTCCTCCTCATGTTTTCTTTCAAGCTCCTCTCTCAGTCTCTTCATCTCTTCTTCCTTCTCCTTCAGGATTCTCTCTACTTCTTTCTGTATCGCTGCTTCAGCCTCTTCCAGCATCTCATTGGTGTAGCAGCATCCTCCATTGTTCTTCACCATGGTGTCAATCTTTGTTATCAACTCACTGACCTGTGAGCGGTTTTCCTCATCATAGTTGTTAAACACATGCACCCTTCTTCCACAGTCAGAGATCAGCTTCTTAAAGGAATCTTCTGAGTTTTCAATGTATTCTTCAACAGATACATTTTCATGTTTCAGTGTATCTCCTTTTGTTAAAAGAATGATGGTGAACTTTTCTGAATTCTTCCCAAAACCTTTCCTGATCAGTTCCAGTGTCTCCTTCTCCTCTGGGGTGAATCTGCCGATCTGTAAAACCAACAGGAAGACGTGTGGTCCTGGAGCCAGGAGGCTGATGCATTTCACCATCTCCTCATTGATCTCTTCATGTGATAAACTGTTGTCAAACAGTCCAGGAGTGTCGACCACAACAACAGGACGGCCGGTGACATCACCCTGTTCTTTCTGACAGCGCTTGGTGACCGACTTTTGGAAAGGTTTAGATAAAAATGTATCTGCTCTTCCTAGAATGGTGTTTCCTGAAGAGCTCTTTCCACAGCCAGTCTTACCTATCAGCACAATCCTGAGACACCCCGCGCTCTGCATCTCTTCATTACCTGCATACAATGTCAACAGTCAGTACAGTCTACCATTCTACATCAAATTCAATTCAATTCAATTCAATTCAATTCAATTTTATTTATATAGCGCCAAATCACAACAAAAGTCGCCTCAGGGCGCTTCATAGATACAGAGAAAAACCCAACAATCATATGACCCCTATGAGCAAGCACTTTGGCGACAGTGGGAAGGAAAAACTCCCTTTTAACAGGAAGAAACCTCCGGCAGAACCAGGCTCAGGGAGGGGTGGGGCCATCTGCTGTGATTGGTTGGGGTGATCAAACATGGGTTAGAGGGAGAAAAAAGAAGAAGAAGGTACTTACAAGCAGCAGTGCTTCTGTTCTGTGCAAGTTGGGTGATGAATTTCTCTTGTTGTAACATCTTCTCTAGTTGGGCTTGTCCAAATGTGTACATTGTGTAGCAGTATGATTTGTCTTTGTGGACACTGATTTTTTCCACAGTTTCCAACAGCTGTGGGATCTGCTGTTTGTCTTTAATGTTAAGAACAAAAGAGCTTCCTCCACAGCTCTCACAGAGCTCCTGGATGTCCTGGTTTTTCTTTACAAAGTTACCAACAGCTGTATCTGTAGGATCTGAGTCCACAGTGAACAGAATCATGGTGAAGTCATTGACTCGAGAGCTGAATGTGTCCTGGATGGTCTCTAACTCTCCCTTGTCTTCATCAGTGAGGGGAGCCACAGGTAGGACCAGGATGAAGGCATGGACACCCTCAGGATCACAGAGGGAGATACACCTGAGTGATTCCTCCATCACTGCCTCCTGAGGTTTTCCATACAAGGCAGGCAGCTCCACCAGGGAAACCCAACGTCCACACACCTCTCCCTGATGTTTAACACACTCTGATGAGTTGGAGGCTGAATGAAGCTCAGTCTGACCTAAAATGGCCTTGGCTGTTAAAGTCTTCTCTGCTCCTCTCCTCCCACACAGAACCAGGTTTAAAGATGGTTTGATGCTGTGATTGTATTGATTTGTCATGTCCTGAATCTTCTGCATTAATGATCCATAGTTATCTTCAAACATGTTGTAGTGCCTTCCTCCACATTCTACAAGGACTTCATTCACAGTGGAACTCATTTCATTCTCACGTGTGATGACGACCATCGAGTGTTTAAAGGCATTGTGACCAAACAGACTCAGGATGAACTTCAGAGTTGTTCTGTTCTCTTCACTGAATTCAGAAGATTTCACCAACAGCAGCAGAACATTTGGTCCAGGATGACAGAGACTCACACTCCTCTTTACTTCTCTTCTCATGTCCTCCTCAGACAGACTGAACATGTCTGGAGTTTTCACTACTGTCAGTAGTTTTCCTCTCCACTCTCCACAGGAGGCCACGCAGTGATTGAGTTTTTGGCAGTGAAATGCTTGGTACCCAATGATCAAGTTACCAAGTTTTGTCTTCTTATCTTCACTTTTGCCCAGCAGCACAATCCTGAACGCAGACACTGTGATACAACAGAGAGAACACAATAACACAAATTAATCTAAAATCACAGCACTTGGCTTGTACGAGGAGATCTCTTCAATCCTCAGTATGCTCAGAGAACCTTTAGTATTACTCATCGATTGACTTGGTCAAATGTGATGTGATGTGAGTCACACTTAAATATTAAAATCCAAACACCAACACAGTTAGCCATTGTGTGTGAATGTGTTAAACATTTAAGCTTTTTGCACAACTGTTTGTATAAGGTCAAAGTTTAATGTTAAATTATTAAGTTAAGTTTAAACAACCTCAGCTCACCGAAGTTCTGCACAAGCCTACTAATATATATTATTCATCCATTTTCTTCTTCTTATCCTTTTCAGCCTCGCAGGGGCACTGGAGCCTATCCTATTATAATTAAAACTGTTGGATGTTCAGACCAAAAAAGGACAAAAGAAATGTTCGTTTTCAAAAACAGGATGAGCCCTGACATCATTTTACTTACTGTTGGACAAAGGTGTTTTTCCAGAAACTTGAGGATTGATTTGTTTTAATTTATTGGGCAATCCTGTCAAAATAAGAAATTGCTGTGCTGATTATTGAATCATAGATGTTGTATATTCTGTGTATTTCATCCTTGTCAGAAGAAGATTCTCATCTTACCTGCAGCTTTAACAGCGTCAGTGATAGGAGTCTTCGTCTCCTTTTTTGGCGGGGGTTGTTGATCTTTTGATAAATCCTGTTCTGTGTCCTCAAAAGCTTCATAGCTGACATGCTCTCCATTGTTGTACTTTGTAATTTCACACAAATGTGTTAACAGCTCTGGAAGTTCAACGTTGATCCTCTTCAAGTATCTGCATTTACATTTTTTGATCATTTCATTTAATGCTGGACTTTTCATGAAGTCTTCCACAGAACCTGAGCTCTCCTCTCTGGGTGCTGAGATCAGTATCAGTGAATGATCAAATGACTGATCACTGTAACCTTGAAGGACTCTGCAGAGTCTCAGTTTGTGTTCTTCTGTAAAGTTTTCAGGCTGTACAAGCAGCAGGAACACATGAGGTCCAGGATCAGAGTGTTTTGCACAGTCTTTTATAAACTCTGTCAGATCTTGTTGGGAGGTGTTGAGAGGAGGCAGGTAGCGGGTGTTGATGACAGCAATTTTTTTGCCCTCCAGTGTACCACTAATTCTCACACACGCTTTAGTTTTACTGGTGAACACAGTATCTCCCAGTAACAGATTTCCCACTTCATTTTTCTCAGTCCAGCTGCTCCCCAGCAGAACAACCCTCAGCTCAGACACTGCGGGAAACACAGATGTAGAGAAGGTAGCTAAACACAGACATGCAGGATACTGAAGAGTGATTCCCTTTGTTTCAGTGAGGTTTAAATCCAGAGGTTTTAGTTCTAATTTCAGATATATTTTAACTTCTCACTAACACAGTTCAGTGTAACTCACTGTTTTTTGGCAGTACTTCAAGGCTGCTTCCTGTCTGGGGAGGCTGATGCTCTGTGATGTAAAGAGAAAGAAAGATAGATAGAAGGGAAAAGACAATGGATGCCATGCCATCAATGGACCATTGCTCAACAACCACTGACCAAAACCCACTGATCAACAACCACTGATCAATAACCATGAGTCCCATTCACAGAGAGTTGGGGAATGGCTGCAATCACAGCATTGTAAGATGGTGACAGATGTACCCTTAGGCCCCCTCCTCGATTCAGAGATGGTCTTTCCCTTTTCACGTAAATGGCCTCCTTGACTCCGCCCTCAAACCAGCGTTCCTCCCTGTCCAGGATGTTACATCCTCATCATTGAAAGAGTGTCCACTGGCCTGTAGGTGTAAATAGACTGCAGAGTCCTGGCCTGACGAGGTAGCTCTTCTGTGTTGTGCCATCCTCTTACCTAGAGGTTGTTTGGTTTCCCCGATGTATAAATCCTGGCAATCCTCCTGCACTTAACAGCGTACACTATGTTACTCTGTTTGTGTCGGGGACCCGATCCTTGGGGTGGACCAGTTTTTGGTGCAGCATGTTTTGGGGTTTAAAAGCCACAGAGACCCGGTGTTTAGAAAAAATGCGTCTCAGCTGCTCCGATACTCCTGACACATATGGGATCACTACAGGTTTTCGCTTGGTCAGCGGTTGTCCTTCTCTCCTGGATCGGCTGGAGCTTTCTTTAGGAGCCTTCCCAGCTTTGACAAAAGTCCAGCTGGGATAACCACATTGACTCACATTTTTGTTTGTTTGTGCTCCAGTGGATGATGAGAGTCAAACCTTAGATACTGATCCATATGCGTAGGTTTACGGTACACGTCAGCTTTTAGATGTCCCTTATTACTGATGGAAATCTACTGATTTCTATTTGTCTCTCATCATCCACTGGAGCACAAACTGGGCGTCATCAGGACGCTACAACACAGAGCGAACACCATCCCCACTGACACAGCGACCAGGGAGGCAGAAGAACATCAAGAAGGCGCTGAGTAAATGTGGTTATCCCAGCTGGACTTTTGTCAAAGCTGGGAAGGCTCCTAAAGAAAGCTCCAGCTGATCCAGGAGAGAAGAACAACCGCTGACCAAGTGAAAACCTGTAGTGATCCCGTACGTGTCAGGAGTATCGGAGCAGCTGAGACGCATTTTTTCTAAACACCGGGTCTCTGTGGCTTTTAAACCCCAAAACACGCTGCACCAAAAACTGGTCCACCCCAAGAATCAGGTCCCCGACACAAACAGAGTAACATAGTGTACGCTGTTAAGTGCAGGAGGATTTCCAGGATCTATACATCGGGGAAACCAAACAACCTCTAGGTAAGAGGATGGCACAACACAGAAGAGCGACCTCGTCAGGCCAGGACTCTGCAGTCTATTTACACCTACAGGCCAGTGGACACTCTCTCAATGATGAGGATGTAACATCCTGGACAGGGAGGAACGCTGGTTTGAGGGCGGAGTCAAGGAGGCCATTTACGTGAAAAGGGAAAGACCATCTCTGAATGGAGGAGGGGCCTAAGGGTACATCTGTCACCATCTTACAATGCTGTGATTGCAGCCATTCCCCAACTCTCTGTGAAGGGTACTCATGGCCATTGATCAGTGGTTGTTGATCAATGGTCATGAGAATTTGCATAATTAAGATTAAGGAACTGACCTCCCAGCCCATTGTTCCTTCAGTGGGCTGGTTTCAGTCATTATGCAAATGTCCTGTTTATAAGGTTGAAACCTGCAGTCAGCTGAGACTGAAGAAGTCACCTGGATGAGTGACGAAATGTTTCTCCCACAAAACGCTGCGTCCAGACGAACAGAATCAACTTTTGGAGATTTACTTACCTGGATGATTGAGATGCATCAAGATGATACTTATGAATGCTCCCAAAAAGTAGATTTTGTCCTTCTGGACATAGAAATGTTTTGTCACTTATCCAAGCGGCTTCTTCAGTCTCAGCTCACTGCAGGTTTGATCGATGGTCATGAGAATTTGTAAATTAATGAACATTCAGTAGCTTGGTTTCAGTTATTGTCTTTATAAGATAGTGGAAACCTGCAGTCAGCTGAGAC
Organism: Neolamprologus brichardi; assembly: GCF_056152115.1. Lineage (NCBI taxonomy): Eukaryota > Metazoa > Chordata > Actinopteri > Cichliformes > Cichlidae > Neolamprologus > Neolamprologus brichardi. The sequence goes on from NC_142115.1 coordinate 37,446,459, forward strand.
TGAAGAAGTTACTTGGATGAGTGACGAAACATTTATCCCACAAAACGCTACGTCCAGACGAACAGAATCAACTTTTGGAGATTTACTTACCTGGATGATTGAGAATGCATCAAGATGATGGACTGAACTGATCTTTTTGGAATTTTTTGGATGTTAGTAAAGCATAATAAAGCACATTTCTTAAGGTATTTAAATTATTGTATTAAAAAACATTGTCTAAACAAATAATTTTATTAGGTATCATGTTACTTAATAAACACGTTGTGCTGTTCATCCCATAAAAAGACTCAAACATAAATTAAGTGGCTTATTATGATGCTTTAGATTATTTTCTTTTGCAAAAACAGAGATATTATAACACCACACACTTTTGTCTACAGAAAGGGAGATGCAGTCATTTATTAGCATTAGTTATAAATTCTGATTGAACTCACCAGTTACTGTAGTTGCCATGAGGTCACACTGTGGGAAATATGAGTTACTAGACAAACAACTGCAAGAAGATAAAATCAGAGAAAATAAGGCACCAGTTCATAATACAAGTAGGTACTAACCAGCTGGTACAGTAGACAATTGAAAATTATAGGAGAAAAATATTATCACGAGTGTCTTACTGATAATTATAATTAATAATTCACAGTTCTAGGGACCATGCTGCTCGTTGTGCTTTTAGTGCATAGTGCTGAATAGAGAATTGGTGAAGGGACAACTATGTAGGCATGTATGACAGATCTAATTATTACAAAATTAAAATTACTAAAAATGCAGATCGAAAATTGTTAGTCAAAAAGTTGTAATAATTTTGACTAACACAGATATAAGCTGGAGGATGTAGCTTGGGAGAGGGAGGTCTGGGCTTCCCTGCTTTGGCTGCTGCCCCTGTGACCCGGCCCCAGATAAGCAGAAGAAGATGGATGGACAGTCTGTTACTGTTCTTATTATCTTGGAGCAACTGTAACTACATAATTAGGGATTAGTTAAATATTCTGATCGTGATTCTGATTCTTCTCAGTAAACGTTCGGTTTATGTCAGAGGGGCTCAACAGTGGCTAATGATGAACCCTGGTTTGGCTTGGTAGTTATGTTATTGTGTTAAAGGAAACCACACTTCAACTATTAAGATGGAGGCTTAATAAACAGACATGATTTGTTTGCACAAAAGGCAAGAAGAGTTTCAAACTTAAGGCAATAAGAAGTAGTGGCTGAAAGGTTAAAAAAACATGAAATTAGATAGTGCTATTTATCTTTAATACCAGCCAGAAACATCTTAATATGTTACCTTTCTGAAGATGTTACCACTCCATTAACCTTTGACCTGTGGTGTGACTATAACCTTCACCTCTCAGTGAGATAGAGTGCTTGGAACTGTTTTATTCAGACCTACAAAAACATCTGCACTTAATGATCTAAAGGAACTGTTTGAACATGTTCCAGAAATTCAGGTCTGACTGGCTCGCGTCCAGAAATAGATACTGAATGTAGTTGGAACAGTTTGCCAGTAAATAAACATTTGGACGTTGTCAAGGATTACTCAGGTAGTCTAGGAGAATGGGGACATTTATGACATGTTCCAACAGATAAACCAGACTGTGTAGAGACTTTCAGTTGCACATGGGCCAACAACACATTAGTACCTCAGTTGGTACCTGTTAAGAAAGAAAAATAAAGGTGTTATAACTGTGAGCGTACAGCCAATGGCGCTATGCACCTTTTTCTACCTCTGTTTTACATCTTAACTAAGTTAAATAAGTAAATAATAATTTTAGCATCTGGCTGTAAGTTCTTTCACTGGCCATCTTATTGTTTTAATGCATTATCAATAATCAGGCCCCATCTTATCTTAATGACCTTGTAGTACCATATCACCCTATTAGAGCACTTCGCTCTCGCTCTGCAGGCCTACTTGTTGTTCCTAGAGTATTTAAAAGTAGAATGGGAGGCAGAGCCTTCAGTTTTCAGGCCCCTCTTCTGTGGAACCAGCTTCCAGTTTGGATTCAGGAGACAGACACTATCTCTACTTTTAAGATTAGGCTTCAAACTTTCCTTTTTGCTAAAGCATATAGTTAGGGCTGGACCAGGTGACCCTGAATCCTCCCTTAGTTATGCTGCAATAGACGTAGGCTGCCGGGGGATTCCCATGATGCACTGGGTGTTTCTTCTTCACTCACTATGTATTAACAGACCTCTCTGTGTTGAATCATATCTGTTATTAACCTCTGTCTCTCTTCCACAGCATGTCTTTATCCTGTCTTCCTTCTCTCACCCCAACCAATCACAGCAGATGGCCCCGCCCCTCCCTGAGCCTGGTTCTGCTGGAGGTTTCTTCCTGTTAAAAGGGAGTTTTTCTTTCCCACTTTCCCAAGTGCTTGCTAATAGGGGGTCATATGATTTGAGGGATTTTTCTCTGTATGAGAAAGCATCTTGAGACAATTATAAAAGAAAAATAAAATAAAATTTAACTTAATTAATGTAACTAAACATTTGGACCAAACATTCAAAATAATGTATTCATTTAAATGAATTTTTACTGGCATTTTTATTTTGGCCGAAACATCAACGAGTTGCATGAATAAATATTTAACTGAAATAAAATATATAAGAATGTATGTACTATAACGCATCGCAACACGTTCTCACTCCTAAAGCGTAACATTTTAGGCTAGGTGACAAATCGTCAACATATTACGTTTTCGGCTACCCACCACGTTCCTAAATGACGACCGGAAAAATGAGGGAATATGAGAACCATATGGACTCAATCTACACATGTTCGCTCTTTTTCTTCAAGAAACATGCTATTTAACATCATTAAAGTCCTGGTTAACCTCAGGAAAAAGGTTATGGTTCGGGCTGGAATACAGGGCTGGAACGTCTATTACCGCGGGAGCGTCATTGCACTGGATTTCGGCCATCACCAGCCACGTACCATAAGAACGCCGAAGGTCTCCTTTCGCGTTCCTCAGGAACGCCCCGGGACGTGACAAAACGTCGGCATGTTACGCCTCGGGAGTGAGAACGGGCTGCGCATCCACAGTATAACGTGCAAAGACTTTTGGGGGCTTTATTGATAATAAGAGAAAAACCATGTAAATGTAACTTTCTGTTATGTACGTGTTTCTTCCTAAATAAAAAACACTTATTATTGTTGTTGCAGAAAAGAAACTGGAGACGCCTCATTTTAAAACAAACTGACAATCAGAGGATCAAATTTTACATTAAACTGTACAAATCCGTTGTTTTCGGGCTTTTTCCTCTATTTCTGCTTCAAACAGTTAAAGTACTTTTTCCGAGTTATTTAAAGTTGACGGTGTGTGTCTGAACGAACAGGAAGCTGTTTCCAGCACCGTCAGCCAAATTACCGCGACATCAGTGTGTCGATATAAATTTGACTCACCTAACGACGATCAGTAATTTATCAATGATCGCTGATTGATCAGTCAGTAATGTCAACGCCGAAGCTTCGTGTGGTTTAATGAGCAGCTCAGCAGCAGATTATTAAAGGATCTGAAAATATTTCATCGCCCGAGTTTGTTTTGCTGCAAAACGCCCAACCGAATAAAAACGAAAGCGTTTAAAATGTTCCACCCCAAAAAGGTGGAGACTGCTGCGTCCCCCTCCCCCCTTAAAGATGTAACAGTGTGAACGACGTAGTTTCGATTTTAAAATGGAACGTGTGTGAGTTTTATTTCCTTTATATTTTGTCACAGAAGTTGTGATCTATTTAAATTTAAGTGTGATTAGTGGAGGAGACTTCACATTTTGACCTGCCGAGCAGCCTCCTGCAGACTGAGTCTCAGAGTGAGTCTGTCTCCATGTGGTGTTTACAGAGAATATTTACATTAGGTTCACATTCAATAATAAAACATATTCTGGGCATATACTGGAGACAAATCTCTGCCTCTTCGATCTGCTGCTCTCTACAAAGGAAATCTTTATCAAAACCATCTTCTTACAGTCTGTCTGTCACGTTTGAGGTAATGAGCAGACAAATAATAATGAAAATATCAAATAATTAGTTGATTTATTTCCCATGAAATATTTGTTAAAGTCAAAACAAAGTGTTAAGAAATTATTTGAAGTGCCTCAACGCTATGCTTTATAGTAACTAAAGTGTCATATATATATGACACTTTAGTGTCATATATATACTACACTATATATATAGTGTAGTATTGAATGGACGCAGCCCCTGATATTAAAATCATTACTACGTGTCCTTTAGTGATAGAAATGTAGGAGACCCTCGTCCACGCTTGTCTGTAGAAGTTGATAACAGGGAACCATCTGTCAGTGGAAATTTACTAGAAGGAAGTCAGGCAAGGTCGCAGCCTCGCCGGAGCTGAGAAAAGATGTGTTGCAGCTAATAGACAATAACCTATGAGTACGCTATGCAACGTGACTACTGAATGCTTGTGTAATACTGTTGTTTAGAGTAGAGTGGGGACAGCCTGTAATAAAACTGTCATTTCGAGATTCGCGGCAGCGTGTCATGCAGGACGCATCTCCCTTCTAGAAGTCTTTTATAAGAAGATTATGGCTGTGTCCCAATTCAGGGTCTGCACGCTTGAAGTACGCGCACTACGCGTACTATGTACGGTGCGTACTATAAGTACGAGAAGTGAGGAAGTGAGAGGCTTGTGAAATGGGACGGTCTAGCCTTGCGCGCTGTTCAGGTTGCCTAGCAACCATGATACTAACCGCGAGAAACGTTACATACAGCTTTGTGTGACAGAAATGAAGGTGAAAAAATGTTTTTTTGGTCATTCATTTCTGTCATGACATCACTTTGATTAGTTGAGTATCTGAGGCTGAAACCACGGCACTGTAAAACATGATTGTTGGGCTTCATTTCTGTACTGAACAGTCATTTAAGATTAGCTAGTAAATAACAATTAGCTCATGAGACTAAATTCATCTCACTGTGGTAATGTAAATATAATATGGCCAATATTATAGTTAATGTCAGATTATTATGATATACATATACATATATATATATATATATTAGGGGTGCAACGATACACAAAATTCACGGTTCGGTTCGATACTTTGGTGTCACGGTTCGATATTTTTTCGATACAAAAAAAAATGTTCATGCCTTTTAATTTGTCATTTATTAAAATTCTAAATATATATTTTAACTCAAAAGTACAGTTTTTAAATTTAATGTTGCTGAAACAACAAAGTAATAAAATAATAAATCTATCTAATGGAGAAATCACTCATCTTTGGAAAAGAGAGTTTATTACAGAGAAATGTCTCTTTCCAAAATAAAAGCTATACTATACGCTTCTTCTGGGCTATATTCTCAGCAGCATATTAAACATATCAGGTCCCCATAAGGAGAATCATGTGCTAACGGCTGTCTAAATGACTCGGCTAAAGTTTGTAGCATGTGTGCTTGTTGTTTTTGTCTGCTTCCACTTGTCTTTGCACTAGGATGATGTCGGAGTAAATGTGCAGTCATATTCGTTGTGTTCCCACTAGTGCTGTCAGCGTTAATCTGAAGTGACGTTAACACCACAACATGGCAAATCTCTGTTAACGAGCTACCGCGGATCGCCCCGTGCGTGGGGCTGGACGGCCAACACGTTAATGAGCTAACTGCGCTAACACACTAGTTCCCACCAATGTAATTGAGCATTGCGTGGCACATCCAACATACTGTTTTACTTTTGTCCATGACATGCTTACCTTCAGGGTCATACGTCACATGAAGAACAAAATAGTTCCAAACGCCAGATCTGAATGAGGGTGGGGGAGGTTCAAGTTGCCATGTTGCAACGAGCTTAACTTCTGTCTGCTAGCTTGCCCTGCGCTCAGTGAATCTGTGTTCGACTACTCCACTTAGGCTGCACTGCCTAGCGCAGATCCACTGAGCGCTCAACACAGACAGCATCGTCAGAAGGAAAGTTGATAAAATAAATTAAAAATTTTGTATTGTTCGATACATATGCGTACCGAACCGAAAGCACTGTATCGAACGGTTCAATTTCGATACGGGTATCGTTGCACCCCTAATATATATATATATATATATATATATATAGATATATATATATATATATATATATATATATATATATACAGTGGGGCAAAAAAGTATTTAGTCAGCCACCGATTGTGCAAGTTCCCCCACTTAAAATGATGACAGAGGTCAGTAATTTGCACCAGAGGTACACTTCAACTGTGAGAGACAGAATGTGAAAAAAAAATCCATGAATTCACATGGTAGGATTTGTAAAGAATTTATTCGTAAATCAGGGTGGAAAATAAGTATTTGGTCACCTCAAACAAGGAAAATCCCTGGCTCTCACAGACCTGTAACGTCTTCTGTAAGAAGCTTTTCTGTCCCCCACTCGTTACCTGTATGAATGGCACCTGTTTGACCTCATCATCTGTATAAAAGACACCTGTCCACAGCCTCAACCAGTCAGACTCCAAACTCCGCCATGGCCAAGACCAAAGAGCTTTCGAAGGACACCAGGAAAAGAATTGTAGACCTGCACCAGACTGGGAAGAGTGAATCTACAATAGGCAAGCAGCTTGGTGTGAAAAAATCAACTGTGGGAGCAATCATCAGAAAATGGAAGACATACAAGACCACTGATAATCTCCCTCGATCTGGGGCTCCACGCAAGATCTCATCCCGTGGGGTCAAAATGATCATGAGAACGGTGAGCAAAGATCCCAGAACCACACGGGGGGACCTGGTGAATGACCTGCAGAGAGCTGGGACCAAAGTAACAAAGGTCACCATCAGTAACACACTACAATGGCAGGGAATCAAATCCCGCAGTGCCAGACGTGTTCCGCTGCTGAAGCCAGTGCATGTCCAGGCCCGTCTGAAGTTTGCCAGAGAGCACATGGATGATACAGCAGAGGATTGGGAGAATGTCATGTGGTCAGATGAAACCAAAGTAGAACTTTTTGGTATAAACTCAACTCGTCGTGTTTGGAGGAAGAAGAATACTGAGTTGCATCCCAAGAACACCATACCTACTGTGAAGCATGGGGGTGGAAACATCATGCTATGGGGCTGTTTTTCTGCCAAGGGGACAGGACGACTGATCCGTGTTAAGGACAGAATGAATGGGGCCAAGTATCGTGAGATTTTGAGCCAAAACCTCCTTCCATCAGTGAGAACTTTGAAGATGAAACGAGGCTGGGTCTTCCAACATGACAATGATCCAAAACACACCGCCCGGGCAACAAAGGAGTGGCTCCGTAAGAAGCATTTGAAAGTCCTGGAGTGGCCTAGCCAGTCTCCAGACCTCAACCCCATAGAAAATCTGTGGCGGGAGTTGAAAGTCCGTGTTGCTCGGCGACAGCCCCAAAACATCACTGCTCTTGAGAAGATCTGCATGGAGGAATGGGCCAAAATACCAGCTACTGTGTGTGCAAACCTGGTAAAGACCTATAGTAAACGTTTGACCTCTGTTATTGCCAACAAAGGTTATGTTACAAAGTATTGAGTTGTATTTTTGTTATTGACCAAATACTTATTTTCCACCCTGATTTACGAATAAATTCTTTACAAATCCTACCATGTGAATTCATGGATTTTTTTTCACATTCTGTCTCTCACAGTTGAAGTGTACCTCTGGTGCAAATTACTGACCTCTGTCATCATTTTAAGTGGGGGAACTTGCACAATCGGTGGCTGACTAAATACTTTTTTGCCCCACTGTATAAGGCTTTACAACTAAGTTAACGCTGAAAGTACAAACATCACTAATGTCACACAACTTTGCCAACATGTGGCCAACAGCAATGTTTTAATGTTCTTCGTTATTAAACATTCGCACATAATTAAGTGATGTCATATTCAGTACTTACTTTTGACAGTTCACTCTTCGGCCGCTCCCTTCTGCCATATTTTGCGGCAAAATGATCCACACCCACCGCCGCGCTATGAATTGTGGGATATATGGGACCATGAAGCGTGCACCGGACCACGCTTGATATTTGGGGAAATCGACGGTGCATTTGGAGTATGCATTTGAAGTACACTTCGAATTGGGACAGCCGTCGTCGCGTGGTGGTGACGTAATCACACTTAAAATGCGTAGGGGAGACCGGGGATAGTTGTAACGTGGGTCAGTTGTAACACTTCCAATTTCTCCAATCAGGGCTAAGTTTCAAATGATGTGACTCATCCTGTGCATGCCCAATTCAGTTCTGCTATCACATGTGAAAAATCAGCACATTTTGTCAAACACAGACAATTTAACACGAAAAAAAGTAATTTGTATGCCAAAAAGTAAGTTTTTCTACTTTATTTCAATTTCTAATAGCATTATCTGCTTTGCAGTTAAACTCATCAAACTTAAATTAGGTTATTTGTATGTCTATGGGGATATATTCTGTGTAGGTCTTTAGTGCTAATGTTTTAGCCGTTGGCTGTAATGTTAGCTAGTTCATGGCTACAGGAGTCTGGGTCAGTTGTAACAGCAACAGTCTGGGTTAGTTGTAACAATAATGCAGATGTTACAACTTACCACACTATTACTTTAACTTATATTAAGCAAGTTGGGGCAACGACATCAGCAGAGAGAGGTTCACTGGTCACCTTTGTATATGTGGTTAATGCCATTGGCAACACAATTCCTCCACTGTTTGTGTTCCCACACATACATTATGCAGACCACTGTGTCAGAGATGGACCAGTAGGAAGCATTGGTAGTGGAAATAAATCAGGATGGGTGCAAGAAACAGATTTCCTCATCTTTCTGAAGCACTCTGCAAACCACACCAAGGTAAGCCATGATAAAACGTAATGGAATTGTGATGCTGGTGAACAACTACATTTTTTCAGCTTCATTGTTATGTTCAAAATTGGTGCAAGAGTTGTAGGTTATAATGCCCACTGAGCCAATGAGGCCAAACTCAAGGAAGACCAACCAAAATTAATGAAATATTCAGTTGCAGAAAATTCCATAATTTGTCTTTTTTGGGGGGTTGGAATATGTTCAAAAGCTAGATTTCTGCATTCTGCCACACACACACATAGCTACATAAATGGCTCTAAGTGCATTCATGTGTTGAATAAACAAAGATTACATGTTAATGTTTTGTCACTACCCTTATTTCATTGTGTTACATTTCACCCCAGGATATGTTACAACTAACCCAGACTATGGGGTTAATTGCAACATTTCACTCTTTGTGTTTGAGGCCATACCATGCAATGGGTAATTGTGCTGCAGAGACAATAGCTGCACTATTTAATAGCCGAAACATGTAAATACTTTGCATTACATTTTGAATCCACCACCTTAAAAGAGCTCCAATTTACAGACAGAAATGTCAAAAATGTTACAACTATCCCCGGTCTCCCCTACGTCAAGCGTGCAGACCCTGAATTGGGACACAGCTGTGTGTCTTGCATCGGATGCCTCTGAGGAATCAAAAGAACTCGGCGAAGTGTTGACATTTAACAAAAGCCTGTACATGAAAACGTTTTGTTTCAAATTCTGAATTGATATTAAAGAAGAAGACTACCATCTAAAATCATTACTGACTTTATGCATGTTTATATTATTATGATTATGATTATGATTAATAATAATAATAATGACACATTTTATTTATAGACACCTTTAAAGACCCTCAAGGTCACCTTACATTAGTACAACAAAATAAAAAGTAAGTAAGTAAGTAAAATTTATTTATACAGCACATTTCACAGATAGAAATCACAAAGTGCTTCACAATAAAAATATAAATATAAATAAAATAATATAAAACAATGAAACAAATTAATTAAAAGCCCGTTTGTATAAAAATGTCTTCAGCTGCTTTTTAAAAGAGTCAGTGGAGTCTAGACAGCGTAAAGACAACGGCAGGGAGTTCCTGTCATGTTTCGGCTGTGTCCAGGCAGGAGAAGGACCCAAACGCAAAACTCATGACAACAAAATTAAACTCAAAAAGCTGCTTTATTGCAGGATGGCATGGAAAACTAAACTGGGACATGGGTAAACTAAAACGCAAGGAAACACAGCCATGAGGGAGACTACGACACTGACAAAGAGAAACACAGGGCTTAAATACACAGAGGGATAACGAGGGAATGAGACACAGAAGGAGAGCACAGCTGGGAGAAATCAGGCTGGACGAGACAAGGGAAGCAAAACTAGAAACACTCACATGAGACGTGGACCTTCAAAGTAAAACAGGAAACACACTGACTGAACTCAAAACATGTAAACTTAACACCAACTGAGACAGAACATAGGGAGCTGAAACATGGGACAGAAAGGCAAAGTAGACACAACATGAACATAACGACGCCCACAGGGAAAGAGCAAAACAGAGCACCGAAACACAGGACCTCTTTCAAAATAAAATAGGAAACAATGAAACACTGACATGACTACATGAACTTGACAACATAAGAAACAGACATGAAACATATGAAGGATAAGGGAGACTTAACACAAGGGTTGAAAACACAAGGGGAATAGAATAAGCAAATGAACATAGAAATCTAATGAGCTTAAACATAAACTATAAACATCAAAATCAAAGAACTAAAACTCAAAACGCTGGGTCATAAGACCCAGGATCGTGACAGTTCCACAGCCTCGGTGCCTGAAAAGCTCGATCCCCACGTGTTTTAAACCCGGTACGTGGGACCACCAGTAGCCTCTGACCTGAAGACCTAAGTGCTCGGGATGAAGCATGAGGTTTCAACAGGTCAGAGATATACTGGGGAGCTTCACCGTGCAGAGCTCTAAAAGTTACAACTAAAATTTTTAAAATGAACCCTAAAATTTACAGGCAACCAATGAAGAGAAGCCAAAACTGGAGTAATGTGTGACCTTGTTTGTACCAGTTAAAAGTCTTGCCGCTGCATTCTGTACAGACTGAAGGCGATCCAGAGCTGATTTGTTGAGACACGTAAAAAGACCGTTACAATAATCCAAACGAGAAGAGCTAAAAGCACGAATTAATTTCTGAGAACATGTGATCAGGAGCAATAATCAAAGTTTCTGTTTTATCTGCATTTAACTGAAGGAAACTGTCATTTAACCATTGTTTGATTTCTGACAGACTATTATTTAAACACGACAATTTATAAAACTCAGAAGCTTTGAAAGAACAGTACAACTGAATGTCATCAGCATAGAGATGATAAGAAATATTATTGTAACGTCTCATAATTTGTCCTGAGGGAGGATATACAGCAAAAAGAGAATCGGGCTTAAAACAGATCCTTGAGATAAAAAACTGATGTTTCAGACAACACGATTCATACAGTCAGTAAAAGATCTCTCAGATAGATACGACATAAACCATTTCAAAACAACACCAGTAATCCCCAACAAGTCCTTCAGCCTATTTATCAGGATGCTGTGATCAACAGTATCAAAAGCAGAGGTGATAACAGAACCAGAACGGTGTACTGGAGTCTGCTGCCATCAGAGTGTCACTAGACACTTTCAGTAAAGCGGTTTCAGTAGAGTGTAATTTGTACAATGTAGCTGCCATCACCAGTGTGTGAATGGGTGAATGACTGAATGTGGTGTAAAGCACTTTGGGGTCCATAGGGACCAAGTAAAGCGCTATACAAATGCAGGCCATTTACCATTTACCATTTACCATACTGGCCTGTAACAGTTTGGAAGAGATGGGTCCACATTTGGTTTCTTTAATATTGGTTCAACAATAGCTTGTTTAAAATAGCTGGGAACTGAGCCAGTATAAAGAGAAGTATTAATTATTTTCAGAATAAAGGGGCCAACAGAGTCAAACACACAAAACAAAAATGATGGAGGAAGTACATCAAGGTGGCTTGAAGTCAGTTTCATATGACCAAGCAGACACTGATGTCCTGTAAGGTAACAGGAGTAAAAGAGGAGCAGGTATCAGAGGTAAGCAATGTGTCAGTGTGATACTGAGAGGATGATGGCGAGATATTAGACCTGACGGCAGCGACTTTATTAACAAAATAGTTAAAAAATTCATTACAATCAGATTTGGTGTAGATTGGTACATGAGGAATATCAGGAGAGACAACATTCTTAATTGTATTAAACAACACTTTGATTTCCAAAATATTCGCTTCTGGCATTTTTTATCATGTCGTTAAGTGAGGAAATTGATTCCTTCAGATGTACCCTATCAACCTCAAGCTTGGAAGCCTTCCATAAACGTTCTAATTTGCGACAATATCTCCTAAAATTTCAAATATCTTTATTTATCCAGGGACAAAACTTTGAACAATGGACAACACTTTGTTTCAGAGGTGCCGCTGTATCTAAAATAGATTTACATTGATTGTTAAAAGACAAAATTAGTGAATCCACGTTATTTTGAGCCATGTGAGGGTCAAACATGGCAGAGAACCTTCAAGCAGCATCCTGGGTTATAATCCGCCTTTGGATCATCAATTTAGGAAGTGAAAGATCCAAGAAAAATGAGAAATTAAAAAATATGCAGCTATGGTCACTCACATGGACATCCTCCACACATACATCATGTATATTTAAACCCAGGGAGAAAACAAGATCAGTGTGTGGCCCTTTGTATGTGTGGGGCCAGAAACATGCTGCTCAGTGATAACACTGAGCTCAGCTGCAATATGAAGGTTTAAGTCTCCCAATATTACAACCTTCTACAGTTTAATGATCGATGTAAGAAGGATGTTAAATTCAGTTAGAAAGACCCCAGCAGGTCCAGGAGGTCGATAGATTAAAATACAATAAAAGGTGTTCAGAGAACCGACCTTCATCATCTGTGACTGAAATGAGTGAAATGAGTCTGGGTTCATCAGTCTGCATGTGAGTCTGTCCTGGTAAACAGCAGCAAGTCCTCCACCCTAAAGACACGGAGTTCCAGTGACAGAGCAGCCAGCCGGGCAGATTTCATTCAAGTGGACATAATGTTTATTTTGCTGCCATGTTTCAGTCAGACACAAAAAAAGGTAAAAGAGGTAAATGAAAATTAAAAAACAGGGAGTAGGAGGGCAGAGGGAGGAGTGTTGTGATCTTAAAAAGAATTAGATCAAAATGTAAACATTACCATTAGATAACATCTATATTTCGTTGTGATAGAAAAGATTTTTGAGATGACGTTTGTAACTGACATGTCCTAATATGTTATCAGATATTTATCATTGTGTCAACTTGTCGTCATGATTATTTATTGGTTGTCAATTTGCATCTGCCTGCACAAGAACTGATTTGAGATGATTCACAAAACACCAGAAGCTTTTAAACTTTGGATGATGGTAAATGAAAATCAGAAACATTTTTTCTCCGGTTTTAACAGAAATACAGCTCCAATCTGTGTCTGCAGCTGTTACATCATCAGCTTCAGCTCTAATCGGCTGAGGGGCTGAAGTATTTTTTATTTCTGTTAATTATTAATCAGCACTGTTCCTTCAGGTCCAAGGACGGAAAAAGAACAGATAAAGTCAAAAATGTTAGAGACATTTTTAGATAAGTCTCTCAATGACCTTCACCTGGTCACTTGTCATTAAGTGCTCTGAGGGTATTATTTTATGTCACATCAAGATCCCCAAAGATCTTGACAACCATCAGTTCACCTATCGGGAGAACAGATCTTTGGAGGCTTTGGCACACTTCAGGGAAGAGATACCAAACCATTAACAAACCAACAGACTAAAGAGCATCAAACACACGTCCAGATAATCAAATATTCTTATACATCTTTTTTTTTTGTCTTTTTAAAAAAACCTACTTTTACCCGTCGCTGTTGGTTGATACTCACCAAACAACCTTTTGATCTTTACTCTGGTTTTAAAAGGTGTGTGGTCCTCTGTGAGTTACACAGTGCAGGTTATTTCTGCACTTTGAGAGCTGACCTCACTGAAGCTTTCCTAACTACGTGCTTTAAAAATCTGGACCAGCCGTGTGAGGAGCTCTTGATGTTTGAGGTTTTTCCACCACAAATATCTGTAGCTTCACATTTTGATCAAATCTTTTAAGGGATGATGGAGCCCAGGCTTTTTTTCATGAAACTCCTCTCTTTGGATGCTGACAGCAGAACCAGCAAATGATCGAACACTCGTTCTCCGAAGAGTTTCAGGACTTTGCAGAGTCTCTGTTTGTGATCATCTGTGAAGGGTTCAAGCTGCAGGATGACCACCAGCAGAACGACCCTGATCTCAGACACTGCAAAGAAAACCTGAAAGAAAGCAATGAAGACAACCAAGGGTAGAAAATTAAGTTAAAGATTTACTTATTATTTACGTTTTTATTAAAGTCCTCAAAAGAGAAACCAGAATGTACCCTCCTCATAACTACTGCTTAAAACTTAAAAAGTTTGAGTCAGGGTAACCCAATCTATGAGATCGTTACTGATCTTATTTCCTTACTTAAAGTGTAGACGCTTCTCATGTCTGTTTGTGTACGACTGTTTCAGCTGACTGTACCGACTGTTTTTAATAAAACTCAGAGTTCAGTCTGACTCACTGTCCGGTGGCTGCAGATCATCTGTGAAAACACAACGATCATCTCAGAGGGTCATCATCTGAAAACATGTTTGTCCTGGAAGTGCTCGCATTCACCGGTTACACAGACACAAACACATACTATACTGTAAATAAAACGTACTTTGATTTGACCTGAAACTAAAGTGAATTCTTCACTTTGCAAAGCTTCAGAGCCGAGTTCATGTAAGTACAGTGTTTGGATTTCTGTTTGTAGTTCAACGCATCCATGTGGTGTGTGATGTGATGTGGCATCACTTCATATCTGTGGCTGCAGTGACGCTCGTCATCTGCAAAGAGACACAAACTCATCTTCATCATGTGTTCATGAATTCTGTGATTTGCATGATGATGCTTCACCTCATTCTGAGTGTATTTCACAGAGAGTAGAGATCATACACTCTGAACACGGCAGCTCAACACATGAAGGAAAAGAAAATGATGAATCATTACATTTAATTACATAAATTATATTTTAATTAATTAATTAAAAAACTCAGATTAATGCAAAAATTTGTGAATCAGAAAGTCTCAAATTTGGTTTTCTACTTTGTTTTGCATAAAAGTATCTGTGAATCTATTTTTGTTTGACCTTGAAAATTCAGAAGCTTGTGGCTGAAAAAGAGAAAACTTTTTATTCTTAAGGAGCTTTCTGTCTTAAATGTAGCTCATTTACATCTGGAGATATTTCCGTGGTCACATATCTTTCACAGGTGAAGCAGGTGTTGCAGAAACAGCCCTTTAAACCATCGCCATCTGGTGGTCAACAAGCAGTACTACAGAAATAGTGTTAACTTTGATAAATGTAAATACCAAAGACATCATAACAGTAATGTGAAGAAAATTTGGTAACTGAGCTTGTTGATTTTTGTTTTGTTTTGTTTTGTTTTGTGTTGTTTTGTTTTGTTTTGTTTTGTTTTGTTTTGTTTTGTTTTGTTTTGTTTTGTTTTGTTTTGTTTTGTTTTGTTTTGTTTTGTTTTGTTTTGTTTTGTTTTGTTTTGTTTTGTTTTGTTTTGTTTTGTTTTGTTTTGTTTTGTTTTGTTTTGTTTTGTTTTGTTTTGTTTTGTTTTGTTTTGTTTTGTTTTGTTTTGTTTTGTTTTGTTTTGTTTTGTTTTGTTTTGTTTTGTTTTGTTTTGTTTTGTTTTGTTTTGTTTTGTTTTGTTTTGGGCCTGTATATCCAAGACCAGTGTGAGGATTCCTTTAAATCACTTTTTATCTTGTTGCATCATTTTGCCTCTAATGAAGGGAACATGTGAGTGAATCCAAACAGAGTTTTGATCCGAAGAAAGCATCGTGTCATCGGCTCAGTGTTTTGAGTTTTTTGGGATGTTTTGAGCTCATAATATTAGTTTTCAGATCTAGTTTATGTTTTACTTCTGGCTCTAATTCTTTCAGTACTTTATTGTTTCTTTATCTTTCTGAGTTTCCCTTTGTTTGCAGTCTGTGCTCCTCATTATTTTACGTAATATTTAGTTGTCATCTTTTATGATATTTTTTCATCTACCCTATTATGTTCTGTTTTACTTCTGCTGTCTCATCAGTTAGATTCAGTTCAGGTGTGTCCACTCTGGCCTAGTCTCCTCCTTTGTGTCTCCCTCTGTCAGCACAATAAACGCTGTGATTCTGACTTTAATCTGTTGAGTAGCGATGGACAAATAAAGCTCTCTGAAATATCTGAAGCTTATATCAAAAAAGTCTTTATTACTAGAAGCTTTTCAACACAGTCCTCTCTGGTGACATCTGGTGGCCAATAATATGAAGACCCTGAATCTACAACTTGAAATAAACTGCTTCATTGTGGTTGCCCGGCCTACAGACATCAGCTGACAGCTTCTGTTTAACATCATGTGACAGTTCTGTGTGATATCGCAATAATATTGTGGTGCTTTGAATGTGTATTTTTGGGGGGTGAACAAATATTGTTATGTAATAAACAAACCTTCCTTGTGGGTGTGGTCTCCCTTTGCTTCTGGCTTCTTGACATTTGTAAACATAAAAGAAAAAAATACATTATATATAATAATATATAGTACAATCTTATCATAGGCTGGGAGTAATGCTTCTGCTGTGAGGTTCCTTCATGTGGTTATGTACAGGCACGTTTATATATAATATATTATAACTTGTGTGTTTCCTATTTCTTATTTATGTTTATGACCAATTCAGCCTTTAACTCTAAAGCCAGAGGAGTAGCTATTTTAATTATTAAGAAGGTTCATTTTACAGTTTCCAAAACATTAAAGGATAAAAATGATAAATTTCTTATATTCACTGGTATTCACACCTGTTTTATTACTTAACATTTTTGCTCCAAATATTTGATAACCCAGATTTGTCTATTTAGCATTCTTCCTCTTCTTGATACCCATCATGTAATTCTCACTGGGGACTTAAACTGCGTACATTAGACCGCTCCTCACCTCGTGTCTTTACTCAGTCCTCTATGTCAAAATCAATCTTGGACTTCATGTCTCAGAATAAGTTTGTAGATCCTTGGAGGTCGCGTATTCCACAAACAAAAACGTATTCTTTTTTCTCTCAGGTACACCGATCCTATTCTCACATAGACTCTAAGAAAATGGATGGATGGTGTGCTGCCCTTGTGTGAGCTCTCTTACTGTCCGTAAACTAAAAACTAAAATCATCCATAAAACAAACTTTATCATTCTCACAGTTTCATTCATGGATCTCTGAAGGTTTGTACACAAATAAAAGCTTCTTCCTGCCTCAGAATGAACCCACTGTCTTATAAAATCTTTATTTCATCTCCAAAAGAACAAAACGCAGCGCAGAGCGTGTCATCTGTCGTGGTCGCCCTCCCTCCAGTGCTGAACAACACCTCTATATTTTGTCTCCTGTCTGTGTGTGTTTGTCTACTTTTGTGAGTTTTGGTTTCCTCCTGGTTTATTTTTTGTTCTGGAGATGGTGGGTTTCCCACATTTTCAATCAGTGATGCAGCAATAAAACTCTGGCTCCAACTCGCTGCCTGATTGTTCTGCCGCTGGTTTTCTAGTTGCCTGTTTCTCATGTTCTTCCCTCAGTTGGACTTTGTTGGTCTTTTCCTCTCAGAGACGATCTGCTAGCTTGCCATCGCTCTCTCGCTGGATTTCTTTGTTGGGAAATGGACTCATGGCTCTGCTCTGTGCAGACTTATTGATGCTCACAGACCTTCAGCTCTGGCTGTGTGTTTTCTCTCTTCTTTGTCTTCTATGCAAATAGAACATCTGAAGAAAACAAATCTGTGTTAATCATTTGTAGGTTTCTTTGTATTTCAATAGTCACACAAAAAACAGTGAATTATTATCAGACAGCATTTATTCATAAATCACTGAAAGCTTTTATACACAGGTGTATCCTATTCTGACATGTTGTCAATATTACATTTTGATGACAAGTTTAAATTTCAGATAAAGCATTTGGGGAATCATGTAGCTGATCATCAGTTATTGTGGTGCAGCTGCATTCAGCCTCATGTTTCTTTGATTTAAGTTCAAACATTTGTTTACAGCCTTGATTTTTGACACTTAGTCTCACTGACCTCAAAACACTAACGAGTCACGTTTTAATCATCGATACAGCATTTTATTCTACACGCTTCAACTATTTAATTCGTCATCTTCTTCTTTTGGTAGACAAACAGAAGCAGACGGCCATAGAGGTTGATGTAGCAGTTCTGAATGACAGCAACTAGGGATGCACCGATACCGGTATCGGGTATCGGCCTCGATACCACATTTTCTAAAGTACTCATACTCGTTAAAAGTCCCCCGATACCGAGGACCGATACCACGGTCTGAGACCTGTCTATGTTTGAGCGGCATGTAAGGGGTTAATCACAGGGGCCGAGTGCCCGCCCCCAGGCCCCGGCTGCAGCTCAGAGCGGGGAGAAGGCGAGGCGAGACATGTCAGCCGTGTGGAACTATTTCAAAGTGAAGGAAGACGCGAAAACAAAGGCGGACTGCAAATTGTGCTCAGCGAAATTGTCCAGAGGCTCTAAAGGTAGCGCATTTAACACAAGTAATTTAATCAAGCACCAAAATCCCAACAGGACAACGAGTACAAAGAGTTTACCCAGGCTTATTTACCCACGCTTATTTACCCACGCTTATTAGCACAGAGGAGCATAGCTGATGCTACAGCAGTGGGACGGAAAATAGTTGGGCATTTTAAACATTCGGCCTTAGCCTACTCCCGCCTCGAGGACATTCAGGGACAGCTCAACCAGCCAATAAAGAGACTGCAGCAGGACGTACAGACGCACTGGAACAGCACGTATTACATGCTCCAGTCCCTCATTGAGCAAAAGCGAGTGCTGGGCGTGTCCGAGCACGAACTCCCTGACTATCTCACCGCTCACCAATGGGCTCTTATGGAGACGACTGTTGCCATCCTCGCCCCCTTTGAGGAACTAACTAAAAAAGTGAGCAGCTACGACGCACTAGCCTCTGATGTCATCCCAGCTGTGACTGTGCTAGTGAGACTTCTAAACAGAGAAACAGGCTGACAGTTGAATCTTTGTGGGAAAATTCAGTATTACTTTTAACTTATAAAAATAAATACTGTAGAAACTCCACAGTCTAAAAAAAACACTCAAACATCATCACTACATGTTAGAAAACTGACTGTTTTTATCACATTTGAAATCTTTTGAGTTGAACAAAAATTTGACACCAACATTTTTGTATTATTTTTAGATTGTCTGTATTTGCTGAGATACATCATTGTGTGTGTGGCTTTAGCAGCACTCTTAATATTTGCTGTTACAGTCAACATGTGGACAAAAACTAAAGGTGAGAACATTCACAGATGAAACTTTATACATAAAAAACTTTGAGTTTTACTGTTTGGTGTATGCATTTTTTTTTTTTTTGTCATTTCAGGAAACAAAACACAGACTGAAGAAAACACTGTGAGTCTGAACACTCAATATACTCTAATTTCTGTTACTGTTACCGGTGCCAGACCCAGGGGAAATCTGGAACAACAGCAAGCGATACACAGACTAAGGAGCACTGCAAAGCCATTCATATAGAAACTGTGGATTAACAGAGAGGACACCAAAGCAAGCGTCTTTCTCAGGCTGGAGCTCTTTTATTTCTGAGCTACAATTCACTCATGTACACAGTACAAATTAAATTAATCCCAATAAAAAAATAAATAAATAATACATTTCGCTAACAACAGTAAAAACAGTTATTTAAAGCATTCTTACCAAACCAAAAAAATAATGTAAACGAATTCAGATAATTTAGCCTATATTCACATTTATTTATGAGCTGAAGGGCTTGTAGTGCTCCATCTACTGACATAATGAGGTATATAACAGGTCACAATAATAAAAAAAAGGGGGGGCAATGTTTGATTTTCCAAATATAACCATTCCAACCATACCAAACGTACCATTTTTGGACCTACTGCATTATCTTTAGAAATCTCAAAAATGTAACAAAAATGGAAAATATCAGAAAAAAGTATCATAATGTATGAATATGAGAGATAATCTAAGGTATGCTGTGGTGTTTTTCCACAGGTTTCTAACGATGAAGATGAAGGTACAGTGAACTATGAAAACACTGGAGACTCTTCTGCTTACAATGTGAAAAAAAGGAACCAAAACGGGAGTGTCAACACTTCAGGGTGAGCCAAGGCCTAAACAATACACAAAACAAATCTACACAAATCCCGCACCCCTGACTTCACCAAAACAAAGTCAAAAATAAAGACAGAGTCTGACCTCCTTAACTAACTCAAAACAGGAGAAAACGGGTGATCAAAAGAAACGGCAGCTCACCCCTACCCACTCCACTTCCACAACTTTTAAGCGCACTGCAGCCAGCGGCTGCCACAGGAATACTGCTGGGTCGTGAGGAGAAACACAAAGACCTCCCCGACTGTAGCGCTCCAGCCTCCTTTTAATGGGCGGGTCCTCCAGCTGGAACCAGTCACGTCGGGGCAGTGTATCCACGCACCAATCGGAGCAGGGCCCTGGCACAGCTAAATTAACATAAAAAGATACAACACCTGCACAAAACTAACACATGAACATGCAAGTTCGTAACAAGTTACATAAAGAAAAGACTCTCATACTGAGGATGTTGCATTCAGGAAGTTGACTGAGAAGTCGAGTTATGACAACGTAAACTGCTTAAGACATGAAGGGGGAGGGCAGCTTTGTTGCTCTTTAAATTTATTTTGATGTATTTGATTGTTTTACTCGTCATATTTATTTGTGACACAATAACCAATGTTGTTTTCAAGTTCATAACTTTTATGTTATCTGTACTTATTTGTCTTTGTTTTGGCTGTATAAGACTGATTTCTTTAAAGAAAAAGAGAGAGAGAGATTGATTGATTTGTTTGTTTTCTTGCTGTGTTTCTCTCTGATTCCTCACACACCTGAACCATAATAGACTACAAACTAGTCTCGATTATTCTCTCCAGTTTGACTTCCTGTTCTTTCATCTTCAGTATTAAACCATAAACTAGTTTTTAGCAGATCTGGTAGTACTGATCTCTTTGTTCTCTTTTTGCTGAATTTAAAAAGATAGAAGCAGATGTTACGTGAGCTCTGCTGTTCATTTTCAACCCATTGTCACTGTTCTGGTGTGTGCTGGGAGGAGGAACTTCAAGGCTGAGTCCTGGTTGTAATTTTCATGTAATCTGCATCCTGCAGAATGCTTGAACAGCTAATAAGTATATCATAAGTGGCGATCGTGGCTCAAGAGTTGGGAGGTCGCCTAATCGGAAGGTTGCCGGTTTGAGCCCCGGCTTGGACAGTCTCGGTCGTTGTGTCCTTGGGCAAGACACTTCACCCGTTGCCTACTGGTGGTGGTCAGAGGGCCCGGTGGCGCCAGTGTCTGGCAGCCTCGCCTCTGTCAGTGCGCCCCAGGGTGGCTGTGGCTACAATGTAGCTGCCATCACCAGTGTGTGGATGTGTGGATGACTGGTTGTGTAAAGCGCTTTGGGGTCCTTAGGGACTAGTAAAGCGCTATATAAATACAGGCCATTTACCATATGTGTTGTTAGCTTAAGCACATTAATATATCTAATAATTCATCTTTTCTTTGATGTCTTCACAAAAAACTTTGAGTGAACTTCTTAGCCTCAGTTAATACACCATGTAACTCCATAGTTACTGAAGAAATCTTTAAAACATATAACTGACTGTATATTTATCAGTCAGTTATATCGTTATGCTTCAGGAATGGCCTGGAAATGAAGAAGACTTCATTGTTATTGTAATCTAGTGACATTTACCTGTATATTAAGTGACACACTGCACGGTATATTGTTATTAAACCTTTTTTTGTTTAAATTTGGTCCATTACATTTTTAACAATACAAAAAAGGAGCAGAGTATATCACTGTATCTATGATGATATCAAACTTGCTGTTTGTGATATTCAAAAAACATCTTTGACAGCAAAAACACTCAATTTCAGCTTTCAGACACTTCAAAAACATAAAAAGAAAAGAATACGAGTGATGATAACATGTCTGATTGTGCACGCTTAGTTTTAAAGATTAGTGTGAACCAAAATGCTCAAGTTGTAGATGCTGTTCAAGGGCTCTGATGCTAACAGGCTAACTTTCCTATTGTGCTGTGCTGACTGGCTTTCCACCTTCTTGGTAAGTACAATTTGAACTTTTTCAGTGAATGCTAAACACTTCCTCTTCACTTATCAAAAAAAAACGACTTCAGAGGTGTAAAGAGGAACAATCAGGTCTCAGACCACTAACATACCTCATCTAGCTGCTAACAGTGGTCACTGCTGCAGTGTCATCATTGCGAACATCACAACTCAAAATGTGTAATAAGTTTAAATCTTGACCTCTTTTCATGTGTGCAGACAAACATCACCATGAACACTGTTTTCTAATAATAAACCAAATGTACAGAAGAGCTGCATTAAAGTAAACACTTACCTCATCTAACAGTCTTCACACATTTAGCTTCTCTTTTCTGTTGTTGATCAAACATTTTACACTGTTCTGCAGTCTTTTAAAATAGACAGGAAAGTCTGTTTGTAGTAAACTTGTATTGTAACAATTCCCTGCATCGATCTGCTTTTGTTGATGATATTATTCCAAATTATACTTACACAGCATTAAAAAAGAAAAAAGATATAAGAACCTGCTGTGTGTATAAATTGGTGTGAATCCTAAAGTCTCACGTTCATTGATGTGTTAAACAGTTATCTGTCAGAGGCTCATCTGGTCATCATTAAACATCCAAAGCTCTGCTGCTGTTGTACCCACATTCTCACTTCCCCTTCACTTCTAAGAAGAAACAATGAGCCACATTGTATCAGAGCACTAATGCATTTCATCTTTGTTCTAGCTGCTAATGCTAATGCTAATGATCACTGTAGCAGTATTACCATGTTTTATTGTTGACAGCAACAGAGTTGCTGTTGCAGAAAGAGTTTTTTTGAATTTTGACCTCTTTCCATGTGTCTACAAACATCATCATGAACACTGTTTTCTAATAATAAACTATATGCACAGAAGAGCTAAAGTACTGCAAACACTTATCTCTACTAACAGCCTTCACACCT
The DNA here is from genome assembly GCF_056152115.1 of Neolamprologus brichardi. Classification (NCBI taxonomy): domain Eukaryota; kingdom Metazoa; phylum Chordata; class Actinopteri; order Cichliformes; family Cichlidae; genus Neolamprologus; species Neolamprologus brichardi. Next base: position 37,469,475 of record NC_142115.1, read on the forward strand.
TCAACTTCCTCTCTCCTATTTTTGATCAAGATATCTTCAACTTCTGTCCTTCAGTCCTTCAAAAGTTTGAGAAGTTTTCATGTAAATCACATGAAATCTAAAAGTAAGAATCTTTAAAAGTCATTTAATATCTACAATAAGAGAGAGAGGGAGGTTATCAAGCAGAATTAAATAAATTAATTCCTCTGGACACAGGGGAGACAAACAGACTGATGCCACTATGAGGAAGTGAGCAGGAAGTTGTTGCTGTATTCATCTCTGAGAGCAAGAACAGAGACAGAGAAGCACGATGGCTGCATTCACATGGATACAAATGTCTTCATTACTGATGCTGATGCTTCAGTTTAAAGGTAAGTGTACATAGAAACACATTCAATTAATAAACTGCATTATTATCACAAGTGTTACTTCTTTATTCTTCCTTTTAACTTTCACATTTCTCTCTCTCTCTTTTTTTCTCAACAGGAACAACTGAGCAAAATCAAACTGTCACAGCTGGACGTGGACATGATGTTACTCTGCCTTGTAACACCTCGTTACAAGGTCAGCATAACTGTAACAGTACTACCTGGCTCTTCAGTGGTTCAAGCAGCTCAGTATCACTCTTTGAACTTGGGCAGATTAAAGAAGCCAAACGTAAATCAGACAGACTGAGTCTTTCTGCAGACTGTTCTCTGGTTATAAAGAAGGTCACAGATCAGGATGTTGGTCCTTACACCTGCAGACAGTTCAAAACAGTAACAGGATCACAAGAAGGTCCAGACTTTATGATTCATCTGTCTGTTATTAACAGTGAGTATTTCCATCTTAATGTTTTCAGCTCAAACTGTCCTGTTAGAACAACAAACTGAAACACCTCAATAATTATGATCACAGTGATGAAGTTCATTTTTCTATTGTTGCTTTTCTCTTACAATATCTCCATCTTCACCAGTGTGTGTACATGAGAACAATGATAAAGCATCTTGAACAGCTCTGTGTTGACATATGAACACTGTAGACTCACAGTTGAGTGTCTGTATGAAGATAAAGAGAACATATCCTCAGACAGGAGACATCATCAAAAATGAGACTTGTTACACTGTTAAACATCTCACCACTGTTTCCTCTCTGTTGTTGTTCACTTACTTTCAAGTCTTTTCTTACTGTCAGTGTCTTTAATGTTGTTTTTGCATTTCTTTAGGCAATGAAGCAAAAACAACAAAATCAACAACGTTAAAGTCCACCGCAAGAACAACATCGACAACTAAACCCACAACATCAACACCGTTAGAAGAGACATCAAATAATCCAGCAGCAGGTAGTGACTGAATTTCTCTCTGAATGTCAGACTGACAGTTGAATCTTTGTGGGAAAATTCAGTATTACGTTTAACACATATTAATAATGTTTTCAGGTCAGTCATGGTTTATCATCGTTTCTGTGGGTTTGGCAGCACTGTTAGTTGTTGTGGTCATCATCTTATGGAAGAAAAGTAAAGGTGAGAGGACTCACAGATTAAAGTTGGTCATAAATGGAAATAAGGAAATTTAAATATTAATTAAAATAAATATATGGTTGAATGCAGTTTTGTTTTACATTTCTGTAGCTTGTGATTATTAGAAACAGAAAAAAAACCCTGAGATTTTTAATGGGGAAGTTAATGAATTATTTTCCCTTCTTCAGGAAACAAAACACAACAGAGCGACAACACTGTGAGTTCAAATCTTCAAATAGTCAAATGCCTTTTTTGCTCCATAGCAGAATCATTTTACACCTTTAGTGTTGACTTCAGTTCATAAAGTGAAAAGGATAAAGGGAAAAACCAATGGCAATAACTTCAGCTGTCTTCACTGTGCAGGCTGAAGCCGATGATGAAGTTTCCTACGCCTCCATCAGCTTCACAAAGAAAACCAAGAGTAAAGACCGGGTAAGATTTTGATATTTATAGAAATTATGTCAGTAGTAAGTTCAGACTTTTCAAAGGTCTCGTCTTTAAGAAAATTTTGGGATGTTTTCTTACAGCCCTGTGTCGATGATGATGGTGACACTATGACCTACAGCACTGTGAAAGCGTTCTCTCCACCTGCTGGAGTTTCCACTGATTCCAGCAACCTCTATTCCACCATCAACAAACCAAAGACATAGTATGTTGTTCATGACAGGTTGTACGTTGTTTTTCTTGATGTTGCATCAATGTTTCGATTGTAGAGTAAATTTCTTTTAATTTCTTTTAAAGTAATATGTAATATTGTGTGTAATATATAGATAACCACCATCAAACACACACTTTTGTGTGATATTTTTAAATAAATAACTTACCTGTTGTTTTCTTAAGCACATTAGTAGATCTAAATGTTCCCATTCCTTAATTTTTTAAATTTTTACATACCTTAAACATATTCTCCTTATTATCTATGACAGTATTACATTACACACCGAGCACGATAGGTTGCTGTGAAAAAGTCATCTTACAAAAAGCAATGTGAAGCTGTGTGTCTGAGGTAAAACAAAAATTTTACTATTTCTATTACTCTGCATAATCAGTATATTTGCGTTTTGAGCTTCGACCGCACTTGTTTTCAAATGCAGTCGTCTGATTGGTCACATCCGTTTATCCGTTCCCAAAAATCATGAAAAAAAAATCGAGCTTTGTTCCAAAAATTGAATGCTGCGAACTGCAGCTGCATTAAGACTAATTGAGCACAGATTAAGATTCATACTTTTTTTCTTTTTGTTTCTAAAAGCTGTAGTTTCTGATTTTTAATTTTAATTTTAACATTTAAATGCAACACACAGCAGAGGCGGAGCCAGACATTTTGTACAGCCAGGGCTTAGCCCTGAAGGGTAGTACGTGTGTGTGTTAGAAAAGACTGAAAAAACATGCTGTGAAGTTTAAGATTTATTAGCTCCTCCCCCCTCGCTCACATGCGCTAGTGCAATGCTCAGTCGCTTAGTGCCTGAGCTCGAATCATACCAACATTAGGGGGGATTTACGCACAGTCGTAAATTGTGTGTAGTTTTTGTTTTATACAGTTGTCAATCAGGCATCTAACTATGAAAAAAATACACTCCAAAAGACCCCGGGCTTCTGAAAAAACAACCCGGGCTTAAGCCCAGTAAGCCACCCCCCACCCCCCGCTCCGTCAATGACACACAGATCAAAGTGACTCGTTGTTTTAACCTTCCTGTCGTGTTCGGGTCAAATCTGACCATTTACAAATTTAAAAACTCATAAATATTGTGTTTTACATCCGATTGCCTCGAGTCCTTATGACATCCTCCACACTAAGCACTTGAACATATAAAAGTGATGAGCACCTCTTGAATTTTGAGTGTTTTAATCAACTTTGTTACATCTGTGGTGTTCCCGGTCAAAAGTGAAGAATACGATATGAATGGGAATCCACCCCCCACCTTGTCCCTTTGGCCTCTGACCTCCTGAATGGGCCACTGAATGAAAAAATGAAAGACCCACTTTTACGACTTACTGATCAACCCATTGACCAACCCACTGAACTGAATTTGGTGGGGAAAAATGTTTCTTATGTTAATTTAAGAGCTGTTAAAACTGACCGGTCATTTTTGACTGGGAACACTAAAGTTGGGGGTTGGGGTGAACACAACCGGAGGGTTAATTTTGTCATTTATATATTTAATTTTTATCTCTCCTCCTTTGTACTTGAGCTTTGAGCTCAGTTCAAAAGATAATTACAGATCGATGTTATGCTCCATATTACAACTTCAGTATTTTCTGCAACTACTTCTCTTTCTGTTGCCTATATTATAATAAGAATGAACTAAAAATAAACAGAAAAAAGCTAAGTAGGCGAGAGGCAGGGTACACCCTGGACAGGTCACCAGTCTATCGCGGGGTGTT